>NC_135007.1:11188020-11498125 GCF_051020985.1 Nomia melanderi
TCGAATTTACCCGGTTCCGTGTCCGATAGATACGACAGTGGAATACCGACGAATCGCAGGCTACTAGAAAATATCCCTAGGAATCGAAAGATCAGTCGGTGCAAGTGGTAATATCGATTGTGTTTACCCCCTCTTCTGCGTTCGTTGCTCCATGCCCCGTTTGGCGTATTCCACTGTCCAGTTGTGAAGTAACGAAGCGGTTTCGGCGAATGTGTCGCATCGTGTGCGCGTTTCATTGTGTTTCTGAATGAGTTTATCATCGATCAAGTGCGTGAGAACGACACATTACACCGCGGAGGTTAACGTTGCAGTGCTTAGTGCGACGATGTCGAATGGTGAGCGATGACACGCCCGTAAAAAACGATAACGACGGTGATCCTTTGATTGACTAGAAACGTCCGACGGAACGGCGTAACGCGAAAGGACACCTGATTTGTGAATTTTTGTGACATTAACACCAAATGAAACATGCTTCAACCACGAGCCCCGTGCCTCCGGCGGTAACGAAGGTAAAGTGTCACCGAATGTTTCTATAAATTGATCACCAGAACACGGTGGAGATGTCTTGACAGATCGTTTGTTTTTATTCATCGCCCACACCCCGCTTCGCGATATTAACACGCGAGGGGTGGGACAATCGGTTCCTGCACTTCCTTTGAACCGATATAATTGCCAGCGATATCGTACGTATCGAGACAAGTCGCGATAGTAACGTAATATCGCGAGTTGCTGAATATCTTTCGTCGTTCATCGCGCGATATGTGTACACGCGTATTTAAAATTCTCCTGTTGACGCTTCCCCGTTTTTTTCATTTTGTTTTAGCGCGAAAACGTGTTTTCGTTTAGATCGATTTTATTGGCTCGAAGACGCGGCGTTTTACGGGGATTCCTTTGCTTTCTGTATACTTTTAATTGAACGGAGCGCCGTTGTTATTTTCATTGCAAATACAAAGTTTACATAAGAAGAGTAGCAAACCGGAATTTGTGTCATTCAGTTCCAAAGGTCTTAGGTATTTTCCTGCGTGCATGCGTTTGCATTCATTACTTCTCTTTGTCGGTATCGCTAATTTAGAAAAAATGTATGACCCGAAGAACGCGCTACTAAATGAACTTGTTGTTAGGTCGAGAAGAGCAGTTTTGGAAAATGATAATTCAGTACTGAATTGAATGGTATACAATTATAACGATCTCAGTTGTTATTAATTTTTGTATATTTATTGTGGACTTTTTTTTTTAATGAATTTCGAATATTTAAGAATTGAAATTGATGTTTTTCTACTTGCTGTCACGCGTGACTTTCTTATTTATTATATTAGTCACAGTTAAGAAGTAAGGCTGATAATCTAACTATAATAATCAGAATGATTCATCAGTTAAAGGATTGAGTTAAAGGTGATAGAATGTGAATGAAACATCTTGCATCCTTTCTCAGACCTTCTGCTAATAGGATAATATATTCCTTAATTGAATCATTTATTTGATAATTTATTTAAGGAAAAGGAGTCTCCTTACTATTAATTTTGTGAAATTTAATGGAGATGCGCTTTATTGCTTAACTGTATTCTATTAAATAAATGTCACTGCTATGTCAATTTTTTAATTTAAAAAAATGTGTCAATAAATACTCTTATCAATGTTTAACAGTATTTTTAGTAGCAAAAATATATTCATTGTAGTTTTCAGTTAGAATATTCTATACATTATTTTTGGACAAGAACTATAATCCATGCATATATACAAGGTTCAGATTAGATAATATCACCCTTAGAGAAAATTGTAGCTTAAAATAGATATATAGAAGGCAAGCGGAATGACACTATTTGTTCTATACCCACAGAAGTACTTCTTATTTGAATGGATTTAAAATTTGAGTATAGATTTAAAATTGTAATGAATGTAATTAACAAGTGGGTGCTGTATAATTTTACATTATTAAAGTAATAATAATAATAAAAAATTCAGGAGTTAATTTGATAATTGAATATCAGTGAAAATTTTTATACAATTACATGAAAGATGAATGTTTAGACCAATTTTGATAACAATTGATAAAGCCGTCTCTTTGAGTGTACGATAAAACATGATAAAGAATGCACATTGCATTTATCCAGGTGATAAACCATGGCAACTAAATTTATGATATGATACACTACTTCAAATATTGCTACTTTGAAATATGATATATTTATTTTATTTTATATCATATATCAAAATAAGTTAAGGACTCCGGATATTATAGAATATAGAATAGAGCAGGTCACATTTAGAGGTAGTTTAATTTTTATTATCATGGTAGACAAATGAAACTTTTTCAGAATAAAGGAATGGCTAGTTTGATGGTAACAGCAACAAGTAAGAATAGTTCACGCAGTACATCACCCAACAGAGGAAATACATTGACCTCGCCTCAACAATTATCAGCCACTTTGGATCATCCTTCAAAAGCACGTAATGCTTCACTGTAAGATTTCATTATTTTTAGATATGCCATATAAATATTCATATTTGGAGCTTACATTAAGATAAAAGTATTTCTTTTCTTTTTCTTTTTTTTCTTAATAATATTTCACATAAAAGTGGAAAGTAATATTTAGAAATGATGTTTCTGGCAATACAGTATGATGATTTAGCTATTTAATTTCAGTTTTGCGAATATTTAAAAGTAAAGTAAAATGATAGAAATATAACAAAGGGACAATATTATAAAACTAAATGTAATTTACAGTTCCCAAACAGGGGAGGGTAGTACAGGCAGTGGAAGTAGTGGAGGTGGAGGTAGTGTCACCATGAAAGGTAGTAGGCAAAAATCACCAGGAACGGTGATTCGAATAGGAGATGCTATGGATGAAGCAAATACCAATTTAATCACTGCCGAACCAGATGAGTTTGTGCCAAATATTCACCTACCAACTGATGATGAAGGAGTATGTAATTTATTTATTGTAAAATAAGTTTCTTTTTCAAGCATATTAAATAATTAAGTTTAATCTTAAGTAATAAGCTTGTTGACTTTAGATGTTCTATGATGAATTTAGTATAATATTAATAATAAAAAAGGTTTTTTTTAATTTTAATACCTCAACATTATATATTTAAAACTACAAAATTAGTGTAATATTAATCTTCTAAATACAAGCAGCAATAGCAAGTAGAATCTTGTATCTTTCTATAACACTGCTTATGTAATGCGATGATGTTGTGCATGCAGTGACAATTACAATGTAATGCAAGGTCATCAACCACAACTGTATAATTAAGGTTATAGGTTAAGAAATGAAATTGCTATTTGCATAATGTTCTAAGTGGCCTTGATGTTTATGAATTCAATCTTCAAGATTTCAAACTATAATCTTGAATTAGGCTTTACTTATTATTATATGTGAAGAATGTATTTTGTTAATTCTAATTCGCTTTGTACTCTTTAATGTTATAAGTATTATACACACATTAATAATAAATATTTGAACAAAATTAATTTTATTTATAGGATCAGTATCATGCGACTCAAACGTTCCTATCAAATGAATCCTCTGAATTAATAACTGATGATGTTGATGCAAGTTCTGCTAGAGTTTGTCAAGCTATTGAACACATCCAAAACAAGATTGCTAAAACACGGGAGCTAATAAGAATAGAACAAACCACGCGTGATGGTAATTTTCAGTAATTAACAGTTAATTAGTACAGAGCTGATATTCATCACGAAGTAGGACATTCGTCTGATATAGAAGTAGAAAATCTAATAATAGTAAAATTCTTTCAGAAAATGTAAATGAATATTTAAAATTAGCTGCTAATGCTGATAAGCAGCAGCTTACTCGAATTAAGGCAGTATTTGAAAAAAAGAATCAAAAATCAGCGCACAGTATTTCTCAATTACAGAAAAAGTTGGACAGTTATACAAAAAAGTTAAAAAATTATGAACTAAATGGAGCACCTACAAGTCATAGACAACCTAGGGAAGTACTACGTGACATGGGACAGGGGCTTAAGTAAGTCTATTCTCTTTGTTTTCATTAACTTGTAAAATTTTAATTGTAGTGGTATAATAGTGTAAAGTATATACTTGTGATAGTTGATATATATATTTAATAGCACATATATTTGACCTAGTAAATTGAAATATAGTTGGTAATGTTAACTTCTTTGAATAGTGAAAGTGGCATAGTGTAAACTAGAAAGTAGGCTGTTTATGCGATCGCATAGTTTATCTTATCTATAAAGTAATATATATATATAACATTTAATAACAAAAAATTAGTCTCATTTTTCAAACAGAACTCTTTCTTCAATTCTTTATTTTTTTGTTTTCACTCGATCTTTGTCCTGATAAATATAGAGAATCATTTCTCTATCTAATTTAAGAATCACTTCCAGAAACGTGGGTGGCAATATTAGGGATGGAATCACTGGGTTTTCAGGGTGAGTGTTAATGTAAAAATAGATTTTAAAACAATATTATTTAACTATTCTCCTTTCATATCGCGTGCGCTATTGTAAATCTGTTTATAGACATTAGCATTTCACAAAGAAGATAGGTAGAGTATTTATAATAGTCACGTTGTATTCATATTCTTATATTGCTTCACACTGGTATGATGTATGTAGTATTATAAGTAAATTGGTGTTAAAATGTAACATGCATAATACATATTATCTAAGAAAATGTTAATCTTTTATTTTATCATATTCTTTATTATCACAAATATCATGCGATTGTTTTAGGACTGTTATGTCGAAGCCACGCGAATTTGCACACTTAATAAAAAATAAATTTGGAAGTGCTGATAACATAAATACATTATCACGTGAGTAATTGTTATTATAAATATTTCTGTTAACTAACATGAGATTGCATACTTGTACACTTTGAAATTCTTATTTTGTTGTTTAACTTGCAAATCCAATTTCTTAAAATGTATTGATTTATGTTTTGTGTTCTACATTGCACTGTCACTAGCACAAATGCTTCATGCTAACAAGTTTCAATTTTACAAGCATTAGTATGCACACTTTTATTTATTTACTAATATATATTTATGAGAGAAATGATACGCGAATATATCATATACTTATCATAAATATATGGTATGTACAATCTGTATATACACTATAAATGTGACGTACGTCAGTCTTAATTAATTTATTACCGATAATTGATGGATAAATATCCTTTAATTTTCTTGCGCTGCCACGGCAGTTGAAAGTAGTAAGTAACATTTTGGCTCAATTATTCTATCTCTCCTATAAATCTTCGTATTCTATTATGTTCCTCCCTCTACATAAATTGTAAATATTCTATTTCATATTATACGTACAACATGTGTTTTGATTTGTCTACAAACTTTGCTACTTAATTTTCAATATTGTCTCCAATTTTCCATTTTAAACAATTCAAAACATAATTCTATTTATACCCACATAATCTACACAACAATTTTAACATCAGAGTATTGTATTCACATATTTCATGAACACAATATTTTTATTACTATTTTGTGTTATTTACTAATTTTGCCTTGTATTTTAGTGGCTTCCATAAATTAAAAATTTGCTTCTTTTTAATGTTGGTTATCCAATACATCTACAGAATACATACTCAGAATGTAATTTCAAAAGAAAGAAAGTACACGATGAAAGTAATTTCTATAGCAATGGATTTGGGAACATATCACATACACACTAGTAAAATTATTTCTAAATTTTAAATAGTCACAGTACTGATAACTTTAAAAAATTAATCAATTACATAGGATGACAAGAACATTTTACTATGAAAGATCAAACTAAACACGATAGTTGTTAACAAAGGCGAATAATTTAGTATTGGATAACATTCTAACATGCGACGTCTGTGTCTCTGCAGATGGCTCGACTTTTTATGTAAACGATACACCGCGTGCAGGTAATGGAGATAACGCTAGTGTTGAAGATGATAAGACGCATCATGGATCAGCTACACTTCCTGGTGGCTGTAGTTTGGGATCAACTCATAGCGCAGCGGCAATGAAATTTCCATCGGAAGAAGGTTCAGAGTGCTCTAGTGTTACAAGTGAAAGTGGACCTGGGAGTAGAGGACAAGCACACACGTGCGACAGTAATAACGCTGGACTTAATCTTAAATCTATATTCTTAGAACTACAAGAATACAGGGAAAGTTTTGATAGGATGAGGGAAAAATTGGAAGAATTGAAGGTTTGTCTTTTTTCTTCGTATACAATCAGAAAAGGGTTCATTGCGCGCGTATTAGTCACGGTTGATTTCCTAATCAACTAATTTTAGAATTTACAACAAGAGGTGGCATTTCTTTCCCATGCATTGCAAGAGGAACGGTTTAGAAGTGAGCGTCTGGAAGAACAAATTAATGATCTAACCGAATTGCATCAAAATGAAGTAGAAAACTTGAAGCAAACAATAACAGATACAGAAGAAAAAGTGCAATACCAAAGTGAAGATCGTTTAAGAGACATACATGAAATGTTGGAGAGTTGTCAAACAAAAATTTGTAAAATGGAACACCAACAACAACAACACCAGTATGTCAGTCTTGAAGGTGTAGATAGTAGCAATACGAGGGCATTAGATGTAAAACTCGTAAATGTAGTATTAACAGTGTTGCAAGTTATTCTACTTCTTGTTGCAACATGTGCTGGTATAATGATGCCTTTTCTAAGGACCAGGTATAGTTATTTCTTATTATCAATGTTTTCTTCTCTTATAATTATAAATAAAAAGTTATCAATTAAACGGTGTGGAAAAATTAAAGAATTTTTACTAATAATTCATATTTTTTGTGCATTCATGCTACATCCATTGTTGCTGGCATTTTAGTTTCTCATATACATGCATTCATAATCCTTCATCACGTTACAATGCCATCAATTTTTGTTTGCGCATTCATTGTTGTATTTTGTTTTCACATCTCTGTTGCAGCTGTACTAAGCCTCATTGTTTCATGTGCAGGGTGCGCATATTAACGACAACATTAGTTGTGTTGGGCATAGTATTCGTGCTCAAACAATGGCCTGAGGTACACGACGTTGGCAGTCACCTCATGCGCCATCTTAAACAGACGCTCACCGAGATGATTAGACGTTAAGTAGCATCGTAAGTAAATTATTATCGTGCTAATCTATTTACGGAATAAACGGAGCGTAAGATAATTTTGCAAGAAATATAAAAGTATGAACATATCATGGATATCTTCAAACAGTTCAATTTCAATATTCGATTTCAATGAGATCGATTTCAACTTCGAGGTATAGCGAGTACATGAGATTCATTTTAGGGTGGTATGCGTAAAATTTACTATGCCCTGTGATGAAGAAAAGTTGTACACAATGATCAACATTTTGGATCCGTTTATCAGTGCTGTAGTTTTGGAGCAATAATAGTAGGTATATGCGCAGACGACTTTATATCTATACTAGAAGGTAACGATGTGCTGAGGTAGTGAACTCAGCAGAACTTTAAACAAAGAACTGTGTCCTCGCGGATCCGTTCCAGTTATAATTGTTGGATCAAAAATTGTTTGAAATATTTAAAAAACTTTCTGGACTGATCTTCAAAAATGAAAACCAATGTGAAAGAGGACTCTTTTGCTCAGCATTAGAGTGTCACTTTCCTACTATCGTTAGATACTTCTTGTTAACTATTGGGTGGAAAGTCTCTTTATAGTCCTGCTAAGTTTACCACCTCGCTATATCGATATCTCTAAGTATACCTCGAATTCGATCATATTCACCATTACTGTACTAAATCAGATGAGTGATGAAGACTATTTGATACTGTTGACAGAACTATGATAAAAAAAAGCATATTTTGCTGTGCAAAAATGTTTTGCTTAGGAGAAAAAGATTTTTTAGGGGTGAAAAAGTAAGAGTGTATTTTATCTTTCGTAAATTTAATTTCTCTCTCCTTCTATTTGTCTGAAGAATTTTATTTAAAAAAGATACAAGCATTTGACGCGATCAATTGCATGTGTACAAGTAGCAAAGAAATAATTATAATTTGTATGAAACTAAAATAACTGTTATGGAGTATAAAAGGGGCAAAAAGTAGAACGCTGTACACTGATATTGCTTGATTATATACGGCAGATTATTAGGAGAATTTACTCTCATATAGTGTCATCAAGTAATGATCACGTTCACTTTTTCATGAGTCATTGATTAACACAAAATTAGAAGAAATTTTTGAATGAGTGAATGCACTCACTTAAAGTTAGAGGAAGAAGTGTTTTATCATCAGTGTCTGTGGGTGGTGCCTTTATTAAAATTAAAATTATTACGTTTGATGTTACAGTAAAAGCGAGTCATTTACGAGATACATGATTCTAAACCAAACGTTAATAATTAAAATCGTCCATTTATTAAACAATAATGTAAATTAAGGAAACAAAGCAACACTTCATTCAGTAGATATTCTTCACCTCGGTAAATGTAGAATGACATAAGGAATACATTAATGTTGACGATAAGATGTGAAGTTAAATTCATGAATTGCAAGGATTCCAATATTTCTAATTATCTTCATATTATCTCATTCACAAGCGTATTTTACATTCATGAGACTTTAAAAAGTAAAACCATTTGGAGTATTTAAAAAAAAAAGTGTGTATATATAACAGCAAATATCAAAAGAGGACCAACATTCTCTCTTCCTCTTACTACTTAATTGTAATTTAATTCGTGTATGATGTAAAAGTGATACATGATATAGAATAAACGAATATCGGGCTTTTTAGTGCTCATGAGTGCTTGAACCACCACAGACACAAGTATGCAGATACATAACGAATGTAGGAAAATGAACCATGACAGATATTGAAATGAGAGAAAGACTGATGGACTACATCGCTGTTACAATTGTGAATAATTTAGTATTCGTGACAATTTTATGTTCTTAACCAAGAGAAATATTAAAACAGGTTAGGGAAAATGAGAAAACAGGACAACAATTGCAAAAATGTGTAATTATAACGTGGAGAGAAGACAAAAAAATATTTTTAATTTAACATACAGGTGCTCAAATCTGTGAGTGTGTAAAATAAAATATTGGTCTACGTAATTCTTTTTTATCGTATCGCCGCTATTTAATAGCGAAATATAGTTTATTTTTTATTAAGTTCCCTAGTTTCTGCCCTTGTAGTTTTATCGCCAATCAATCAATAAATGCAAAGTTTTACAACCCGCTGTTGTTTTACAAATACGTAATGACCGAAGTATACAAAAAAAATCATATTTTTGCGAAAGCAATTGATTCCTTTTTTATCGCCTAATATTATATATATATATGTTATTATTACGGAATTTTCTTCATGTTTTGCAGGCAAATAATTTATAATTTATATTAAGTTCATGTAATTAGATTTTTTGTTATTTATATATGTTGGACTATGTAATGTTATTATTTGGTTGATCGATGAGAAGTAAAAAAAAACGTTTTTAATCTATTAAAAAAAAAACTGTAAATAAAACGAAATTTATATGGCAACATTTTCTATTTCTTTGCCTGTTGTTCACGACAAGCAAATCAGATTTCCTTTCTTTTCTTCTAAAAAAAAAAATAGAATGATTTTTATTTATTTTCACCAATCTATCTGTGCATAATACTATGCAGCAGATTCAGAGAAATATTTTCTACAAAGAAAATTTGATCTTATGGTTGTGAGTTCACAAGGCAATTGTGTTCTTTTTTTTTTTAAATCGCCTACATTTTATTTATTCTTTAAGTTAATTTTCTTTACCGTTTTGTATCTGTAGGAATTTTTTCAATTAAATTTTGTTAACACAATCATGACGAAGAAATATTTCTTTCTAACGATCCTCTTGCGTTCCTAAATTAAACACGTTGCTGTGACTATGCTAAGTTTGTACGTAAGTAGAAGAAATTGAGAAAATTAGTTTCTGGGATCAATGTAATCGCGAACGAAAATTTGTAACGCAGATATACGTACATTATTGTGTAAATTACGTTCAACAATGACTCGCTGTTGATCCTGTCGAAACGTCTTAGGTTGTTTTCAATCAAACTTTATCTATTTGAATATCCGTTCGCTTATTATTGTGTAAGTGACGACTAAGCAAAATATATAGGGTGTTGCGTGTCGCGTTATATTTATAACGCTTGACTCTCTCTTTGGGCTGATTGTTATGTATCGAAGTTTACAAGTAATTATCTGTACAACGAACAGTAAAATTTTATGTATGTACGTATATATATGTATACACATCTGGCTGCACATATATAGGTACGTACACGTGAATAAAAAAAATGCAACCGAAGAAACGCGTAAAGTGCGAGAGTTGTACGTCCGACCGCCTCTTTATAATTTCCTATCGTGTAAGTGAGACACCCTATATGTATTGTATAGTAATAGATCCATGGTGCTTTGTAAAATACATACATATGTATATAATTCAATGCTAGATGTAGCATTGTAGCCCTCGTACATCGCAATTTTCGAATGAATTACGCGGGATCGTAAATCTTATTGCTCGCTACGATCGCCAGTATACCTTGAAACGTTTGGCTATACCGAGTTTAATGATAAGCCTAGCTGAAAATCCAAAACGTGATTTCAGTGAACGCGTTTTAACAAAAGCATTAATAACAATTTAACGGTTTGCGTTATAAAATGTTGGTCGTGTTGTGCGTGGTCTCGGTTCCAGTATTTTTCCGTGACGTCTTTCACGATTAATCTCTTAAGGCTCGGTTCCTGTTTCGTTCTGTTAGCGTATGTTTTCCTGATAGAAAAATTGCCCCGTACCGTGTCTGAACCGAGAATTGCGTATCCCGTGAAACGATCGCGGCTGATCCTTAAGGGGTTAAAGGTTCTCGTGAAATCTCCCGGCGTGGACGTGTTTGCGCTTTTTGTAAATGTTGTTTGTGATTGGCTATTTTGTGAGAATGTATGGCTGGTTAAAAATGATTTCTAATCGATGTTAATGGCTATGAGTGCTTCTGGCGTGGGTCGGGCAGGTCGTAAGAAATCTTACAGTTTTCACGCTTAGTGGGACTAATGTTTTCTGGCCGAGTTGCCCTTCGATCGAGCCCTGAGCACACGGTGACCGAACACGTTGGGTCAGCGGAAAGTTGAATCGAACAGTTGTAAACTAACACACGAGCTTCTGGTCGGATAGTTTTTCGTAAACTGTGAAAAACGTTTTGTTCTCCGAAAGAAAGAGACCTTCGAGATGATTGTAAACGAAACTGCGAAGTCTGCGTACAGCATTAAATTTCCGGTCATCCGCAGAATTACTCACGAGTTCTTTTTTATTCGGTCTTTCGAGGCCGAAGGCTAGATAATTCGTTAACATCATCGGACCACCGATTTTTAGCAAGGGCCCCTATATCTGCACGCTTACAACAATGTTTATATTATAATAATAATACTAATAATAATAACAATTATAATTATAATAATAATAATAATGTCTGGGCGTAGCGGAAGTAAAACGGTAAGAAGCAGAACATTGAAAAATTGAAGGAGAAAAAAAAAAGGAAAAAGAGAAACGAGTTACGAACATTTATATCGACTTGAGATTACATGTATGTCAAACAACGATGGACGTATTTTGTATCTTACATTGTTACATTTTTCTGTAAGTTTCTCTGTTTAACGCGGCTATTTACAATTTTATATGTATTTTGTATTTACTGAACTTCGACGGGGGAACGCACGACGTATGCTTAAATAATTTTATGACGAAGCCAACGTATTATGATCCTGGGATTCTCGCATTCAGTGTAGCCATTAACTCACTATCCACGTAATTTTTAGGGGCCCCTCCCCATAGCTTATATAGCGTAGGAAGGAAATGAAACAGCGTAACGAAGTAAATATATTGTCATCGATGCCTTGCATAGGTAGTTAATGTCAAATTATAGATTAAATATTTGTTGTCAATTGTAGAACGATGTAGGTCAATACGATCAGCGATTATAACGGAAGTTGTTATCACGCTAGGACGCATACACATTATGCATACAGACGACGCGTACGTATGTAATAGCTGCATAACAAGTCAGTGTAATAATGTAGTTACAAGGTAGAAATATGTTTATGTCCATTTTTAAAGCGGGAAAAAAAAAGGAAGTATCGGTATACGCGCGCAACGCTCGTATAAATGTTATCGCTGCTAAGAGACAATTGCAAGTCAAGTTACTGATTTAGCAGCTCTTGTCATTATTTAAATACCGTTTCGAAATAAAAATAATTTTTAATAAACTTGACCATGTTTTCCACTAAGCAGGATTTTATCGCCTTAGTCGCTAACGAAAATGAGTAGAAGCCTTTCCGCACGGAGAAAGGGGAATCTGTTACCTTGAATTTCCTTTGCCGAGAACAATGAGAAATAAAAGAAAAAAAACACGAATGACGTGAATAGGTATATGATGTGTATTTAAAAATAACTTCAAAGTTGACTGTAAAGTTTTTGTATTTTATATCGAGAGGGTTTGTCAATAATAATATTACAATCATCACAAATTTACAAATAATGTAACCGTTTCATTTATAATAATAATATATCACAATTTCTACTTTGTGTAGTGCTGAAAGCTGTTTTATTTGAACGAGAATCGCTGAGACGCCACTAACCAGATCTAATCACTGTTTCCATAGTATTTCTTGCATAGTAGATGTAGCTATCAGCCTTTGATTTATTAAATAATATGTTAACATTTTGCTAGTGTTAATAAGAAAATATTTCGTTTTGTTTATCATAATCATGTTTCTTGCATTGTATTATAGTTTGTAAAAGCTACATCGCCTAATTCGCCAATAATATTTATAACAATTTTTAATGCACATAAAATATGAACTGTAAATGTTCATATGTCTGTATAATAAAAAAAAAAATCTCCCTTGTTCAATACAACTGAATATATTTTTAAATAAATAAGATTCATGTTGGTTTATAAGTGATATTTGTATTTCTCAGAAATACACTAAAAAATAAATTATAAATTAATTGATTTCAACGACCTTCATTTACGTTGAACTAATGAAATAGTTTGAGCTCTCTGCTAAAATAAACACAAGTATTTCTTTATCATAAATTCCTACAGTTAGAAGCATCTTAATATGCATCATTGGAAAAATTGATTATTATAAGTAAAAGACCATAATATCATAGACTGAAGCGGTTATAACATATGTATTTCTTTCATAACTTATTCTTAAGTTGACTATATAGCTATAGCGATATATATATACGTACATATACATACATATATGTATATATGAACGTATACATTTCTGTGGCTCAATTAACAGCAACCATTCATCTTCAAATATATTTTGTAGAACAATACAAAAAGTAGATAATTTAAAAGTATCGACATACTTCGGTAAAATACTTATACCGATATAAAAAGAAAATATAAATGATTGTTTAATTTCGCTCCTTCTCCTATATTTGTGGATAATTTTAAAAAACATGTCTTTACTTCTTACAAAGAATTCTCGAAAATATATTCTTTGTATACAGCTTTAACGTATATGCTACAGTAAAGGAATACATCATGGTGACTAAAGCCGCTTCTTATGAAATGCAGACCCAGTGTTTCATTTTCCATTGTGTGTCTGTATTAGTTTCAAAGTTTTCAGTTCTTTATCTGTTTTTCTTTTGATTTTACGGATTCAATCTGCGGTTATTTGAATTCCTTCTTGAGAATCTCGAAGCACAATTTCTGCTGGTAACATATTTTTCATTTCATTTTGACGAGGAACTGGTTCTTCCTTTTTCGCAGTTTGTGTAGCATGATGTTTCTTCTTGTGACACATCATAGTTGATCTTGAAACGAATGTTTTACCGCACGCGTCACATTCATACGGTCGTTCTCCAGTATGCAGTCTCTTATGAATAGCCATTGGAGTGAACTGTGTAAAAGTTTTCCCACAAATATCACACCTATAAGGTCGTTCTCCAGTGTGCAATCTTCTGTGGCATCGTAACGCAGCTCTTCGAGCGAACACTTTTCCGCACATATCACATTTAAAGCTCTTCTCCCCAGTATGCATCGTCGAATGAATTTTAAGATCAACTCTTGTTAAAAATCCTTTCCCACAAACTTCGCATAGATACGGTTTTTCACCGGTATGAATGCGCAGATGTGTATTAAGATAACTTTTACTAACAAACATTTTGTTGCATACGACACACGGATACTGCCGATTATCCATGCCCGAGTGTATTTTCTGATGACTTTTACAAAGTCCTTTAGTTATAAAACCTCTACCACAAATCTCACACACATATGGTTTAACACCAAGATGTCTGTTCTGATGATCCAACAAAGACTGTTTTGTTTTGAAATGTTGTCCACATGTATTACATGGAAATGGCTTCAAATCTGAATGCACTCTTTGGTGAAGAACAAGATAGCTTTTCGACTGGAAACCTTTACCACATGTAGAACAATTATAATCAAACTGTCCTGTGTGAGTTGCTGTGTGTTGTGCAAGCCCTATTTTACTTCTAAACGCTTTTTCACAAGTCACACACTGAAAAGGCTTCTCGCCCGTATGTTTTCGCATGTGTTCCTGCAACTTGTAATTTGTCCTATACTGTTTTCCACAGTGGGTACAAACTTTTGGTGTCCATCTTTGTCTCACAGGTGCTTGTTTCTTTTGTTCATTCGTATTCACACCATTTTGTGAGGGTGTTAGCTCTGATTCTTTGACCTGCACTTCGCTGTTGAGTGTTTTCTTTTTATGTGTATCACAACTTTCTTTATGTACATTCAATGCTTCTAAATTTGTATAATATAAACCACACGTACAGGAAACAAAATATTGTTCAAAGTGTGCCATCATATTACTTGAACCTAAAATTGCTTCATTACAAAATGGACACACATACCAATGAGAACCTGTTTCATCAATTGTTGGATTGCTTAATGTGGATTCTAATAATGAATGTTTTGCTGCTTTTGTATATTCAACTAATATTTCTGAATTTTCGTTTGTCACTTGACTTGTTGATGCTAAAGTTTCTGTTTGAGTAGTTGTATGTGTTGCAGTTTCATTTTCTACAGGATGTGGATCTTCTATATCACTATCAGCTTCTACACGGGTTGGAGGAAAATCATTGTGTGGTACCTAGAAAGTGAAATTATTTCATAAATAAAATTGTTTAGATGTGTAAAAATTAATATTACATTACATTTTCACTTGACATCTTACATTGTTTTCAAGTACATTTGAAGTGTCCTCTGTATTTAATCTCTCTTGCAACCTATGATATTCTTCCTTTATTGGTACTGATTCAAATTTTACATTTTCACAATAATGTACTATTTGTTCTCTATTTTGATCTTCAGGGGTTATTGAAGTCACGTAATTAATTCCTAATTGACCCAAATGATCACTGACTGTTAAATTTCCAACTACAGTCATATCTCCTTCTAAATGTACTGCTATTTGATGATTAGAAACCTAAAGTATGACAGTACATATAAATTAAAACAAATACAAGGTGCCATTAAAAGACTTTAGTACTATTTTGAAATGATTATAACAAATATAATGTAGTTCAGTTTAGCAAGCATATTTAAGTTAAATAAAATTTATTGGTGCATTTACTTCTCGTATGTGTTCGTTGACCATTCTGACTGTATCGCCGTCTAAACAATCGATTCCTGTAACCTCGATACTGGTATCCTGTTGTCCTATTTCTTCCTGTGTAACAACCTGCTCACCACCTGCTAAGTCCATTTCATCCATGACTTGCATTGTGTGGATAGTAGCTTCCGTTGTCTCCTGAGAATTTTGTACATCATCCATGTTATTTTGTATTCTATCTATATCCCTTTGAATTCTATTCATTTCTTCTACTTCATCCAAATCATGTTTCGTTATGTGTACAACTTCTTCTTTAGCAATTGCTTTCAACATTTCCATGAACATCCCTTCTGTATGCAAGCATTTTTCACGAAAGTCAAATAATTGATCCAGTTTATAAGCACATTCCTCACACACTACTTTTGGTAACTGATCGCTCATAGATACCTGAAAATACTGAATTAGCTAATGACACAATATCGTTTTTTTTGATAAGACATTTATGAAGTGGTATCACAGTCTTCATTTATACTGTATGTAGTTGAAACCAATATACACCCTGATCATTGTTACAAGATCATGAAACCTTGCACCAATTTTCTTTCTCTATTTATAGTTAAATTAGAAAGAGGGGGTGAAGACACAGCACTGAAGACCGCAGTGAAATCGAACCTCTATCTTTACGCATGATTTTACCTGCACTGGCAAACACGCGGCTATTTTCTTGTCAATGTTACGCATTTGATCACCGGCTTCAAAGATCGGTAATCCCATTAGAATGCCAGTCTTGGTCGCACATAGACGACATAAATAATCAAATTCCTCGACGACGGCCATATCAACAGAACAGGGGAATTCGTCTTGTCGACAGACCGAACAAACGGCCTAAGACACGATCAAAATTTTAGCTTAAAAAACCCAGCAGGAACGTTCTTTTGCGTGATTCAATGAACTCGTCACGCATTACGAGATTCCCTAAACCGGCTACAGTAGATCTTTAGTTTAAAATTTGTCTACTTTAAAGATATGCATTATTCAGATATATTTGTCAAGTGAGTCTGTCTGCGTTCACACCATCGAGAGTCCTCTTGCAATCAACCGTGGTGTCCGAAGCGGGGGGATCAGCTTGCGCTGATCTCTTTTCATCTAAAGCGAAACTATTTTGTAGATGGCGTGCTGAATATACTTTTCATCGATTAACGAGATATCGAAGATCGAGGAATGTTCTTAATTAATAATATATTGAAGTTCGAACAATGCCTTGATCATAAACAAATGAAAAAAAAATTATACATCTTGTTCTAATTTTTTTAATTAAAATGACAGTTGTCTCTTATGGAATGATGGTTAATGATGCATACTGCTTTGATTATTAAATTCATCTATTAACAGATTTTTTAGAGACATCATTTATGCATCAAATGTCAGATCATTAGTAAAATTCTCTTTATAATTGATCGCATTATTGATTAACATGTAACTTTTCTATTTCACTAAATTTACCTACGATACCATCTATGATGAAACGCCTAAGCTACTATCACAATTTTGTCACTAGATGGCAATACGATACTCTTTAGACACTTGTTGCATTATTAACGCATAAATCACTCATTCTGTGGAACTTTTCTTCATGAATGTGAATTATTAAAACCAATTACAATATCTTGCATTTGGAATTTCATATTTTAAGTTTAAAAATGGTCTGTGGGTTTTTTAAGTTAATACTGTATCACAGTCGTCATCTATTGACAACAATATGCTACTAATAATTTACACGTTCCACTGTAGATGACGTTTATTATAATTGTTATATTTAAAAATTTTAATATTCATGTAAAATGCTGTAACTAATTGATAACGCATGATTTTCACTCATGGATTATTACATATTTTTGTGAATATTTCATATTGTATAAATACAATTTTTATACCGGTACATGGAAATGTTTTATCCCTTGATTTCTAATAAAAATGGCGACTAATAAACAGGAGAATCAACAAAAAAGGAAATTACATAAAAGTGAAAATGATTCAGATGAAGATAGTGGAAGTAAGTATTTATTATTACTTGTTTCACTATTTGCAATTGTTTTCTATTTTTGATTTTCATTATAAGTCGTAATGACAGGGTTAGAGTTCATTGTTTACGTGTTTGATGTTTAAGGTTAGGTAATGTTTGAATTTGTTAGTACAATGTATTTATTAATAACACTTAAATTTAGTAATGTATATTGTATCAGAACTAGTCTAAATCGAAGCGAATAATTCGAAATTAGGAAAGGGTGTTTGTATATAAGTGTTTGCTAATAATTCCTAACCTCAAAATGGGTTAAGATATAAGTTTGTCCATTTCTTTAATTACAGAAAATGTTAAATATTCGAAAACAAACTCTGAAGCACCACGAATGTGTCCTTATTTGGACACAATAAACCGCCAATTTTTAGATTTTGATTTTGAAAAGTTGTGTTCAGTATCATTATCAAGAATTAACGTATATGCTTGCCTGGTATGTGGAAAGTATTTCCAAGGTAGAGGTACTAATACTCATGCATATACGCATAGTGTGGCAGAAAGTCATCATGTATTTCTTAATTTACACACTTTAAAATTCTATTGCTTACCAGATAATTATGAAATAATTGGTAAGCCAATCCTATTATCATTTTATAAATTAAGAAAAGTAAAAAAATATCGGATAATATATACCAGTAGTAAATAATAAATCATTCTTATTCAGATTCGTCATTAGATGACATAAAATATGTTTTAAATCCAACATTTGATAAATCTCAGATCTCTCAGTTGGATAAAAGCGATAAATTATCAAGAGCTATAGATGGTTCATTATATTCTCCGGGTATTGTGGGGATGAATAACATTAAAGCCAATGACTACTGCAATGTAATTTTACAAGTGAGTTATCTTTAAACATGTAGGTTTAGTAATCTATAGTTTGTGATAAAAAAAGTAAAAATTATGTTATTTAGGCACTTTCTCATGTAACACCTTTAAGAGACTTCTTCTTAAGAGAGTCTAATTATTCTCATGTAAAAAGACCACCAGGTGATTCCTCCTACCTTTTAGTTCAACGATTTGGAGAATTAATGAGAAAATTATGGAACCCGCGTAACTTTAAGGCTCATGTCAGTCCACATGAAATGCTACAAGCTGTGGTCTTATGGAGTAAAAAAAGATTTCAGTTTACAGAACAGGGTATATAATGTAATGCTTCAATATGGAAATATTTATGAATACGTTTGATCCTATATTTTAAAATCAAATTTTTAGGTGATCCAATTGATTTTCTGTCATGGTTTCTAAATGCTCTTCATTTAGCATTAAATGGTACAAAAAAACGTGATTCCAGTATAGTGTACAAAACATTTTTGGGTCATATGCGCATATATACGCGAAAAATACCACCCCTTGAATTAGATGAGAGCCAGAGAAGTGAATTGCTCCATACTGTAGAATATGGTGAAACAGTAACTGAGAGTCCATTTTTGTATTTAACATGTGATCTACCCCCACCTCCTCTTTTTAAGGATCAATTTACTGAAAATATTATTCCCCAAGTAAGTATATATAATTATATGAACATGAGAAATGTAATGATATATATTTTTTTTTCCATTTTGACAGGTTAATTTATATACACTCTTAAATAAATTCAATGCAGTCACTGAGAAAGAATATAAAACCTACAAGGAAAATTTTATGAAAAGATTTGAAATTACAGAGCTTCCTCCTTACCTTATACTTTACATAAAAGTAGGTAGTATTTTTTTTAATGACTAAAGTTCAAAAATTGATACATTTACATTTATAATTGATCTCCAATTTCAGAGGTTTACCAAAAATACATTCTTTGTAGAAAAAAATCCCACTATAGTTAATTTCCCAGTCAAGTAAGTTTTTGAAAATTATTTTTCAAATATAAAAGTTAAGTACACATTATATTCATATGTATACATTACTTTCAGAAATGTAGACTTTGGAGATATTTTAACACCTGAAGTAAAACAAAGGCATCCTTGTACAACATACGATTTAGTAGCAAATGTTGTTCACGATGGTGAGCCTGGTCAAGGAACATACAGGGTTCACATTTTACACAGAGCTACTGGTCAGTGGTATGAGTTACAAGACTTGCATGTAACTCAAATTCTGCCTCAAATGATAACATTAACTGAAGCGTACATCCAGGTACAGGTTTATATATACAAACATTTACATAACTATTACTAAACAAACATTATCAAACATATTCTTTTCAGATATATGAATTAAAAAAAGATGTAACTACCGAGAATGGCGACAGTAAAAATAATAAAGCAACATAATAGTATAATTTTTTAAATAAAATATTTCAATTTTTCACCTTGCATTATCATTTATTATTCCATTACACCTAACGCTCTTTAAATATTCCATTACAGCATTGTCACACCGAATGATCCTTAAATAACGATTCTATTTTCTTTATTTCACATAGTAGACATTGAATTATCCGAAACTTAATTCAGTGGTGCTAAAATAAATTACATATCCGCTAATATATTTATTAAACCATGAATCGCAAACTCGAATCCTTTTTGTAATATGTACTTGGCACGACGAGACGCCGATTGAGCCGAACGCTGCCGAACTTAGCCGAGAAGATCGGAAGTGTAAACTGGAAGTAGAAGTCGCGTCGTCGGTGGGAGAAATCGCGCGTGGAGGGGGGGACGGAGTGTCGCGCCGAAGCCCAAGCGAGCCAGAGTAGAGTCACAGCCGGCCACGCGAGACGGTTACGAGCGAGCGTTTTCTTTCGTGCGATTCGTGTTTTTCCACCTTTTTTTCCCGCCGTGCCTTTTGTTTTCGGTGTGTACGTCGGATGCGACGCGTTACGCGTATTGTTTAGCGACACGTTTGTGATACTGACGTTCCACCTCGTCCCCGTAGTTCATTGCCGCGAGTGTTTTTGTCTTGTCTCTCTGTGTGCACGTTGTGTTGTCCAGTGTGTTCTCAGCACGTGGATTATCGCCGGTGGGAGCAACGCTTGCACAACGGTGAGTTCTCCCTTTCATTTTTCCCCCCCTGGTGCCCGTTAATTTTTCCATCTTCAACGGGAATCTTGAACTTCGGGAAATCGCCTCGGATCATACGAATATTCGCGGCGTACGATGATCGGCGCCGGACACGATGCGCGTTTACGAGTTTTTGGAAAAGGCCAGCCTGCTGGCGGTAACGGTTCTGTCTCGCGTAAATGGCACCTGACGGAGAATCTCTATCTCCTTTAAAGCGTTCCCGCGTAAGTTGAGTATCGGAATCGAAGGTGGATACTGTTCGATACCGAGTGGCTCGAGAGTAGCGTGTACATAAATTATATGCAAATGGAGGAGTATCCGAGAGTAACTTAAGTGTCAAGAGAATATTTCACTTTGAATATTCAGTTATAAATATTTATAGCCGTGCGAAGAAGTCGCGCGTATACAATGAAACAAAATTCTATTCCCCCGGGGTCTGCCTCGCGTTACCGAAGTATATTCCCGGTTTGTATTTCTGGCAGCCTTGAATTTCCACAGGCCATAGCCGTTTCTGCATTTTTTGTTACGCTCTTGGGGACTATCGCGGCGAAGCCCGATAAATTGGGGATAGGGCTGGAGCCCGTGACACCCTACCGTGAAACGTAAACCAGACCTCATTACAGACACTGGTCATCCAAACGTTTCAGCCTCGCATTTTAACCAACATTCGTAATTCCTTTTAATTCTTTTATCGCAAACTTCTGAATCATATTTTATTTAAATATTCAATGTAACACCGGTTTGAGTTCACCGGTTGGGTGACGTATTTCAAAGTAACCGACAAAAGTTACGGACGAAAAACAAAGAAACCGTTTAACCCTTTACACTCCAGAAGTTTTTCACTGGAATACTCAATATTTTCTAATGAGATGCGGATGACATTTTCATTGAGGAAGAAAACTATTTTCTTTCAATATTTCATATATTGATGCGTTACACAAAGTTTAATGTTAAATATCAAACTTTAGTTTTGTTGTGTCAAATCATTTTCGACTCTAGAGTGCAAAGGGTTAATAATAAATCACTAATTACTCGCGTTACCAGTAATATAAACGAATTACCATTTCAAATCTAAATCACTGTTCATAATAGAACACTTAACCCTTTGTCCTATGATTTATTTCTATTCTGCGATTATTCTAACTACTTCGTTATTAATAATTAAATAAATAATTTATTGAAAATGAAAGAAAGTTCCAGTCTCATTCTATGTCAACGT
Organism: Nomia melanderi; assembly: GCF_051020985.1. Classification (NCBI taxonomy): domain Eukaryota; kingdom Metazoa; phylum Arthropoda; class Insecta; order Hymenoptera; family Halictidae; genus Nomia; species Nomia melanderi. The sequence goes on from NC_135007.1 coordinate 11,209,884, forward strand.
GTGCTCTAAGGTATAATCATTGATAACAAAGGAATAACATGCAACTTGCATTCAAACAAACTGAATAATATTTGTGTCTATTAACCCTAATCGTACCACGTGTTTTTATAACGAATCGCACCACGATATGCTCTCAGTCACTTATGAGAATAAAAGGAACGATTAAAATGTTATTGTTTTCGTTTACAGGGCCCAAATTTTTAAAAAACTTTTAGAAATGCAATATGAAACCAAAAAATTTAAAAGTTCAAACGTGACTCGCGGTCCGATTAGGGTAAAATTCTATTTGAAATCTTCACCGCGAGCCTGACACGCTATTGTAGGGCAAGGGGTTAACCCTTTGCGGCCGAAGATTCTTTGAAATGTACAAAACCGTCAAGAGATAAAGATAAATTACATACCAATTGCTTAATTAATAGAAAAAAGAGAAACTACGTGCCGATCTCTTGCTGTTCAAGTAATTAAATGATTTGTCCGTGACTTAGTCTTCCAAATATGAACATTTCATCTCGCCGAAATGTCGACGTTCGTCCGGAAAGGGGTTAATCTTCGAACATTTTTATCGGCCCAAAATACCATGAAGTGACCATTTGATTCGTACGTGGCTGCGTGCGACCTGGAGCTAACGGAAAAGGGACAGAGGTCCACGGAAACGTTTCTATTCTGATTCTAATGTTCGCGTAGCCCGGTTATTCTCGTGCGAGCGATGTGCGAGCAATTCGGATTCATGTCGCGGCGGCGTGCTGCCAATGCGCGTACCTTCCAGTAAACCGTTCCGAATACCTGTTTCACGCGAACCACGAAAAAAACTGATTGCGTGGCCTCCGCGGAGGAAAGGAACGAGCCGCGCAACGTTCCCCGTTTAAAATGCGACGAGTGGCGGCGGGGGAGGGAAGGGGACCGGCCGGCCGGACGGACGGCCAGGGTGAAAGGGAGGTGGTACACGTTGGTTCTTGAAGAAGCCACGAGTTTCGGATTCCTAGCATCTTACCTCTTGATCGTTGCATCGCGTAAACCAGTTTCCGCGCGCGAAACAATCCTCCCCGATGACAGATCGGAAGCGCGTCATCAGTCTCGCGCGGCGGACCGCCATGTTTATGGTCGTCTGATGGCCGATGTCACGTATGCGTGATTCTGCCTCGTGCCTCTTGTAGTAGGCAACTCCGAATGTGTATTGTTGCAATTTAGTTTTGGAAATATTTTGAGGTGGGCGAGATTTTGACATTAAGTTTACTTTAGTTGCATTTATTTGGAGGGGGTGATCGTTTCACACGTTCAGCGCCATGTCAGTCACTGGTGACTGACGCTTCTGAATGACTAGAAAACAATGGTAACATACAAGTAGCTAAGTTGATAACAGTGTAATGCAAATATTGTAACGCCAAATAAGTAATCATTGTTCCTGCTTTTCTTTGCTACAACAGAAAAACTCTACGGGAAACGCTTGAGGTTTTCGTGGCATTTAACGCGTTGACACTAGTACTACCGAGCAAGGCTGAGTTATTTGTAATCTGTTGCAAAAATTAGGATTTCTTGAGATTCGAAGAGCTTTCTATTGCTATACTTGCATAAATGTAGGAATTTATTTTGAAATTTCCCACGGAAGCACCTTTATCATCTTAACACATTGCGTACCGGCTAATTTTCGGAAAACTGAATTGTGCGGATGGCAATTTTCACTGAGGCCAACTTATATCACTATACATAGAAAACTCAGATATCATATTGTTATGTAATATATTTTAAATAGATAATCAATTCGAATCAAATTTTATATTTCTTTCAATGCTGTGGTAATTAGCGGAGTTGCACAGCTAAGTGTCTTTATATAAAAACGAGATTTCTCGTTATCGGTACGCAATGTGTTAATAATCGAAATAAGAATCTTGGAATCGGTTATTTCGATCCGTATTTTAAGACCCTCTGCCTGCGGTAGAAACAGTTACAGAAATCCTTTCCATTCGGAACTTTTGGAGAAAGTATACTTTTTGATCATTCGTCGAGCACACCTGTGTTGAGTTAATTGCTGACGAGAAAAACAAGAACATAAATGGAAGAAGCCTTATTCTACCACTTTTTATTTATTTTTCGCGCAAAGAGTAAACTGTCGCTTGCACCCCTCGCACTTACTTTAGATTTAGTTAAGTGCAGCCTGTAAATATTCCAATTCAGCTCTCTGGAAAACGGTAAGTCGAATGAGAAACTCTTCTTCTACGTGTCCGTCGTGGTTTTTCTCGTAAAATCACGCCGTAAGAATGTTGAACCCCGTGTCCACTCGTAGAACGACATGTTTATGAATTCTGAGGATTAGAGTTGCCGGTCCGCGGCGGACGTTATTAACGAGTTTCTTGCAGAATGTCTCAAACGTGGGTGGTGTATTAAGCTGAAAATGCCGTGTATGACGTGCAGTTTCGTTCCATGATCCTTCCGTCGAGCGTCACGTCCTCCTGTAGCAGGTATTTTCGACGTACCCGCGGGTCGTTTCTCAATTTTCGCGTAAAATAGCGGAGGCAACGGCGACTCCGCTCCCTCCCCATCCCCCTGTGACGCTTTTTAAGCGCACGACTTCCCGTCCGCGGACGCAAACGTGTCAAGGATGGAGATCATGGTTGTATTCATCTACGAGAAGCAGCCTTGAGGCACTTAAATATCGATTGAGGATACAGGAGTGCATCGGTGAACGCTTCCTGTCGGCGCAATTTAATCGTCTACATGCTCGCAACACGCCTAGATCATTGTTTTGCTTCTTGCGCCCCTGCATTATTCCTGTCCACTCTTTCTTTCCCGGTCCAGTCCTATTCACGTTGACGCGCTCCCGTGGTCGTTAATGTTCTCCATTACGTCTTTTTAATCCCGTTGACCGTCATGGTGGTCGCCACCGACGAGCACCGAGGAATTGAATAAAGTGTAGCGGAAAGTAGACGTTAAAGCTACGCGATATCATGTAAGCAGTTTTATTTTCAACGATGAGCAACGTGTTCTCGCCGTACGTTACCGTACAATTACAGCTTTTATTTGTTCGATAACAATAAAAAATGCAAATAGCTTATACTTGGCGGATTAGACTGAAAATTGAAGACATAGGTGTAGAATGATCGAACTTTTACTCACAGGGTTAACAGCGGTTTAATGAATAGGAATTTCAATGGAATTTAAATAACTATTCTATCGCACATCCCATTTTTTGTGACAGTCACAGAGAATTGGCAACTAATATTCGGGGATTTGTTCACGTGTGCGACGTCCCATTTTTTCCCTTTAGACTTCGTAAAAAGAGTTCTCCTTTCCTCTCGGTCGGTCGTAGGCACTTCTTGTCGGCCCATAAACGCGGGGTAGTTACCCCTCTCATTTATAGGCGTTTTTATTCGAGACCGCCTAGTTCGCAATTCACGTTTCACCAGCGATAAAAAGTGTCATGAACCGTTTCATTCGAAACGAATTCACGATACCATTCCGAAATTCCATATATCTCGAACTTCCATGTTATAAATAGAAAGTCAATCTCCGAACAAAGCAAGAACGATCATCGTCGACGGTACCCCTAACACAAATGCGTCTCGAGGCTCGTAAAAGAGGAAAAATAATTGAATACACGAAACGGTTAATTAATCTTCACCGCCGCCCATTTAAACGATATCCAACGGAGGGAAAAAGAAATTGTTTTCACGTCGCAGGAATTTCGCGCGGCAAAGGGTTAATTCACCGAGGAGCATTGCAATTAAACGCAAGAAAGAAGAAAGTCGGGTTCGGCCGGTCTTTTTCCCCGTTCCTCAATGAGACCGCACCGTCACGGGAAGGCATTTATTGTTTGGCTCGCGCAGGAAGTCGCTGCCCGGCCACGGGAAACGAATCTGCATCGGAGAAAGTCTTGCGAGTTCCGTCTTCTTTCGCGCGCGGCATCGTTCCCGTGCAGTATGAGCCTACCGTGCGCCACGCAAGCGAGAGAGAGAGAAAAAGAGAGAGAGAGAGAGAAAAGAAAAAAAGAAACGAGACAGACGGCGACAGTCGCGTTTTGCTTGCCGTGGCTAGAATCGCTGAAGAGGAATAGGTCCAGCCAGGTACCTAGCTAGAAGTAGCAGCAGGTGGCCAGCTGGTTGCAGCGTAACGCGCGTGCATCTGCCTATAAGCGAACAGATTAAGGCACGATGGCTGGCGCAATACGGCGAATTGGGTTACGCTGGTCACGTTTCTTCTCCCGCGGAAATTATGAGTTTCAGCGAGCCGATGCTGCCGCCGCGCGCAACGAGTTTACGGGACTTACGGGTGCTGATGGTGGCTGCGTACGTCTGAACAGTTAGAAGTCGATGGTCCGATCAGAATTCCGCGGAGAGGCGTATATTTATCGCCCGTCCGACCGTGACTTTAACGATGCAAAAAGATCGCTCGGTTTCGACCGAACAGCATTCTCGTGTAATCACGCTGGAAAGTAATGGCAATCGATGCCTCCGCGGGGATTGTTCTGTAGAAAATGAAATTAATGGTTGCGCTTCGATCGGGGATGGGACGTGTGTGATTGGGGGGAGTTGTCTCGATCGGTGATCGGTCGTTGTTTTATAACTTTATTGAGATACTTTTATTGCATTAATAGATGGAAGATGATATTTATAGATTCACGGTAGGATTCTATCAGAAATTCGAAGGAGAAGTGGTCCTCGACGCGTCAAGGTAGAATGATCTCGAGGAGACTCCTCTTGTTACTGTTTCATTCGTCTCTTCGGATAGATCAATTTTATAGATATATAAAAATGCTGTTTGAAATAGAAATAAGTGAAAACGTTTAGGTGTTCCCAGTTATATTGCTCCATCCTGTATATTAGGGAACGAGAATTTCGAAACGGTAGCGAACGTGGTGCTTAATAAATCGACGGAAGTCTACATTTTGTACAAGCAGAATTTCGTTTAATTTATTAATAATTCGCAAAAATCTGTTTTAATCTCTGATCGTTGATTGGTTTGATCTAACATTTTCTGTCGGACCAAGATTTCTAGAGTTTCTGCAGTTGTCCGTCAACAGTTCTCCGGACATTTTTCCGTGGAAGCACGGCTTCATTTCAGTCTGAGTAGTTCGGAACAAGGTTGGCCGGTTAGTTCTATCTGCGAGAGAGACACTGCCGTTCAGAACTTTTTGAAGCACGTGGCGGGACACGCTCGGAATGAAAGAATGTCACTCGAGGCAGATCAGTTCGCTCGGATAACGATCGGGAATAGGTTTTCCGTTCGACTCCCCGTGTTTTACTCTCGTGCGTCGCCTGCCGGACGAGATCTAAAGTCGTCGACGAACTGGGGCGTACCAGCGCGAACTACCTTTCGTAAATTTTGAAATCTAGGACGGCTGTCTAAAAGGAAAACTTCTTCTTTAAACGGTGCTCGCGAGGGGGAGGGGGGGTACAGGCGTTAGTTTGCATAAGAGAGAAACCGATAGAACTACACGCGCGTAATCGCGACGCTCAGTGAACTAGATATCCGACGCCGCGCGTTTTTGAATAATAGACGACGATGGATTCGAGTCCGCTGTATAATAACTAGACTACGTGTTTTGCTCGCCAACATCATGCATCATCATCGAGAACTTGGCGTTGTTTAACAAGCAACACTTAATTAGAACCAGGAAACTTTTCAGCACTTCTGAACAATTTTAATGAAACTTAATCGTGACAAAAGAAATACATTTCTGTTCAACTCTAGTTCTCTCAAATCGGCTCATAAAATCTGTATTCGCATGAAAATGTGCGATCCGGTAACAAGGCAGCTCGTTTTGCTGTAACCACTGAGCGAAATGTAGCATAACCAAGGAAGAAGCTGAATTATTTTGAAGTTTCCGATGTCCTTAGTCCGCTCTGATTTTGATGATTCTCGAATATCCTATCGGGGACAGGATTTTGAACCTTTTCCTGTATGTTGTAACGGAAGCCTTTAGTTTCTGAGATAGTCGCGACAAACTTCTGCTACTACTGAATTCTCTATACTTATTTTTATATTTTCAAAATGAACTTCGGCAGATATCAACTTCGTCAATTAAAAAATCGATAGTATTCCGCACGGAGCGCATCTCCACGATGTTCACTCATTTTCCAATCAAACTTTCGCGGAACTACTGAAGCTGCACAACTTCGAATACTTACGTAAGTTACCCAACAGCGTGCAGTTCCGTTCTCGAACAAAAATCCTCGAACGCGACCCCACCGTTATCGCTGGTAGGTGTGCGCATCCCCTTAAACTAGCTGGAAATAAGTCGACACCCCTTCGGCGGGGATCCAAGCGCTCGCTTTCGGCGGGCTTTTGTTTCTCGCGCGTTGACTAGAAGCGGAAGGACACGCGGAGTCGTCGTGACTCGCGCGGATTGAATGCTTATGGTCACGGTGTACCCTCATTTACGTAATGCACTACGAGAAAGGGACAATGCCGTCTGGCGCTTCTCTCGCTTACGATTCGTTGCGCGGCAGAGACGGCGCGCGGTAAGGAAGAGAGAGAAAAAACAAAGTCGCGGGGTAGTTCATTCGTTCTCGCGTCCGTCGTCGTCGGTTCGTTCGTTCGTTCGTTTGTCGCCCGCGTCGTTACCGCCTTTCGAACACGAAATCTCGCGAGTTTCCCAGTTCCATCGGGTCCCGGCGTGCGCCGTTTAATAGAGAAACCGAATGCACCAGCGGCCGCGTGTGGGTGCAACGGCGCGACGATGACTCAATTTCTCTGGGGACTCGGTTTTTTCCTTTTTACACGGGCGAGAGCCTCGGCGATCCACGCCTTCGAGACGCAGGAATCTCGTCGGCGGAATATTGCGGTTAATTAAAAAATTCAATTGGTTCGATGGAGTATCGTGTTAGCGTTACTTTGCTCGGGAGCCTCCTGCGATGTCTTTTCCTCGCGTTTCGTAGAAGGCAGTAGGGTTTTTAATGTATTCTTTTAGGATCTTCATTAGCCTTTAGGTTTGAAGTGTTTAGAAAAAGATGAAGGAGAGAATTTGCATTGAATTAGTTGGGATGTCGTGTTTTTATATGGACGTGTGAGGTGAAACTTGAAGTGACGAAGCACAGAGGAGACGAATTTATTTTAGCAGGCTTCCAGTAGGTAGATTAGCCGGCACAAAACAGTATAAGGTAAAAGATATTTCAGCAGGAAGGAAGCTCGCGCACTGGAACGGCACACGATAGCTTCCGTGATTTATAAAGGGTTAGGCATAGTTCTTTGACCAGGGTACACGGGTTACCTTGAATTCAAAATCGATAAACGTTAGCCGGGATAAACGACAGCACCGAGTGAAAGTTGTTACGTAATTACGTGGGTTGGTTAATAAGTAAGTTAACTCGTTCCTTTAACGGGGGCAAATGAATGGAGGAAGTCTTTCTGCGATTTTCTCTTTTTTGTTCTAGAAATTCGATAAATTTAAATATATCCGTCGAATAAATCGAAATCGATGTTCAATGTATCGATAGTTTCGGTTGCAACACGAATGTATTCTACTCTATCGAAATGTAAAATTCGCTTGGAAATTTTGCGAGAAACTTTCGGCAGATTCACCGATCTCTACTTCTTACGCAACTTATGCGCGACGTTTGAGGTAGTACACGCTTGCAGAGAAAATTTCGGATACCTGGATATACTGGCAGAAGGACAGACATCGTGTAAAGTCATAACAGAGATTTACATCCGCTCTAGGGAGCTTTGTACACGAAATACACACACTCACTTCCTCTTGTTTACCATCTAACAAGAAGATACGAGGAACGTGATTTATAACGGGGGTCGTGTTGTTACCAAACTTAATCCCTGGAGTTGAAGAATCGATTTCTGTGGGATACTTTCAACGTATCTCGCATAGACAAGCGCAAACATTACACTATGAACTTTTAGTTTCAGCGAATCTTTACGAGAAACCACGAACTTCCGGTCCATTCTCATTTCTATATTTATCACTAGAACTAGTCAAAATGACTGGCTTCGATTTCTCTGTTTAGCAATTATTGATATTCTCGAAGCATTGAATATTCGAAATGATTTTGAAAACAAATAGCTTCACTAGAGTACTATAATGAATGTCTGAAGAAACTGAAAATAATCTATCGTTACAATTTTTATAGGAATTGCGTATTAATCGTATTAAATGCTCGGTATATTTTCCGTATAACCTTCATGTTTGACGTGTTAATATTTAGCAGACCACACTATATATGACACGGTTCACAATATTTTCGCGAACGAGCCACCGTACACGGCTGTTCTATCATTTACCGAGCTGCCACTCAGACACTCGCTCCTAATCTCTCGTTTGGAGCATTTTTCGCGGCGAAAGAAGAACGCAATCTTCCACCTTTCTTCGACGGTGCCACTTTCCCGTAACCCCGCGCGGATGTCGTTCATCGATCGCACAGGTGGCAAAGCAATCTTCGAGAAATCGATGTACATGCCGTGTCACGCGTCCGGCAAACTTGGACACCGTTTACGGGTCGAAGTTCTTATTATTCACGGTATTTCTGTGCTCCGCGAATTAGGAACGCGGTTCTCGCGTAATTTTGCGCTTTCTAATGGCCACACTTAGGTTACGTCGACATCCTCGATTGTCCAGGTCCGTCCGGTCGGTTGAAATTGTCAATTTGCAACCGAACAGACGATTTTTAACAAGTTCCTCGAGGAGTCGTATATAATTACATACCTGGGAGATTGAACGAGACGCTCGGAAGTAGCAAGACTATTTTATCTTCCCTCCCATTGGTCGACTGTTACCGCTATTCTTCTTTCACAAGAGTTAGAAAGCGCCTCGAGGTAATGCAGATGAGATTAAGACACTGTCGTCGAAGCGCGACGTTACAGAGGGCACATTGTATATATATATATATCATCTTTATAATTTCTACTTCGATTTGCATCGATTTAAATAAACCTCCAATGTAAATCGACGAAGTTTACGTTATAACTTATTTGCATGAAACGAACAGATGCAATTCAAAGGTCACCGTCACAAAGGAAACGCGCGGAAGCTTTTCGAAATTTATTGAAATTCTAATTATGCGATTTCCATTTCTCCCTGCCGAGAACATACGGAATATTTTCGGTTTCCTATAACATCGATCATTCCTCGCGAAAAAAAGGGTTGAATGCGGAAAGGGTTAGCAGTTTATCAAACGAAGAAAAAAATGGGGGAACTAAATCTAATATTTCACTCGGAAGCGAAAAACGAAATATTCGAACGAGGGGTCGATGGAAGGGAACGAAGGCGCAGATCGATTGGCTTTTGGCGATGGTAGCTGCAACGACCCTTCGTGCTTCGCTCGTGAATCCTATGTAAAGGCTTCCCGCGTGCGTGTGTGCGGTTTGTAACGTATGCAGGCTGCACCACGGACGCGAGCGAGGCGAGTGTATGGGTGGATCGTCATATGGGTTACCTCGAAGCAAGATCGCGGCTAGAAGGACAGGCTAACGGAAGTGAATTTTTTTTTCCGCAGTCGCGTTTCAGTAATTTCGCGCGTTGAACAGGGGAACTTGAAAATATTTCACCGCGGTAATTAACGCCTTAATAGCCTTTCTAACCCCTGGGACCGCGGGCTTTTGTTCGCCGCGCGAAGATTGCGATCGAAGCCTATTTTCCATCGCTTGCGTTTTCCATTTCTTGGACTATTGTTCGAGGGGCGTGTACCTCGCGAGTCACTTCGAGAATCAGCATTTTCGAAACTCTTTCTCTTCGGGCGGCTATAGAATTCTTACGAAATATTTAAGACACTTTTTCGCGGAAGAGAATTCCTCTTTCTTACTTTCCGTTTTGCCGAAGGGAGATACTTTTTCTGGAAACAGAAGAAACAGGCGTCCGTTTAAAAATAGACAAGACGATGTTCTGTTCACTTGAGCAAAAGGAAATGGAATTTTCGTTATAAATATGGAACCCGTATCTAACAAGTTCAATCTTAATTGCAGTATCAACGATCCGAGCACGATTTAGTCACGGTTCATCCAGGCACTCGGTGTTCGTAAAATGCTCGAATGCACGTTACAGTTCACGCTTCGTTCGCGTCGCAGTGTAGCAAGTAACATTCAAATGAACCATTTCTGTTTTTTTTTTAATCGCGGTGTAACTGGATCTACGGTGTAAACCGAGCCGAGCCAAGTTCCTGCCGTCGACTTCTGTACAGTGTTTATAATTAATCTCGGCAGATACAAGCATTATCTAAATGAATAAAAAATCATTTTCTTCCGAAGACTTTCAATCCATTCCAAACAGTACAGAAATTTTCAAAAATTTCTCTATAACTTTATTTCTCTCTTAAAGATATAAATCCATAAGCATCCCCAATTTATTGATTACTAACACGGTAACGGTAACTCGTAATAAAACAAATAAATTTCCATCCAATTTTCTTCCTTATACAACGGCGTCTAGAATTATTCATTTGCATAAACGTACACAGTTCAATTATAACGAAATGTAGCCGCATTAGCAGCTATTGTGACCCACAGCCTACGTTTTCCGTTAGACGTTGCTATCCACACCACCTGTCTTAACGTGTGCTCTGCCCCTTCTTCCGTTATCTTTCTCCTTATATCTAGACACGCTCCTTCTTTCTTTCTCTCTCTCTCCCTCTTTCCCTCTGTTCGCCTGTCTATCTGGATATATGTGTTCCTTTTACCTTCTCTTACCTGGCCAAGCGAGCTCACTCGCTCAGGTAGCCAACACCATTTCTCTTCCTGTCTTCCTTCCACTTACGGTCTATCCGCTGCCATATTCGTAGCCGTTGTTACACCTGCGACTTTAAAGGCTCGCCGGACTGTATTATTTAAATCGCTCGTGTACTGTTCCTGTCACATGGCAGACCCGGCCAAAATCGGGAACACCGCTCGGGGCCCGCGAGCCATAACTTTCGCGGTCGTTCCGAATGATGGAGTGCTGGATTGTTTTACACGAGAGCGTTGTTCGTGTTTTGCATTAACGCTTGATTCACGGCTATTTAATAGGCTCTCCTGGAAATCGATGATTAACTGCCGAAGATTTCGCGGCAGATTTTTCAGTGGAGCGACATGTGGTGTCGTGAAACTCGATCGTTAGGAAATGCGATCTGATTATTTTGGGACTGGTATTTTGGAAGGGAATGATCGACATCCTTTATGATATACTCTGGAAGTTTATCGATAGAAAAGTGTTTTATTCCTGAAATAATTGACATAAAGGAAATTTTACTCGTTGATATATAAATTTAATGCTTCTTTTAAATTCCGATTTGATATGAAATAACGATTATAGAATGAAATAACTTTACTATTAGAAATTGGAAGAAGTAGCCTGTTAGGTTAAAAACAAAGTGGAACGGATTATTTTTGATTAATTTTTTCTATCGTCTCATGCTTCGAGCGAATGAAATTTGTAGTCTCGTCATGTTACGAGAGATCAGTTTGATTTGATCGGCGAGCGCATGGTCGTCATTCATGTTCCGCTACTTATGGCGACTTTTTAGAAATCTGACCTTCGAATTTTTCCACCTACCGTGCGTGCGCGACGTTACGAAAACGGAACGAGTCCTACGCGTGGTACGTGTCACAACCTCGTTTCGCATAAATCGCCCGCTAAAACGCATTCTAATCGGCAGTCCTCGATTACGCTCGCACAATAAATATATATATATATGATAATCCACGCGCTGAAGCGACAGCTTGCGAACTGTCGCGAACGAGATACCGGTTTCACAATGAGTTAAATGCGCGCGCGCTCGTTCGCGGGTTCGCCTTTTATTGTCATCGATATCTCGTAATTAATGCGCGCGATTCGGCGTTTTGAATGTTATATTATCCGACGAATTAATAATGCACAGTGTTGTTTGCTCTTTTCCTTGGGCAGATTTAATATACAAATTGAAACCGAAGTAACGTCGAATTATCGCGGGCAATTGGAACGAATAATTAATCACCGTGTACATTGGTGGATTAAACGAAACGTCAGATACGAGAATAATTTAATACTATTCCGCCTTTTATTCTGAGAATCGGAGGGAGTTCCTTATTTCGTGTTACTTTATCTTTTGATTTATCGATCGGATCATCACGATTATCACGAAAAACGCAGATGATACTTGCCGATAAATGGAACAGTCGTTTGACGCTTCTTTTTTTATGAAGAATTTGTTAACGGTTATTTATAACTTTTTACGTTGCATCGATTCGTGCATGAAAAGGAATCGCCAGCGAAAGTTTTTGTCGGCATACGGGAAAGAAACTCTTCGCTGTATTGGAAAACAATCCGTTATTGGTGAAATTGAGATACTTCCAACGCACGTTAAGCGGACTGTTGTGTGTTATAGCTGAAACAGTAGAAAAATAATTTGTAACAGATTGCTTTCCGATACTCTAGGAACGGGCGAAGATTGTACGGATTTACAAACGTACAGATACGCCTTCCACGGGAAATTTTCTTTAAATAGATCCAACTATTTTATTCAATCCCCGTAATACCGTATGCAACACTGTTTCTCATTTTTAGAATCCGCTACAAAGCATGAATCATTTGGCGCGGTGATCGATACACTGTTGACGCATCACCAAACATTTCCTCGAACTAAACGTCGCCGATTGATCATGAATAATTCCCTAGTTTGATAAATGCACATGCCATATCGTACAAATTAAGCAAATCCTTCCTCAACTTCAGCTTTCCCTTCTTAACTCTTATTATTAATTATCGAGTCAATACTTAATACTCAATATTAACTACTTAACACGTTGAATGCCGTCGCCGGTGACCCTCAACAAATCGAATTACTATAGTTCATTCGATTAAACGTTGATTATTTGAAAACATTTCTATATTATAAATAATACTACATAATGCTGTGACGTTCAGCTAAATGAACATGTAATGGAAATAGTACAATTCAATGAAACGATTTGATATTATATTTTTTCCATTTTGTGCATTTTGCTCTACGAAATCGTGCGGCGTTCAACGTGTTAGTTGCAGTCTACGCGAAAACGTTGCAAAAAGCGTTAAGAAGTTCTCAACGGTTTTTCAAGTTGTCCGTCCGAATAAAATGTTACCGATGTAAAGTACGTAAAACCGTGCTAAATCCTCGCGAAAGTAGCAGTGCGCCAAACGAGGGAGAGCACAATGGCGCGATGAGGTTGCACAACAAACTTAGGGCCCCACTGTCGTTGAGCACTCTTTGGAACTCTGGGAGCCAGTTGTTGTTAGCGAAAGGCGAAACGAAACTCGAAGACAAAGTTCCACTGGCTCGGTCCGAGGCCCATCCACGATCTTATCGAGCCTCGCTGGAAAACCTCGAAACGAGTCCATCCTTCGGGCTGTGCATCACCTTCGAGGGGTCCTTGCTTCCGGCCAATTGTACCACCCGATCGCTTCCGGTCTCACGCCTCGCATAACTTCTCGTCAATCGCATCATCTCCTTCGTTCCTTATGTCGGCATTTTCCTCCGCTCGAGTGATCACCTTATTGCGCGATTTTCTGATCACTTTACACGCACTTCTCGAAGATCTCGGGAAGTTCACTTTTTCTCTTAAATGAAATTGATCCTTGAAATCGGAGATTATGTGAGTTCTTTTTCAGCGAATTCTTTAGGAAGTAGAAAATAGCTTCATCTGTGTTCGAATTTAACAGAAGGATATTGAAATGTAACAGTACATTGATTAACAGTAATCATTGAATATAATCATCCAATCTATATTGGATTCCTTGTTGTTTGAGTTTCTTTACACGTTCGTTATCGTACTTCAAATTTTACGCATTCGTCAGTTGTTTAATTATAAGAAGGAAGTATGAAGAGCTAAAAATGGAGTAACCATTGGAAATAATATTTTTCTTCAATTCAGACGTCTTGTAATTTACCAGATTGAATCTCTCCACGTTTCATGGTTGAATTTTTTCGTCGAGATCGTGTTAAGGTATCGACCGCGCACGCGCGCGTCAGTATGAAAATTTATTAATTCCGTTCGATTCGACGAGGAATTCGCGCACGAAGATAGGGTAAAAATTCAATCGAGACTTTCATTATACCGGTGTACGGTTAGACGTGTGCCCGCACGCTCGAATTATGCGGCAGATGGAAATTTCGCGGGTGGATATGCACATATCGTTTAAAAAAGTGGATAAAAGGAGATTGTGATCGCTCGCGGGGGCGGACTGGAGAACGGGATGATGCGTTAACGCGTTTTCGTGTAATTCGCACAATTTTCGAGTAATTTCATGGCAATTTCCTGATCCCTTCCTAAATCGTGTCAGGGGGGAAACCTTCGAGGGACGTCTGCATCTTCGAATTTGCGTATCTTTTCGAGGGGGCTGCCGATGTGACGGGAAAGACCGCGCTATCGCTTTCCACCAAACATATCCCCGAACAGCTTTCAAAACTCATCACTTTTAAACGTTTCTTAACATTTCTAAAAGTTTATTTTTCATTTAGAATTCAAACTTCTTTCATAATTTATTAATAATTCCTCTGGAAACAAAATGAATAGGACCTATCCTTTCCAGAATGTATCTCTAATAGATACAGAAAAATCTTTCCTGAGTACTTTTCGATTTTATTTTATTCAAATTCAAAATCAAAATTTGAGGAATATTTTCAGATCAGACGATGGATTTATAAATACAATTTTTACATTTCTCTCCCTGTCTACAGCAGGACTTAACGACATATAATTCTAATATTATAGCCCGATAAAGGTATTTTGATATCGTCGACGATTGCTTTCAATTGCAATGCGTAACAATCGTTAAAATGGTGTTAGAAGCATGAACCTCGTTCACGACCAACCAGCACTGAGTTCCATGCGCACGGTTCATTTAAATCCTCGTTACCGTGGAACTCGTAGACGCACAGGAGTAAAATCTTAATTACGCACCTGTGCTTGCACCTTTGAGGTGAAAAGGGGTGAAACCTTAATTACGGGCCAGCCTGACGCGCCATATGCGTGTTTATTGCTTCCATTCGTCCTGTATCGTCTATCGTATTTGCGAAAGTGTAGGAGACCCTTTCAGTGGCTTGGTTTTATACGCTCGCGTCCTTCTCCTACTAAACATACCCTGCTTTTATTGCCACCGTAGACCACGCCAGTCGAATCAAATAAAATGAACAGGTAGATTGACTGTGGTAATATACAACCGCGACTCACGAACGTAGTTCCTTGTAGATGTTGCTTTAATCGCAAAAGTTACATGTGTCCTATCAAATTTTTCGAGAATATTAGTAGCCATCGAGTTCAGCATCCTCAAGAAATCATTAAAGACCAAAGGCTAATCTAGAAATATACTCAAAACATACAATATTACATTAATTGAAACTAAGAACCAATTCAATATTAACCAAAACCAACATTAATATTACTTAACATTTCAAACTACAGTAAACTAAATTAGTAGTCCATAAAAGTCAAACAACTGCTACAAATTCTATAGTTCTAACGCAACGGTGGATTTCACCGGAAAATAGAAGTTTATTCAAAATAGTCGGTTAGTAATTCTCATCTTTTAATTGACGAGAAATTAATCATTCCCAACGAAAGCCAGACTAATCCATGTAACCAAAACCAACATTAATATTACTTAACATTTCAAACTACAGTAAACTAAATTAGTAGTCCATAAAAGTCAAACAACTGCTACAAATTCTATAGTTCTAACGCAACGATGGATTTCACCGGAAGATAGAAGTTTATTCAAAATAGTCGGTTAATAATTCTCATCTTTTAACTGACGAGAAATTAATCATTCCCAACGAAAGCCAGACTAATCCATGTAACCAAAACCAACATTAATATTACTTAACATTTCAAACTACAGTAAACTAAATTAGTAGTCCATAAAAGTCAAACAACTGCTACAAATTCTATAGTTCTAACGCAACGATGGATTTCACCGGAAGATAGAAGTTTATTCAAAATAGTCGGTTAGTAATTCTGATCTTTTAATTGACGAGAAATTAATCATTCCCAACGAAAGCCAGACTAATCAATGAAACAGTACTTTTCGAGTGGGGAAGTTCGTCGCAGAAGGGTTGCAGTCATCCCCGTACAGAGAGACTGTTTCCCCCGTCCGGGCTCTTCTTCCGAGCACCTTTCCGTTTCCGAAGGGACGAGCCATTCGCCGCGCGGCGTACGAGGAACCGGAAGTGGTCGGCTAAATATGCGCGGCCACGTATCGGCACGGCTCATTGTCGTTGGAACAACGACCGCCGGAGAGTCACTGAAGTGGCATTAAATCGCGTGACTCGTGCACGACATTCTACGGCGATCGACCATCGCCGGAGATCGATCGTGAGCGGCATCGTCGACCGAATGTAATCATCTCAGTATTTCCACGGGGAGAATGTCATCGCTGATGAAATTCTTGGAAGAACGCCGGGTACGCCGGTTCAATGCCGACGCAGGTGCGCCGCGAAAAACCGAATAAATTGCTGCTGCTCGAAACTTTGTTTACGCACGAGGCATCCTTCCCTCGTTCGCAAGGAAAATTCCTCCCTGAAATTCCAATTTTTCACGATTACGCCAAGGATCTTTTGAAAAGAAATGTTTAATTTAGATCATAGAATTTTCGTATGAGATTTTCTCGTTTTAAATGGAATGGAAGATGGTTGCAGGGATCGATTTTATATTAGAATAAGCGTTCGTAGTTTTCTGTTGAGGACTGTTTTGCAATTACACCTTTCGTGATGGGCATTGTTAAGTCGTTAACGGGACGGCCGGAATTCGTAACATTTTGCGCGAAGTGGGGGGGTCTGGTTTAATACTCTAAACAGAATTTATCGCGTTCCCTCCGAGGAGCTTACAGAAACGCCCCTATAAATTTTCGGCAGCACTTTTATTGCGTGCTTCACTTCATTTCTTCGCACGTCCAGCGATGTTATAAATGGAGTGCGTTGTGCTCTCTTATGAGGTCTCGCGGACGATTCAACCGGTACCGTAGATTGTCTAAGGGGAACGTGATAACCTGTAATAAAATGTTAATGATCGCAATTCTTATCGTCTCCTCAATATCGTAGAAAAGTTGATTTAACAAGCTCCTTGATTAATTATTCGACACAGTGTTCAAATAATTGAATAATTAAAACAGTAGTACCTCGACTTATGAGCCGCTCTACATACGAACTCTTTTCGTAGTCTCTTTTCACCTTTAGATACGAGCTTAATTACGAGAAACGAATCGCGATGCTTTTATAATCTCGAGTTAAGATGGCACAATGGGAAACTGGCTTTCGAGATGCAAACTTTTCGAGACACGAACTTCGAACCGTAACGAATTAAGTTACGCGAAAAGATATACACCGAATAAACAGGAACGAAAGAAACTAGTTTCAGAAATCGACGAGACAAACGTGTGCGAATTAATTTCATTTTAATAAGTAGCAACACAATGTAACATTGAATTAGAAATTATTCGCATCGCCATTCACGCCTAATCATTTCCACCCCGCGGTAATTTAACTTTCAATTAACGTGCTCCACGACGATTTAACTTTCAATTGGAACCTAGCAATTATATAAATTATAATTACTGTTGCACAATAGTCAACTGCGAATTCGAAAGCAACTGCTAACGGAATACGAACATTTTCTTTCCTAACCGTAAACATATTTAAACGGCATTGTTCGTGTAATTGGACACTAGGCGTATTCTCCTCAATGAAATTCAATAAAATCACGTTATTCAAGCGGGCTCGCGCAGCATTCGTTCCGAACGAAGGTGAGAATCGAATAATTTCGTTCGCCGACCGTTTGCACGCACGCGAAAAGTGTTGGCGAACCGAACAAAGTGTATCTCGGCCGAATAGATGCCCCGTTAAAAGTGTAGTTCTGTTGCAACCGTAAAGCCGTAATTAAATTGTAATTAAAAATGAAAGTTATTGCAATAAAAATCGACACACCGCGGTGGATGCTGGAAATGACCGCGGGCCGTGCGAGGGAGAATTAATTGATTTTCACGGGGCAAATTGGCAACGGGAAACTAGTTATAATTGGTGGGGGAGAACGCGAGCGAATATTTTCGCGTAACAGGACAGGCTTTGGGGAATCCGACACCGAACGTTTCCACGCGCGAACTGATTAATGATTTTCAAATTGCTCGAGTAATCGCGCGATTATCATTTTCGCTGGTCGTTCCCGCTCGGTCACGCTATCCCTCGTCCGCCCCGATTCTACGCACGCACCGTCGGGCATTGTGTTATATTATTCCCATGAATTTTTCATACTCGTCCGTTTTTTTTCTGTCTCTTTCACTTGAATTCTTCTTCGATTCAACCGCAATCCGGAGGAACCGTTTCGAGTCCGGCTGGAACACCGGGAAATTTACATTTCTCGCTACTTTCGGTTTTCTATCGTCTGTACAATTCGTTGCCGGCACGCAATTTCCGACTAGAAGCAGCGATATAAATAACGATATCTCTGAAACGAATCTAATTCAGTCGATAGAACGCAACATCGTAGCGTTGTCGGGGAGCGTAGTGAATTAAACGCGAATGTTGCGTTTTCTGGAGCTTCCTTTGCCTGGAAACTGTATTTCTCATTGTCAGGTTGCGAATCTTCTTGCAAATGATCGTTCTTTTTCATTTGTACTTTGTGCTATCGTTTTAGAAATTTTCCAAATTGTAAAATGAAAGTATTTGTGGTGGTTGATAATTCTTTATCGTCGTATATTTGCATAATAAATGTATGGTGTGTATGGTTTTTGTATGGTGAATGTTCAGGGGTGAATCCTTATAACGTCCCCCGTCTTAGCACGAAGATGTTTTAAACAATTCACCGCGGTACAGTTCTGGCCCGATAACGTTAATATATTGCCGGCACGAAGGGCACTTTTCGCAGATAAGAAAAATCGTTTTTTTCTTCTTTTCGAAAAGTCTGGAATCGCGGCGCGCCGGAAAGTTTCGTAAAGACGGTTCAAACCTTCGCGTGAAATGTTGATTTATGATCGGAGTTGTGTTTAACGAGGAAAGAGAATTTACCGATGCGCCATAATAACCGGTTAGTCCGATATTAATTAAACTTTGGGACGCAGTCGTAATTAGATTAATTTAGTTAATCACATTTTAACGTACTCCTAGTGAAACCTTCTACAGAATATAAACATAACAATATTAATAACTTTCATTGATTCTCACCTCTCTGAATGCCACAAAATGCTTACATTCTCTCAGTTAAAAAACAGAATAATTTATTTATTTTATTCAGTTTTTAGAGAACGCCGGAGGTTCATTACCGTTTTTTAAAATTTACTCTCGATTCCAAAACGACGTTCCCAAGGGTGATTCACCCCGTACACCCGGAAACCGCTACCCCGCAACTCGTCAGTCGATTGAAATCACTTTTTTCCCTGTTCCTAGACTCGAAAAAGAATTAAAATCCAGATCAAAGCTCCCGACGGCGAAACCTCAGACAGGGAGGCTAGGTACGCGAAAGGTAGGCGTGGATTCCGTTGGCGCGTTTGCCAAAAAGTATTCGAATGCGGGGCTCGCGCGCGCGGCCAGGCTCTTCCTTTAATTGCTTCCGGTCCCGGGCGTCGTTATTTTAACAAATACTCCCGCGTAACCGTTTGCGAAATCGTTCGACACCAATTGTCCAACGTTCTTCTTCATTCTCCATCTTTTTTTATCGCTTTCCTCGTATTTATCCCTATCGCAGCAAATACAACCCCTTCCAATTCAAGACAACAATTTTTTCTCATCAACGTGAAGTACATTTGAAATTAAAACAAAAATTCTTGAAAATTTTGACGTTTCAGTTGGAAACATTTCCTGACCTTTTCGGCAAATATTTTCTAAACAACACCGCTACTGTACGTTAAATTTTATGTTCCCCGGATTTACAACTATTTAACGTAGTTTCTCCTAAAAGATTCGTCGGAAACTTTTAATTAATCTTGCAGGAGTTGCACGCAGAATTTTCGCTTCTCGTTAAATGCGACGGTGCCATTTTAAAATTCCATGCTGTAAAAATTTAAAAAATGTTTAATTTCACCGGTGACGTACTCTTTGCATAATTCGCGTGTCCGAGGATGCAGCTACTGCGACATTCAAAAGAATGAAACAGAGGGTTGAAGAAACGCAAGCGAGACATTTATTAAAGTAACGCAAAAAGAAATGCTAACGGTGACCGTAAACTCTAATTCAAAATAGCATAAAATAAAACTTTATGCTCATTGCGTTCGTAAAATCACTTGGTGCCCGATAATTCATAATTAATTGGAAAAATCTTGCAACACTCGAGGAACATTGCAAAAATAATGGAAGATAACATTGCGACACCGTTATCACTTAGGAAACGTTTTTCATGGTTCCCTCGAACACTGGCAACGGTACAAAAACCCTTCATTCCGCGGAGGATTAATAAACGTCGGTCTTTATTAATAATTTACAGCCACTGTTAATATCAGCTCGCTCTTATTTCTCCGTTTACCGGCACAGACGCCTTTCCGGTGACTTATGAACGCCGGCGTATGTCCATAACGAAGACACTTCACACTTTACCTGCCGGAAATCGATTAATTAACCTCTTAAGTTGCACGCCGTATTGAAAAATAGCTCGGAAAATTTCTTTTAATAATAAATAACTTCAAAACGAACGATTACGTTGTCTTCCAAAAGAGAACTTGGTATATACACGATCGCGGTCTCCTACTAATGCTGTTAAAAGAAAGAAATTTTTGATGCTATCGGAGAGAAAAGAAGTCATTGAAGATTCTTTAAACACAATTTATACCATTGCTCCAAAAATATAGCAATCGCATATTCGTGTAACCGCGTTAATCAAAATCGACCCAAACGTTCAGCGGATAAAATTTATAAAATTCCATTTGTGTGAAATTGACGTGTTTCGTGAACCCAGAGTAAGCCATGGGTTTTTTAAACGATATTTAAATAATCGCCGCTAGGTGAAGTGTTGAGTTTCCTACGGCGGCAGGTGCGCGAGCCTGGAATTCGATCGTAGAGCAGGTGAGTTTTGCTCGCGTGCTACTCTTGACGACCTCGCGTGCTCCTATTGAAAGCGACGCATTATCGATTCGTTAGGGGAGGTTCACGGGCCATTGTACAACCAGCGGAGGGCTAACTTGCTTCGGGACGTCTGTTCGGTATTTATAGAACACTAGGCAGGTATTTTTGTTTTTAACTTTTGGCAACGCGAGGCGCGCCGAATTTTCTTAATCGGTTCGATTGGAGAAACTTCGGTTTCTCCGAATAACTATGCTACATTGATATCCAAATCTTTGAATCCTACATTATTATATTACTATAAATCATTACTGTATTAGAAAAATATTTGTTCAGCTCCAAGAAAATCGATATTCGTTTACTTTCTGTTTAAAATCTTCACAAGATGAAATTGATGTTTTCAATATCACGCCTTCTTTTTTCACAATTTTAGACGCGCCACTGCGATTCAAATTAAAATATCTAGTTTCATCGGTTATGAATTTGATTCTGTATTTTTTAATGCAGCAGAGTTTTGTCTAAACTATCGATGGAAATTCATTTCTTGACGGCGTATTTGTATTTTTATTAGAAAATATATATTGGAACTAGTTCTAAATGTAGGTTGAGTTTTCCAATAAAGATTGAAGTGAAACGAGTGCTCAGATTTTAAGTAGACCGTTCTACTGAATGAATCTAAGACGGTCAATGAACAGTAACATCTAAAACTAATAAGACGAAAATATAATTTCGGAAAGAGAACTCGGCGAAATGTTCGCGAAATTCATTTTTATCGGCTGAACTGTATCGGCACTGAATAAATGAAGCAAGAACGTGATCGTCCATATTCTCGATTCTACGGTATCGATTCGGTTCGGGTATTAATATCGTGTTACAGCTAGACGCTCGAAAAATGTTCATTCGAAAATAAACAGACAGGTAAATCGATGGGACTATTGCAAGAGGTTTATTGGACTAATAAAAATGCGACTACAATCGTCATCCTGTTCCAACAATATCGATTGGCTCCGATATTAACAGCGTGCGTCGGAACTGGTTTCATTGAAAATTGTTAATCCTTTTATTCGCGAATTGCCTTACCAAATTTATTGTTCTTCGCCTGTGAAAACTTACGCGAATCTTCATCAAATATTATTTGAAAAGAAAGAAGAAATGAAGCAAATTTTCATAATAGAACTCGAAAGTTCTAAATAGGGTAAAAATCTTATTTCGATCGAATCCTTATAAATTCTAATTAAGTGAATTCTAAGCAATGGCAATTAGTAGATCGGAAAGCAAGGAGGGTTTATAATTTCGATATGATAAAATCAACGGATAAATCTATATACTTCTCATTTCAATTTTCTGGTTGATGCGCGTGATACTTTAATTACAGTTATTGATATCGAAGCTTCTAACCCGCGCTGCCTCGCGTCCTATTGTTCGCGGTAAACTAGTATAATGGAATTATTGTGTTCCCGAATCAGTAACTAATATTCGGTAATTATCGTGCAGCGGCATTGTTCCGGGGCTTTGTTTAACTTCGCCTGCGCTCGTACGTATCACGCTCTCATCGTGGTTATTCATATTCGAACAAAGTGTCTTTGGTAATTCCTGAAGTACACTCCCGCGATATAGACTAGAAAGACATTTAATTAAAAGCTCGATAATTGATCGAAATCGCATCGCGTATGTAACATTCATTTTATTGGATTCTCGACTGCACTTCGGCTGAAATAATAATGCGGACGTTGAACTCGTTTACATCAAGGTAGTAATGATATTTCTAAAAGTGAAGCTATCAGACAAATTAGTTAATTAAACGTACTTGGCTCGCTGCGGGAAAGCTTGTACTTAGATATTATGCAACATGTGCATCCACGTAAATTAGAGATACATTGTCAGCGTAATATTATTTGACTTGTTTAAAGGTCAATTAATTTCCATTTAATTCGAGTTTATTTCAATTTCATTTTGTTCGAAAAACGGCTGTAATATTTTATTGCTGGAGAAGCTTGTTTTATTTTAGTATATTTAGAAATCGCATAAAATTGTAATAACGAAATGTCATCATTAGATTTATTTATTTGATATTTATACCGTACAATTGCCTATACAATAAATTCAATCAATTTCCAACGAATTCGCAGCATCTGTTGCGAGACAGGTGTATAGATAAAAGCAACGAGAAAGGTTTCGATACTTTACAATGCACTTTATTATGGTGGTTACACGGTGGTTTTCGAAGAATAATGCAGAAGCGGACGAAGGGATGGAGAGAAAGCAGTGTCACGGATCGTCGGCTGGAATTTAAAGTGCGCTGAACGTAGTAGGATACGTCGATGCTTTTGAAAGTCGTCGGTGGAAAAGTGACAAACTGTGAATTTTTAATTAATTCTAATACAAAGAACGAGGCGGGGATCGTCGTCCAAGCTTTTACTTTATTAAAATGTAATATACGTAACGTTTAATTGGTCAGTGTAAAGTGAATCTACATTGTGTGCATTTTAAAACAAGCACGGTAAGAGACAATTAAAAAGTTTCTTTTAAAAAACTCTAGAATATTTTAATTTTTCAGTTAACGTGCGATTAAAAAGAAGCATTTTCATTAGTTAAAAGTATTTTCAACAAGCCTCCGCGGTGATATTTTAATATCGAAATGCCGGAATAAAGAATAGAATTTCACGGGGAACTGGCACCGCAGTTCCGAAATCACGAAATATTCGAGGAACACGAACGAAAACCAGCTTTTTTGGTTTCCATCTAGACAACCTATCCGAGGCTACCATCTCTCATCCTTTCACGCAGCTTGTTTCGTGTATCCGCGTGAATGCACTAGATGCACGGGGAATCTCAGAAAAGTGCAACAATTCTTTCTGGAAACGTCGGGAGCGTTCGTCCTCGAAATTCATTTCCGTCGAGCGGCGGAAAATATTATCCTTCCCTCTAGAAGCCGGCATCAATTCCGACGAATTGATACCGAGCAAATAATCGAGTGTGTACCCGGTGCTTACGCCCGACTTCCGTGTGCACGTTCGATTTGAATTATGCTGGAACATCGTAGGCAGAATGTAAAACAGAAGGACGGCTTGTACCAGAACGTTAATGCAGTCATTTTGATAGATACACGATAGCCGGTCGGTCGTATTCGAATTCCGACGGTGTTTCAGTGACGAATGATTAACAGAGATCGGAAATGATAAATGATTAAGTCAGCCGGGAACGGAAAGATGGTGGCGGGTGAAATATAGAAGCGAAGCGTACGGTTTCGGGTAATTGCTTCCCGAGATAAGTTCATGGAAAAGAGATAAATACGGCGTTGATTGATGATACCGATTCCGTGTTCCACCGTTACGTCCGATTTTCCGCGATCGAGGATCAGCCGTTCGCGTACGTACATTTTATCGCCGATCAAACGTCGCGATCTTTTTCACTTCACCGGGATTAATTATAAATTGAAATTAATACCGAAGGCGTATCTTAGTGCAGTTTAATTACACATTTCTCAGCGTCGGTGTCTGGAAAATAGAATGTAGAGAGGCCGAGACGAAAATAGGGCATCGAATTATAGTAGCGTATTTTATAGTTTATGAAATAATGCTTATAATGTTTGAGAAGGTATTTTCAATTATCTCAAAAACACGTGAAATATTATTTTTTAATGAATTCGCATCGGTCTTGAACAAGTGCATTCCTGCTGTCATCGCGCGGAAAACGTGTATCAGAAATTCGCGATTTCGAGCTCGATAGGAGCTCGTTGTATTCGCGTTTACCCGTTTATATTATTTACTGGTTCTGTTCGTTTTTTTTTCGGAAGGTTTACACGCGATTCAGTTTATTATACTTTGCAATAGACAACAGCGGCTACGCGATGTTGCTTTTATGATAAAATCGTAGGATCAGGTTAACTAAGCGTAATAGAAAATTATGTGGACGTGTAATGAAGATAAATCGAGGATTCTCTACTTCATTTCTCAGTGTCCTCTTCCACGTGCATTCTTCGATGTTGCATAATTAACGCCTTAAAACAACTATGCGCGTATCCACGGCGAGAGAGCGTATAATTTCGAAAAGATACCCGCCTCCGTTGTTGCAATTTTATGTTAAGATAAGCAAATTTATTACTGAATCTTATTTTCCGCCACTTTCTTACGCGCGGTCATTAATATGTAGACTTTTGTTCCAAGAAATTCAATCTCACCCTTGCGAAGCTGGAAGCCGCGTTGAACATTGTAGACAATATCTCGAACCATTTCTGTTTCATCAATCCCATGAAATCCAAATTTTATTCCGTCCAATTAGAGACATTTCACTCTTTCCTTATTGCATAGTTACATTTTAAATGTGTCTAGACGTAATACTTTATTTACAAATCCAATGTACCGAATAAACTCCTCATTCTTAACACTAATAATACCTTTCAGTTAACGTGACTCATTTTCCTTATTTTATACAAATTAGTAGAGTATCCGTGTATGAATCTCAAAGATACTTTAATTTTTATAGAAAAGGAAAATTAGTCGATAATAATATAATATAATAATAATAGCTTCTTATCATTATTATATAATATATAATAATAATTGTTATGGATCATTGTGACAAATTATAGTTCTAGCATTAACACGTTGAATGCCGTGGGGGTCACCGGTGATCCCCAACTAAATCGAATTACTGTGATCACTCAATCAAACGATGATCATTTGAAAATATTCCTATATTCTGAATAATGTTACCCAATGCGGCGACGTTCAGCCAGACGAACGTGCAATAACGATAATGCAATTGACTCGAATGTTTCAATATTTGATTTTTTCCATTTCATGTATTCTGCTCTATGAAACCGTGCGGCATTCAACGTGTTAAATAGACGTCGCATATGCAAGGGCTGGCACACCGTACGCTGGGCGTGGAGAAGAATAACCTGTTCCCGGTTGTTGCCTTCGTGAATCGATCGCATTATCCCCCGTGTAATTTATCTAATACTCGATCAAAGATCGGTTGAACGGCCGGATGGGTCGGAAGAGCGCGGAAATTCGTCGTCCTAAGTAAACGGAAGACCGATGTCAAGAAGAGGACGGTCGAGTACACTCTAGGTCCGCCGCGTGGGTCGGGTAATACGGTCGCACAATCGATATTACCCGTCCACATAATCGACGAGCACGGCTAAAGCTTCTCGCGGGCAAGTTTCACGTTTCAATTGCGCCGGTGTGCGTCGGTTTACCTCCACGACGAATGCAACACACCGTGACCATGTGATACATGGCTTCTGCCAGGAAACAGCAAGAGCAGCGTTCCCTTTATTTTCCCCTGCTGGGCTAGAAAAGTATATTCTACATGCAATATCGTATCGTCGAGTTCTTTCACGGCGATTCCCGTTTTCGCGTCGCTGTCGTGCCGGCTTCCGATTAGACTCTCGCTACCGTGGAACGAGTAATGAAAAACAGTCGGCTGTGTTTCTTTCGCGTTATATCGATACGCTGAATTCACGTGGATTGGCATTACGTTGATGAAATGGTATCCATTTCTCGTGGAAGTACAAACGTTAGATTAGAATCGGGGACGATATATTGGAAACGGTAGAAATGTGAATATAGTATTTTACTGAATGTTATATATATGTTACAGTATTTTAGATATTCTCAGTGAAAATGGAATACTGGTTCACTCTTGTTAATATGTTAGTCGAAGTAAATACAGAATTTCTTATTAATGTGGAAGCGTTCGTTTTAGAGAATTGTTAGGGATAAAGTGGGTTCGGTGAGTTACGAACGGAATCGTAAGGGTTGATTCATCTTGAAGCTAGTAGAACCTCTTTGAAATACTTCGAGACGAGTGTTTAGAAGAAATTACGAAAATTTCCGTTCGAATCGAAAGTATCCTGTGTTGTTGAGATTTTTCAGACACCCTGTACCTACGTACAGGCGAGATTACGCGCGCATCAAACGAAATCCTCGGCGACTGCCGCTTCTTTCTAGGATCGCTGCGGCGCGCAGGCAAACAAGTCATTTCCATGTTAAACAACCTCGAGAATTAAAAGTTCATAAATTATCCGACTTCTTCGCGTTAAACGGCGCCACATTTAACCATTCGCGGTCGGTTACAAGATAGGTCCATCATATCTTTTGCCCGATGCCGATTTCTTGCTTGAATATTTCAATAAAATCAATTTTTCCGCCGCGCAGCCTTTTATGCGCATTCCTGGAGATAAAATAGGTTTAACCCTTTATGATCGTGTGTCTATTTTCAGCCACCAAAGCGAAGGAGCCACTTCTGATCGTATATCATACTTAGCCGGCACCGCAGAAAAGTGAAACGCGTAATTTTCAATATAAAATCAGACCGAGTGCTCCATTAAAAATACGCTCGCGCTTCGGCGAATAAAAGCGTAATATGTTTATAATTAACTCCGTCCAGCTAGCCCCTAATATCCTAGGTAAACACGACTGGCTCAACGTATTGAATAATTACTGCCTTCTCCCCCAATAAAACTCTCGATCACGCGACTACGTTCCCGGCTCGTCTCGTTCGTGAATAGTTAATACTCGAATGATCGATCTCGCGAAGTTTTCACAACTCCATAACTGAACACAAAACAATGCTTCTCCATTAACGAACATTAGAGACATTAAATTAGTCCGACACGAAATTCGCATGATGGAAATAACAGTCCCGCGAAAGTTTGAAGCTAATGATCAGTCAAACGTTAGTCCGATGATCAACGTGTGTACTTTTGTTCCGAAGAATGTCTAGGAAATCTGATAAGTAAGAATTGAACATTTTTGAACATGAAATGGCGAGCAACGTTTGTTCTCCGAGAGTTAGAATTCACTGTTGGTACACTTGTCGCGACAGGGGCAAAGACGCGAGCGATGAGCCGCTCACTATCGGCCCGTAATTTATTCGAACTGGCCGCGATCGGAATATCCTGCGCGACTCGTCGGATTACACGCGGCGAGTTTGCGACGGGGAACTTATAAAGCCGTGCGGACAAAAAATTGATTATACTCGCGGTAAGCGATGTCCGTGTAAATGGTGATCACTGAACTAGTTTCTCTCGATTAATGTTTGCTCGCGTGGTTAGTCACCATTTTCTATGCGAGGCTTTTTTCTCCGGCGCGCATCACGATTTTTACCGTCCAGAACCTGCTTCACTTGCTGCTGCCACGCATCTCTTGTGCCCGTTTCCTCTTCCCTTCGTTTTCTTTTTACTTTCGATCCGCCTCGATCGAGCCTCTTGTTCCCTTAATCGTGAAAAATATCCTTCGATCATTATTCCGATGCTTCCGTGAATATTCATGAGTTCGAAAGGTACTTCTCGCCATTTTCTCGCGATTCCTGAACATGATAGGACATCAGGCTTCTCCTCAATGAACCGTGTTAAATTATTTCGCTGGCGATACTGTTTTTTCCCATTGATTTTCAAGGTATTTAGAATATTCGTGTACGAAGGATACAAAAGACGTTTCCATTCGATCAGTTCAATTTGCTGACAAATGTCGAAGGTCCGAGCAAACGAAAAATCTCCGGAACGTTAGCCAGGCTTCAGTCGTAATTCCAATATGCTAAACAGAGAATAATCGAATGTACGTAATCATCGGTTCGCGCGTGGCAATTTACATTTCACTTTTTGAATCGCGCGACGAGACCACGAGAAATTGGGACCAATTCCCAAGGAACTCTGCGCCCCGATGATGCCGGCGCGCTCGGAATCACTATGGCGAGCGGCGAACGCGCGCAATCCCGGCGAGATTGCACGAATTCCCAAGGCCGGTCTTTTGCCGGGAGTAAAATGAATTATGCGACCTCTGGCACGGGAGTGCCCGACGGCTGGGGGAATGTTTTCCCTCCTGAAATCGGCAGATGGTCAAACGGAAGCGACTTTTTACCTCGACACTTGGTGCCGGCCGATGCGATGTGTGCACAAAAGGGGGATCCTATTTTTACGGTTGCTTCGCCGTTCGTTTGCGTAGGTAACGAACGCTCTCCGAACATTTGTCTACCAGACCTTGTCCAACAGGTCTCGTACTATTACTTTTATGACACAGGTGATCGCCGTGTAGAAAAAGTGTCCCAAAAATTCCGTCGTCGGGCTGTCGTGAAAGTCAACCGTTCGGGTATGGAGCGGATCTTGGGTCTGCGCAGACAACCACGGTGCGAAGATTCCTTTGAAATTATGATTCTTGATTCTACTTTCCTTTTGCTAACTTTATTATTTGTCATTGGTACAGGTTTTATAAGTTCCAAGGTATTTACGGTGTTGGGTATCTAAAGTACTTCGAATAACAAGATCTTCGAGATCTAGGCGATGATGGATTAGGGTATTGAAGACTTAGCTCAGTGGAATACGTAGATATCAAGTTTCTCGAATTACCAGAACCTAATTGTTAACCAGTTAGACTACCAAAGGATTCGAGTAACGAAACACTCAAGTATTATAATTTCGAAATCGCAAACCGGAAGATCATCAAACAACGATCTCCTAATTCCATCATTCCATCCCCGGCTCCGAAAACAAATAAACACGCTCATTCAGCGCAATTCGAAAATTATCATAAACTCGCTGCATCCAAACACCGGCCACCCACATACTATTGCACAGGTAATCGAATTTTCCGTAGGGATGGTTGCACCGCGCGCCCGCCATTTGCATAACGCGAATGTTGCGCCGGCATTAAGCTCGCTGCGTGCACGGTGCATTATTGATGCTAGTCCGCGGGATGATGCTAGTGCATCTTCTTCACTGATGTTAAGCGATGTTACGCAAATATTGTAACTGAGCTCTGGGGTAAATTGGTAACACGGTCGTTACGAGTGAAACTGGCCGGAAGTGCATAGCTGGAAGGTACGCCGGGGAGTAGAGTGGGGTGGGGCGGGGGAATGCTCCATTACCTCGAAAATTGCGCGCTGGCTGCGTGTACACACGCGGATCTCGAGCCGGTTAGCCGACTAAAAAGTAAAAAAAAAAGAGACGGCTGGAACGCGGCGGAAGTGATATCCACGTTGTTGTGGAATCGCCGCGATGCGAAATAAAAGTAAATGTCGTCGTATTACTGTGAAAGTTTATATAGGAGTATCGGCCTGGTGAATTACAGAGGAACAGGAGCTTGGACCGTGGAGAATAACTTGGTTCCTGTGCTCGCGTGTGTGTATATATATATATATATACGATACAGGAATAGACTCGGTTAATTAGAAGCCACGTAAAAATTGTTCATATCAAATTGAAAGTTTCGATGCCCTTCCGTTACGCAGTAGGGAACGAAAGAGAGAGGCTAATACTTTATTCAGATAAAAGTTTTTGCCGCGAAAGCTTCAAGGATTATAAGCCCATCAAAGTTTTTTGCCGGAAGGCGAAACATTTTTGCGCCGACGTTTGTTCAGGTTTGTTCGGATATTATTCCCCAGGAAGTCCGTCGGAATTTATAGGGATTACTTTAATGGAAGCAACGAAATGGTAACGTTAATATCTTCTTTGCTTAATCAACACCCTCTTGTCTGACGCAGTGTGAACGCGCGCGGCCTCTTGATTGGCTTTCCGTGATCGGGCGTGCTTCACCAGGGAAACGTGTTCCAACAAGTGATTTTCAGGAAGTCGGATGCTTTTCATTCCGAACATCGACAGGCTGAGGATAGTTATAATATTCCTAATCGCTCACTGTTCCATCGGTCATTCAACTTTTGATAATTACATCTCGTTAAAATTATTTTCTTTGGCGAAAGAAATATAAATAACAGCACTCCCGAATCTCTTTAATAATAAAATTTGTCTACTCACCTAGCCTCATACATATACCTAAAGAAAGACAAATCGTAGCCACAGAATAAAATCATCTCAAACCATAGCTATACTCGAAATAAAACTAACTATAACGAATTAACCAATAATCAGAAAGAGGAATCCAAATTTTTCCAACCAATCATCACTATCTTCCAGCCTATAACACGTTCTACCCAGTCGTTAAATCAAAACACTCGAAAACTCACAGTGGTCACGGTACAAAACGAAATTTCTGTGTCGAGAGCGAGAAAGCGGGTTACCCTATATGCGAGCGTGCAGGCAGCCGCGTGGTATCGGAGGGGTCCGCGCGTGGAATGCGTGCGTACGCCACGGAGGACGATAATAACACGATGAGAATTATCCCACGCATCGCGGTTAGATGTACCCGGGCGGCGTTTTCTAGTTCGAGACCCGTTTTCAACTCGATTTTCCTGCTCCAGGCGTGCGCAACACGGCGAGGATGACTAACGCGGGAAGTTATCGAACCCGGAAATTAAAAAAATTATGAAACTTTAGGTGCAAGTGGAGAAAGTCAAGCCCAATTCATTATAATCCTTTTCCTTGCCCGATTTCATCACCCCCTGAAGAAAATAAACATTTTTCTTTTCCGTGGATCATCTTGAGAACGATGAAAAATAGCAAAAAAAAGATTTTTCGTTGAAACTTTTTTCTATGTTTCACTGTTCTCGAGATAATCTACAGAAAAGGAAAATCTGCATTTTTTCGAGGGGTGGTGTCACCCCTTCGAAGTGAAATTTTTCAGGGAAAGAATTGCAAAATTAGGCTTGACTTACTCTATTTACACACAGAGTTTCATCATTTCTTGAATTTCCGGGTTCGATAACTTTCTTCGTAGGAAATAGTTATTACGCCGGGTTCGATGCCGCGCCGAAGGATCACGTGCAGGCTCCTGTGGCGATTCCTTTTAATCACCTTCTTGTGATCCCCGAGCGAACGCTGGCCCTTTCTACTTCTACCCGCTGTTTGCGCCCTCCGGGATATGAATTTTCCGCGGGGCGAAAGTTATCGGCTTCCCCGCTACGGGTACCGTATCCGTGTCCTGGAACGGTCCGGTCAATTACGCGGGGAAATACCAGTTCAGCAGCTAATTATTCGCGACGTAGGTGTTCGATGAATGAGATGATTCCGTAAGAAATTGGTTTTATCGAATCATGTTTCTTGGTTGCTTTGGATATGGAATTGTTTGGTAGCTCGTGTTGTACTATTGAGGCACCTTGTATACGTTTAATTGTTAGTCGTTCGTGTGAAGGATGTTCAGTGTTGGTTGACTGAAGGTTGATTGGACTTTTAATTGCTTAGTGTTCGTAGAAAAGGTGAAAGTTGTGTTTGAGAGTTCTGTTTGTGTATGACATTGTATTTTGTCAATTGTTGTCACTGTGTGATGGTCTTGTGTAATTCTTGCGTATCGCATTGAACAGTGTTCCGATGGAAAACTTGGTAAACGCGATTCCGCGTGTGACTTCGTTGGTTAGCCACTTATCGCCAGACCGATCATTTAGGCGTGACCGTTGATAAGACGAGTCTATTGCGTATCGTTTTGCTACTTCCAGTGCGTTCGGGTTAAGCGTTCACCCGTTTTTCTTGCACCGACCTACAAAATGCAAGTCATCGTAAATTTGTACATAATGAACGTCAGTTCCTACTTCTTTTTTTTCCCCTTTTGTGTAACGACGATGTTGCTAGTCGAATAAGTTAGCCGTGTCAGAAACACGAATGCAAGAAACTGCTCGTAAGCACCGAGAACGGTTATGCGTACAAGTATTGAATCAGTTTTACTCGGAATTACGTTTGAATTACGTTAATTGGGTACATGGAGGTTTTTCGAATAAAACGACAGGACTCGTAAAATTTAACGAGCCGCGCTGAATGGCGGGGAGGCTATTTGTTTGAGAATTATACTTGCATAGTCCGCAATTAGAAGAAAAACCCATGGCATTCGCTGATAAGTGCAACTTGTTTCACAAATTAATGCGTCACGCAGAAAGAAAAGTGAACCTCTCGGAAGCGCAGCGTAAAAGTAACAGTTTTCAAGGTTAATTTAATTTTTTAACACACCTGATATGCATCTACTATATAACAACTGAACTTCAGTTTACCTAATTTTAATTGCTAAATAAACTACTGTCAGCGATACAATCACAAAACCGTAATAGATTATTCAACACTTCGTACACGAAAACATTCTGAAGTATACGAACTCTTCGCAGAACTAGATTACATGAAACTAACACTAGAAAAGAAGAAATCAATGTACTAATATTTCATTGTTCAAATAATTTCGTCATTGATCCACATCAGTCGATTCTAAGCTACCTGCCGCCGGTGCAACGATATCCAACCACAAATCGTTCGCGTGAATTTTCGCACCGGACTGTACAAACTTTCGCGGTAGCCTGGCCGTTCCGAAGCGGAATAGAAGCCACCCCGTAACCCAATTTGCGCGAGCTTGATTTCCGTTTCATTTGTTACGTTATCGCGTTAATTGCATCGAATCGCCGACCGTTCCAGGGGGGTTACCAACGAAATAAACGGATCCCGGGGAAAAATCGTTAGCCGCGTTTATAATTAGATCGCGAGGCGTAGCGAAGCCGGTGCTACGCCGTAGGAGCCGCCTTTTATTCGTGTTTCGCGCGTGCGAACCGAGGAAAGCGGGTCTCGTGGGCTGGAAAACGCAATAATCGACACCCGGTTGGGAAAATTCGCAGTAGTCGCGCGGAAACCTCCTCGCCCCCTTCTGCCCCTGCCTCTGTGAATCCTGTGCAATTCCGTGGATCGTAATGGCTTTTAGAAAACCCCGGCAACAATAGACAATGTGACTCGGCAACGCGCGGCTTATTCGGTACAGCCCGCTGCACGGTGCAGAGACAGTTACCCACCTCGCCCGTTTCTTCCCTGTTGAATCTCGTCGCTTAATTGTCTCGCTACTTTTGGAATGAAAACGCACTTCCGAGATTCTCTCTCGTTGCTTTGCGTCTCGATACTTCAACGCACCGCAGCGTTCGCTTCTCGAATTATTTTTACCACTCGCGAGGATATCCGATGTTGCCTTGATACACCTCCGCGTTCAGCATTACGTGGTTGATTAAAAACGTTACGAGGGTGGTGTTTCTACCTCGGTATCTCAATGTTTCCGTGTGTTTCGTTATCTTTCGAATATTCTAAGCTAACGATTTGTATCTTCTTCACTGTTCCAGTACTTCAATATTCTACCGAAAGTATCGATGCCTTTGATTCGGTGCGTCTGATTACTTGATATCTATAGATTCCAAGGTACGAAGAAGCCCAAGCTGAAGGATACGTTCTCATTCAAATTTACTCGAACGGTGAATAAGGGAACAGAGTCGGTGCACAGGAGTTCTTAATTTTTAACGTTGTCCGGCTATCCTTGGATCGCAAGATCTCGGATGCAGCCTGAGAAGAATAGATCCGTCAACACATTCCTTAGTGACACGATTCCTTAGAGGCGATCCTCCTGTCGTCAGACATTTTTAATACCCCGTGAAACTGAAATAACCCCGGAGTCAGCCGACTCCTTCTTTTCGACTGGCGAATTCCAGGGGGGTTTCGGCAGCGGGGAAAGCGCCTCGAGTGGAACGCGCGAGGGGTGAATAAAGGGTGGCGACCCTCTGATCTCTCCACGCGGTACCCTCTTTCTTCCCTTTCCTCCTCGAGCCCCGCCGAGTCCTCCAGCCGGAAGGGCACACGCGACAGGTACTTCGTTCGCGTGGAGTACGGCACTTCGTGTACACTTTAAAGTCGCCGACAGGGCCGCACTTTGTCGTATTCCTGGCTAAACTTTTATTTCCCTGGGAAATCCACGCATTTCTGTCTACCGCGACTCTGTCGTTCGCCACCGAACCGAGCCACGTGACGTTTTTTTAGAGGGAAGTTGTGACTTGACTTCTAATCGCTGTTCCAATTACTTATTTTTTTTTTGAATTTCGGAGATCTTATGTGTCTGATCTTTTTCAGTGTTAAACTTCGATGTTTCATTGTTTTTGTTACCCTTTGATTGAAATTTCCACGGAGAAAATAGAACTGGAACGTTACCAACTGTCGGTAAAATGTTTTTTATTGTAATTATTTTAAATTAGAGTCGCGCCGGTAAGAACGTGCATCGCGATGCGCGGTAAGGTCGCGAGAGTTAAAAGCACACGAATTTCACAGGAGCGCGGAGGAACGCCACGGTGCCCCTAGGAAAAACGAAGCTTATTCCTTTCGCACTCGACAGCAGCCATTTTCAAGTTCCCTTTGATTGTCGGGGTGTTCATTAAAAAGACAACGCGGACGTCGCGAAATAACGAGACGCTCGAGCAGAAGGATCGATTTGGACCGGCAGCCACAATTAGACACGGACGACAATTGAATTATTCAAAAGTTACGGGAACGTATTCGCCGTTTCAAAGAAAATCGAGGAACAAGGATATTTAACTACCCGCCGTCACACATTTTACGCTACTTAAGTTAGCACCGACGAGCAGCCGGAGCGCCTACCGGTCGAAGTAACAGAATTTCCCTGGAAGCTCTAATCCCACAGCAATAATACGCGCGATCCTTTTATGACGTCCGGCTGAGATAAGCCATAACATCCTAGCGCCGGGACGTAGAAAAATACGATACAGTCCGAACCAATCGGACAGATATTCCGCGGGCAAACGATCTGGAAACGTCTAATCCAAGATAATCCTTGGTTGCCCGGTATCATCGCGAGAGTTCCCCGCACGGTTGCGTTTTCTTTATTAAAAACTTTTTATAGTCTCGCCAAGAGGGATTACCCTCGGCGAGGATCCGATTTGAAAACTTCCGGAAACGTGTCCGGTTCTCGTGGATTCAATGGTGGACCGGAGTAATTTCGAGAATCTCCATCCCGCGGGTCATGCAAAATTGTACGGCTTCGCACGTGGACCACGTATCAACAACTACGAAACTAGACTACAAACGTACTCTACTTTGGACATTCCCAAATTTGAACTATCAAATTTCCCGTATACAGATTCTACGGTTTATTTATTCGGACGTCAACTAAGTAACCGATGAAATTAGAAACTTAGTCACCATCTGGCTTGATGTAACGAAATTATAAAGTTCGATATTCAATAGTAACATACGTATAATGCAATTTTAAATGAAATAATGAAACAGAATAATTCTATCTCTGCGTTCTATATACATTCGTGTTAGTTGTCAGAAGAAACATTCATTAGTAAATAATAAAACGAGAAATGCTTCCGACTGCAGGATTTAATATAATACAATATAATGTACATTATATTAACATCATAAGTATCCTCTAAAATCTTATCTTCATCTTTACATCCTTCAGTTTCACTTGTTTGTTATCGGAATCATTGTAAGCGTTGCTGGTTACCGCAGACAGTTGCGTTGCGTTGCGTTAACGCAGTTACGAAAGAGCTCCGTTACCGCGAAATTATCCTAGATTTCTAGGACAGCAGGTCGGTCCATGGGCGATAATAGCGGAGCGGCTCGATCGGACGAGACTATCGAACGTCTTCGATAGTCCGGCCGGCGGAGGCTCGACCTCTGGAGAGATCCTTGGCCTACTACCACGTGTCCGCGTCTGCTGTCAACATAATAAGCCGTCGCTACCGTTACCATTTAACGCCGGCTAACGTATACACCAGGCCGCGATTAGAAACGCAACGAGCGACCTACGCTACCATAATATGCGCACATCCTCATTAACGGGGCGGCGCGTCCGTCCCTACCACTTGCACAAGCTGCTCGCCGTGTGTTCTTCTCTTTTTTTATAACATTTTATTAATTCGACTTTGCCCGCCCCAGTTGCGACTCGACGAATGCTGGCCGGGACGCGATAAACGAAAAGATGTCGGGTTGTCGCGTCTCGTTTGATACAGTTGCTATGCGATCATAGTGAATTTCGCGTTTGGAAATCGATTTCGCGGGGATCGGATACTCGTGAATTTGAAGTTTAATTCTTTCGGTTAACAGCTGAATGCTGGTAGCTCTGGTGCTGCTGTTTCTAGTGTTCGAGTATTTTTGTGAGTTTTCTTTTGCGATAATTGGGTAGACACTTTGAAGGTTTTATTTATGACGCTTTACTAACTTCGAAGTTTTCATTCGTTACAATTTAGTATCTAGTAACTTTGAAGTCTCCGTTTTCGAAGCGGAAATTGAATCCTAGCAATTTTGAAGTGTCTGTATCAATTGAGCGATAGTATCTTTGAAGTGTCCACTCGTGACACTGGAGTACTTTTATCTTTGAACTCTTAATACCATTCGTATCTTCGATCGAGTCATTCATACTTACATCAGGTTACTTTAAAATGCACTTTCCTGTTAAAACTTTCAAAATAGTATTTCAAAGCGGGATCCGCGAGCGTTATCTTATCAGTGATCGAATTCCAGTGTATCGTGTACTGAAAGCACCGTTCATTCTAAACAATTTAATCTCTCATTAACCACCGTCTCCGTTCATTATCGCGAATCGAGTCCACCCATTCCCCGCGTGATACGCGTGTATTATTAGCAGGGTCTACGATCGTCGAAAGTATTTTGATAAGAGCGCTCGAAATGAATTCGCAAGAACGTGGAAAAGAGGGAAGAGGGAAACGGGAGGAGGCGGCGTTATCGCGGCACGTATTTCACGTTTTCATTGCGTCACACGGGGATATCGTGCGGGGGATGTGGCATAAAACGCAGCACAGATTGCGACGGTTCACGAAACGGGGGGCGCATAACGTGTTGCGGTGTGCAGCCGCACACAAACGGTTCTTTGTGACACCAAACACTGTCCGCAATATCGTTGACAGCATCTCTGGATTCAATCTAGATCGTCCGTTCAGCTCCCTACGGTGTAGATGCGCCGACAAACTGCTGACAAACACGAACTGTCGCGTTCTCCCGCTGCCAATCACTATGAAACCCAATAAAGAGCGTTGCGATATACCATTATCCGCATTATAGCGCCGTAATCGTTTTTCTGCGATCTACATCGAACGTAGCGTTCCAAGCTTGAACGTTTCATTCGCGTTCTATCGAGATTCTCGTTTCTTTGTGAAGTATTTTTATTATTAGATGCACTATGGTTAGTGCAATTAGGAGTTCTCGAAATTAGAATATTTCATCCCTTTTATTATTGGACATTATGTAACGTGGTTCGCGTATTAATTAAAATCGTAGTTCGTTCAACGAGTAGAGCGAATTTCGAGCAAGCACGCGACGAATTACTCGGATCTACGATCCCCGAATCGATACGAACCGTAAACCCGACGAAATTCTGAAGTATTTATAACGCTTTCCGGTTCACGTGCGAATTATGATGCCACGTGGCGATTTTACAACGGTAAGGGTAATAATTCTTTGTTCGATGGCCGCTGTTCCATTTTTATTTCGAGTATACGGGACCGTAGGTCTTTCCCGTGACCGTCACGGTTCGTCTCTGTCTGCTTACGATAATTTCTGGATCGTTAGAGTAATCGACAAAGCGGTCACGTGATGCGCTCAACATTTTATTACGATCAACGTTCATTGTTTCTTCTATTGTTTGTTGAATTATATAAGAAATAATTTATCTCTTACGATTCGCAATCCTGTCAATTTCCCGATCCATCCTTTAATCATTAACATTAACTGTGCAGCATTGATGTTCCACCAATCAAATAAACCTCGACATTCAATTAAACAAGAATCTGAATCGAGAACTAATCAACTCATCATACTCAATTAACATGTTGATCGAGAACCCTAAAACGTAATTGCAATTAAATTAGAAGAATAACCATAAGAATATACGACTCTTTGTACAAGAAGAAAGTACATTTTCCTTAGACAATCAACGTATTCGAATCGTTCCCCAAACAAGGCGACGTCCACATTAACCCAGCGGTCGAACACTGAAATGGGAAACTGTATATTAAACCCACCGCAAATAGCGTTGAATCCACAACACTCGGAACGATCACTGATACTATTTAGAGAGTTACCACCGTCCGGTTAAACATTCGTTCGTTCCGGCTCTGTCGAGTCGCGATTTAACTGCAAATTAAATATTAATCGTAAACGTTGAAACGCAACAAACTCGTGAAACCTCGCCGAGCGGGACGCCGTCGCCGGAACGTTCGGCTGTAAACTCCTTTTACCGATTATTTCCGACTGGACAAACAAATCCTGATGTACGGCGTCGGATACGTTACGACGGCGGCTCCTCGTGTTCCCGTTGCGTTGGTCGTACGGTTGTGTTCTTTAACGACTCGCGTTAACCGGTCACCGGCGAAAATATCTCTGTATATAGGCCAGTTTCTGAGGATCCTCTATCCTGTCGTGCGCAAGCTTGCAGATCGGGATAGCGCATGCATCGGTGCACCGAATGCGACGACAGGCTTGCATAATTGAGGAGCATTCGCGGAAAAGGTTGCAACCGGCAACATCGAGTTTTTCAGTCGGAAGAAAATTACCTAACGTTACGTTGTATTTTATGCCGTAACGATGACATCCTCCAATATTATCGGCAGACCGCCGATTCTTATGCGTTTACGGGGAACTCGAAAGTGCACGGGAGCATGGAACGCATAAAATACGAAACAATATGCGCAGTGTTTTTCGTAGTATTCGAGTTTGAAGTAATATCGAATTTGCTTGGAGATGCGTAGGCTAGTTATCGGTAGACTGATTTCTACGCATTTATGGGAAATTTTGAAGTGCAAAGTTGTACAGAATGCATACGACATAGAATATATGAAATATCTACAGTTCAGTGCTCTTCATGACATTTGTTGGGAAAAACTATTTTCCGTTCTGCTTTTCTAATTGCGTTCTTGAAAGTTTGAATTTGTATGAGGATCTGCAGAAGTTATTAGTATTAACCCTTTGCACTCGAGAGGTGACTCTCAGTCACCACTTGATTTGATTTGCAAAATTATAAAGTCTTATATATAATATTAAGCTTTGCATGATGCATCCATATATGGAATATTGGAATAAAATAACTTTTCTTCTTAATTTATATATGTTTTCTCATTAATTAGTATCAAAGGACATCGTCTGTATCTCATCAGAGAATATTGAATATATCTGGTAAAAAACTTTCGAGTGCAAAGGGTTAACCCTTTGAACTCTGTAGGCTCCAATATTAATAAAATTATTGGATATTCCACACATCCAAATTTTGTACTGAGAATGGAAATAAAAGATTGAAGGAATATTATAGCATTTTTCAGTTTCATTAGAGATACTATAAAAATTAGTTCCAGTTGCTGATAGATTACAAAACCATCTGGATTGCTAAGGGTTCAAGGTGGTTGAGATAAGAATAGAAGAAGACGATTTTTCAGTTTCGACACTTATAGTGTCTTCCAAGAGATCTCTTCAATTATTCTCTTAGATTTCGTCGCGTAGAGCCGACACCTGAGATCGGAATCCTTCCGAGAATGTTAGCCTTTGCTGGACGCGTGCTTCATTTTCGTTCTGGTTCTTCTGTTGCAAGGCACAGGTGTAATCCGATAATCCGTATTGTCCTTCGCGAGCTGACGTTTTATTCTGTCTTCCTCGTAAAATAGTTTGGTGAATTTCATTTTCATTTGTTCACGTAAACTTTAACAACAACACGGAATCTGAACTTCTTATTTTATTAATTATTTTTCTGTAACAGTTTATGCAAAATTTTATCTTCCACGAGACACTCTAGGGTTACAAAGTTTAAACCAGCATGTAATCTGACGTAGACGTAGCATTGAATTTTTTGGAAGCATTGGAATACATTATTAAACCTCAGAATACCCCCTTGATAA
Organism: Nomia melanderi; assembly: GCF_051020985.1. Lineage (NCBI taxonomy): Eukaryota > Metazoa > Arthropoda > Insecta > Hymenoptera > Halictidae > Nomia > Nomia melanderi. The sequence goes on from NC_135007.1 coordinate 11,250,335, forward strand.
GTTTTTTCCTGGTACTGAATTAATTCTTGAGATTCTATTGTATATTGTATTTCACGTACCATAGAATGGTACTCGAAGGTAATGCTTCAAAATAGTTAGGCGACTTTAAATTGGCTATTTTACTTAATCCCGTACTCAATTCTAATCATCGCCTAATTTTCGTTTAATTCTGGATTAATTGCCGCGGTATATTAATTTTACAAGCATAATCACGAGTCGAGAATGTTCTGTTAGGTGGAGCCTTACGCGAACACAAAATTACTGCGCCAAGTTAGTCCAGATACTTTAAATGGACTCATTTCCCCGAGCCTACCGTTCGGTCGCAATCTCAATGGAATCTTAACCGAACTTCACGTCAGTTTTCCAAGTTCAATTAAGAGATTTCAGACTCGTCGGATCTTGACTCTAGATCGTTCGCTTCTGTTGCATTCCTGAATCCCAACGTTTGAATAATAATTAACCCGCGGCCAGTCATCGGATAATTGTTACGTTAATATTTAGGGATTTAAATGGAACTAGAGTTGACATTTAATTAAGGTGAAAGCTTATCCGCGACTCACGCGCAAACTATTTCCATCGAATTAATTCGTGTATTTCCGCGGCAAAGTGGTGTGATTAAAAATGAAGAAAGGCTCGCTTTCTAAAATTATTTCTAGACAAACAGTTCGTTGATCTAATCAATCAAAAATGTTCTCTTGCAAGAGTTTAGAAGAGTTTAACGGTTCTCGATATTATTCGTGATACAAAATACTTAGTATTATCTATATTATTATTATATCATGTTACGAATATTGATATTAATAATATATTATCAATATATTATTAATATTACGAAAACTATTCATAATATGAAATAACGTGCGTATGTTGTTTAATATTGTTCATGCCCTACCACGAAACGATGGCTTCCAGGTTCGCTAGGTTGAATATTACGACGAAATATCTAATGGTACCATTCCTACCGGTGAACATCGTTGTTAATAAGGAACGGGGACTAGGAGAATCGAACCCCTTGGGCCGTTTCTTAAGCCGTACAGCCGCGTTTTCTTTCTTGACATTCCGTTTCACGCGACTCGCGGTGCATATACGGCCACGAACGAGTTGTGAACGAGACGCCGGCTCAGCAAGTTTCTTTTGGAAAGGAAGAAAGAGCGGCGCGGGACTACGGGAAGATGAAGAAGCGGAGGAAGAATAAAACGAGCACCACGAATCCAAACAGAAACGATCCGCAAGGTCGATGTAGCCCGTTCCTCTCGCGAGTCGGCTACTTCTGCTCCGTCCGCGACGTTTCCTGCGAACTTCGTCCTTTTATCAATTGCGTTTTGCGCTTGGATTAGGCCGACGCGAATTATTTTTGGAACCGGCCGTCGGTTCATCTGAGAGATCGAAAATAAGTACGATTTCAGTGGTTATGTACGTTTGAAAGGGATTAAACTAGGATTTAAGAACCTTGGTCTATTAAATCATACTTTACTCAGTAATTTTCAATATTTTGATTCAATATTTCGCAGCTGATAAATTTTTCGTTGTACATTTTTAAATGATATTAATTCGTATAATTATATTTGTCGAAGAATCTGCAGTCCTCGCGATGGTACACAGTGAAATGAATAATCACGGAGGTTATTTAATGCATTGATTGGAATTGAAATTGTTTCCAATTAAAAGGAACGTCAACGGGGAGAAAGGAAATTCGTCTGTTAATTAAACGACTGCCAGTCGCCGCGGGGGAAAGATCGTTGTTTAGCAATCGGGAAAATGTTTAATCATCCGCGAATGATGTCTCGGAGTCTAGCGGAAAAGTTCACCAGACAGCACATCGGAGATTAAAACTGTCTCACCGAAAAACCATTGTTACGAAACTCGGTCCCCGCGCAGCTTATTATCGGTCTCTCGTTTCTCGGTCTCCGCGTTTCCAGCAACGAACCGCCACGGCAATTCCCATAGGCCTCCGTTATAAACGCGATTCGCCATTTTAGATCCCGCAAAATTGCGTCCCCGCCGATAGAATCGTCGGACCTCGGGAGAAGAGAAAAAAAAAAGTTGATGATGGCCGCCCGACTTCGTCGAGCCGAGTTTCCCGGACCGTTGCTCCCATTGTCGCGACCAGATATTATTTCTGAACCGGTATCTGTCGCTGATAAAATCAGCAACACATAGAATTCGACGATTCGATGGAACGATCGTCTTAATCCCTTGATTTATAATATCGTTGTCCGACTCGCGACGAGGAATTACGAACAGAATTTAGTAAGTTCCTCTGGAACGTTGTGAATCTCGCTGGTAACTAAGAAGTGAGTAACTAAAAACTAAGTAAGTAATAATTCGTTAAGCAACTGCGTAACTAAGTAACTAGGGAACTAAGGAAATAAGTAACTAAGGAACCGAGCAACTAAAAGGTGCTTAACTAAAAGCTAAATAACTCAGAAGTAACAAAATCACTTGCTCACTTCTTATTCCACAATAATATATCTCCCACGTTCAAGAAAGCTTTCTTCCACTTACAACTGTCGATTCACATTACAGTTCTGTACACCCAGAGTATTATAAAGGGTTGAGATACTCGAACCCATCGAATCCCGAGTGGCAGACATTTCTGCCGCTGCTAAACACCCATGTATCCCCTAAGTCCAATAATCCCGCGAGTGGATCGATCCGGGTCCGTTTCCCTTGGATCCCGTCCTCCCGGGAATTTCGAGCAACCGATACTTCAGGAGACGAGACGCAATGGGGGAAAAAGGCGAGGTACCGTTACGAATTATGAATGAATCGCGAAACACGCAGGATGAATTATAAACGCGACGGAAGTCGCTCGTTAAGGCGTGCTGCACCTGCGGATAGATGCGGGGAATGATAGCGGCCGCGAACTGGGAATAGGCTCGTCGACCTTTCGATCGGCTCCGATCGGATCGATTTAAATCGGCGAACGGGGGGAGGAAGCCGCTGCCGCTCCTCGAAAACGAGATGAAAACAAATGTTCACGAGTGGGAACAACCGTCGATTTCTTGGTTCATTCGCCGACCTTGGCATGTAACGTCACGCGAGTAACAACGTACCTAACTACCTTGGGAGGAGCTGTGCCGAGGACGCGCCGTTGCTCCGGTACCCGATCGACCAACCATGAAACGGACCATCCGACCCGCGATTATTCGACTCGAGGAACGACATATGTATGCACTCCCGTGGATACGTCGCGGCACTAGAAGCTACTTCAATAGCAGTGATGAATCTTTTGATTAAAGCGAAGCAAAAAGTGTAGGAGACAAATTTTGTATCTACTTCTTGATGTAACGGAATTGTTACAAAGATCTAAGTTAGGTCTAGCTCAGAGTTGAATTAGTCGTCAGCTAGATCTGACCAAGACTGGAATATGTTGAAAGGGAGCTATGTCTAGTCTATCATACCTAAAACTAGATTTACCTAAAGTCAGAATTGACCTACAGTTGAATTAGACCTAGATGACGGTTGAGAGTAAGCATTAGGTATATTTTTAATACTGTGGAAAGTACGTCTTCCCTTGTAAGGGTCAGTATTACCTGAGGACACCCTTTTATTGTACTCGCTGAGCGTCTCGTTTTTCCAAGCCGTTCGTCAGTTCATAGTAAACGATCAAGCTAAGAACAGAGTTTCTGTTGTATTTATTTCGCAAATAAATATTCAACAATAAATAATCAGGGAATCTGAATAGTTTGATGACCAAGCTTTCATCGTCTAACAGAGGCTTAATTTGTCTTCATATTTTTAACGAGAAATCTCGTTTTTATATAAAGACACTTAGTTACGCAACTTCGCTAATTGCCACAGCATTGAAAAAAATATAAAATTTAATTCGGATTGGTTATCTATTTAAAATATATTACATAGCAATATGATATCTGAGTTTTTCTATTTATAGTGACATCAGTTGACCTCAGTGAAAATTGCCATCCGCACAATTCAGTTTCCTGAAAATTAGCCGGTACGCAATGTGTTAACTAGTCCCTAACTACCGAGCACTTAAATCGTCTTTTCAAAATTTCTTAAAAGCTGTAAGCGCGAATTTATTAAGATTCCAATTGATAAAAAAAGAAATTAGGAATTGGTCATTTTGGCCCGCCTGGTAGTTCTAATGTTAAACGTACCGTTTGTTTCCATAAGTCAAAGAATTACTAAAATTTTACCTGCATCGTATCTTAGAGAAAGCATCAGGCTACCTGACTTTGCCAGAGGTTCTACAATAGCGGTAGCCAAGTATACGTTTCACCGTAGAAGTTCTTACTATACAGTTCCTTCACTATCGGATATCCCTCGAGCACAATCGATATTCTGTCTGACATTTTCCTTTTCTGTTCGTTACAGGACTCGGCAGCACCTGAAATCGACACAGCGAAGAAGAGCGCGTTACGAATGGCGATCGGCAAACACGGGGGGCTGAATCTGACGAGATGTCCGTAGCCGGTCCGCGCGTGAACGGGAACGATCGTCTCGATCGTACGCGGATTCTCTGATCGACGATAATAACGTGAATCGTTCCGTAAACGAAAATGAAACGTCCCGCGAAGATTGATGAGACGAGACGATCGGCAGTTTAAATGGCCGAAGGAAGGTCGGCGGGCCTTTAAGGAGGCCAGGTAGTCGGAAGTCGCGACCATTTTGGTGGCGATGTCCAGGAAGAAGTCCTTTATCGGGACAAGGGACCACGCTGGTAAAAGGATCGCCGAGTAGTCTGCAGATAGGCTACTATGACGGACTATCTGGATCCGCATTTCGTCAGGGCACTGTGCCGCGATCCGGAACGCCGAACGCTTCAAGTAAGTTCAGCTCTGTATTGTAGAACGTTGGATTGTACTTGAAAATATTCTTGTATTCGCAGTCGCATGAAAATTGGATTATATTTGTTACTTCGTTCATAGTTGAAATTAATACTAGATTTACGGACGTTTATTCTAAACTTTATTCTATTGTTTCTAGAAAACTAAGTGTTCGTCTATATAAATCGCGAAAATTATGACTTTTGCAATACGTATTCGCGTAATTGCACGAATCGAAATCGACTTGAATTGGTACTACATAAATAATTAAAAAATGCAATATCCGTGAAATTGACGGGTTCCGTGAATCTAGTGTTAAATGAACGTTGGATTATACTTGAAGATTTGTTTATACTTGAAATTCAATAAAAGATGGATTGTATCGGAGAATTTTATGTTTGAAATTAGACGAAAGTTTACGAAAATTTTTGTATTTGCGATCGCATGAAAATGGGATTATATTTGTTACTTCTTTTGAAATTAGATGAAAGTTGGATTATATTTGAGATTATATTTCGCTATTGTCGTTGCAATTCTGTAAACAGAATTCTCGACGGTGGAAATATGTTAGTCAATTTGTGGGAGTCAGATTGAGCAGATAGAGCGTCAGAGTTTTTATTGAAGGAACACAATATGAAGCAAATTGAAGAGTACATTATTGGATTTAATTACTGTCTTACCATGCAGATGTGAAAGTAAGTGTCTCCGATCGCCATTAACTTTCACCGTTGCGTGAACATAAAAGGAAAGAACAGGCATTTAATTAACTGGGAACTATAGATTTCGGTGATACCAACAGTTTCGTGTTCGCGATTACGGTACAACCTCTTTCCGCCCGCAGGTGAAACAGGTTCCCGATTAAATTCGGATTTGTATCACAGAAGATCGCGTGAATCACCAATAAATAAGCAACGACCAGTTTCACGATATCAATGGACAGTTCGTCAATGTATACATAATTCTATATTAGGCGTGATTTTAATTAAACTATTTAAGTCCGGTGCCTCGTTCGCGCGTGCAACATCTTTACGATTCCATTCGCAAGAGTGTAAATAATAATATTTTACTGCGATACGCATTGTGCTTTTGTCGACCATATAATCCGCGAATTTAAGACTGAGTATGCACGCGCGAAGTCGTATTCGAACACTGCGTTTCCAGTGGCCGAAAGGTTAAAGGGCACCATCAATATACCGTGTAGAGCCGCTTGAACTTTCGAAAGGTACAACCTGCTGTTTCTTATGTCCGCATAATCATGTCAGATTCCCGTGCGCATCGTCCAAGAATTTCTATACTGAAAAATCGTAATCCCTTCCGCGATTATGACGATCCCGGGAATGCTTCTCGCGTTCTCGGCGCCAATTACAGGGGCGAGGGTTAAAAGGGTTCGCAAGCGTCCGATATAACAATTAATTCCGCCGGGAAAGAAATCGTCAACGGGGTGGTTGATCGTTTCCGAAAGCATCCCCTTGAGAATGAAACTCTTCGAATTTACTATTTTATTACCTTCGTTGTATCATTATTTAATCATTCTTGTACTGCCCTATATTTCGTGCGATACGTCTCATTCGATTTTTATACTCGAATCCGTCAATCCTCAGTTTCTTGCGTTTGCTCTTTCATCGTAGGAATATTATACCTTACACTTCCTTTTTTCCTTTATTTATTTTTTTCAAGCTGATTACAGTAACCTTTATTATTCCAATTGTTCCTTGAGTAATTTCCAAGGATTTGAAATTGTTCAATTAAAACACAGATTTCGCTCGTCCGGCGAGCATGTCCCGCGCGACATTTATTTTCGTTGTTTTTGATAGCAGTCCAGCGTTCCGCCTCCATTCTCGCTTCACTTTTATTTCCCTCTGTTACCCTTTGTTTTATCAGGACTCAAACTGACCAGCGGGTGGTGTGCTCCTAATTCGAGTGTCCCTGCCAATATGTCGGGACAATTATTGCAACGGGCGGTCGCCGGTATTGAAACCGTGAAAAACATTGTATTTTCCCTTTCGTCGCAATTACGACAGTACTCTTTGTAACAATTATATCCACAAAATTCCCTCGGCAGCGAGTTTTCCAGCAACAACATTTTTCTCCGTGAAGAATTAGGCAAACGTGAAACCGGTGGTTTATTAATATGCGGAGCGTGAATTTATAATATCAAAATGAATTTAATTCCAGCAGTTCGCATAAACTGCGAACCAATTCCAAATAAGCTTTTCCTCTTCATTAGACTGCGCATTAATTCAATTTAATTCACTGAATATTAATGCGACATTTTCTGCGCAGAGTACAGGGTTTAAAGTTTATCGCTGGAATGCTATATTTGTGTATTAAATTATACCTAAGAAATAATAGCCACTTAAAAATCCTCGGACAAATGGAAATTATGACAGTGAGTATATAATTATTCAAGGTATCCAGATTACATTCTCCTCGAATTCATAATCGTAATATTAACCTGCCACGTTCCTCGAGTCTTTTTCGATCCAATCAAGTTTCCATTCTCTTAGCACCATTTTTCCGATTTAATGGCGTGCTCATTTTATCAGGGATACTTTCTTCGAAAATAGTATAAGAGAATTATTAGACTGCGAATCTTTATACATTTATGAGAAATTAGAAAGTGCAAGATCGCTCGGATTAATCGTGATACGATGAAATATATCGAATATCCAGTGTTTCCTACGATGTTCACTATAAAAAAATGATCTCCCATCGTAATTCTGTTTCTCTAATTATATCGCTGGAAATTTGAATTTCCACGAAGGTCTACGGTATAATCGTCGAACTACGCGTTCCTATTTTCCCAACGATATTTCAAATTTCCGAATGAACCTAGGACCGTGGCAGGGTTAATTTCTGATTGGCGGGATCACGAGCGCGCGCTGTTGCGAAACGCGGCGCACCGAAGCACGCGGCTAAATGCAGGGTCGCCGAAATTCAGGGAAACGCTCGGCACAATGCAAATCTCAGATATTGTACGGGGATATCGATCCGGACCGTTGCCCCTGCTAGTTTTAAACAAATAATGGCGTCTGTGCCGCCGGCCCCGATCGACGAATATAATTGACAAGCTCATTCCTTTTTCCCTCTGTTTTTTTTTCTCATTCGATTCCTTATTGTTCGCGCCACGACGAAGCGAGCCGCGCCGAAGTCTTTGAAATTTCAATTCTCTCGCGTGATCTGATTTCCGGATTTTCGCTGATTCCGAATCCGTCGAACTTCGTTACCTCTTCTTCCTCGTCGACCGACAACGGGGAATACAAAATGATGTACGAATTTCGGGAATTTCTGAGTCACGAACAACCGATACAGCGTGAATAACAGAATCGTGTTCAATGGAGTCGTTTTTTTTCTTCAATAGAATTCTGCTGATTTCGTCGAATAAACGAGTGTTCTGTTTCGTCGGGAATTTCGAATAGTAACTGTACCGCGGGACGATAGTGTCGTATTTTATTTACAATTCCCTCTTCGCTGAATATTAATTTACAGCGAAAATGTATGGAATTATTTGATACTCGATTTCTAGCAATTTGACACGTTTTACAGTAACGGACCCGGGAAATTCCGGGAAACGTGGAATTCCGCGGGAATGTACGAATCAGAGCTAGTAAAAGTTCCGATGGTATCCTTCATTGAATGTCGAATCGGAAAACCCCATTGTACGAGGAATATTTATATTTAATAGAGAAATTTCGTTTTGCAAAGTGCGCATTCCTCGAATCACTTGGAATGATTGTGATTTATGGGTGGTCCGCGCATTATCGGTGTACACAAACATAGGGACGGTGGTGTGAAATAGAAAGTTACAATGCGAATAATCATCAAGATTTATGCATGCACGAAATCGTAAGATTTACTTTTATATCGGCAATAATTCAAGTCCATGGTCCAGCGGAAGCGTGTAAACTCGGAGCGCGAATGCAGGATTCTTTCTTCGCTTCTGGCCAACCTCGAATTAGATTCAGATGCTAATTCCTTCAGTTTTCACTGATTGTAAATCCGATGAGTCGCGCGGCCCAGCTGCCGTGCGAAGTAAACAGGGATATAAATTACATATCGGGCTGAAAAGATTTAGAAAGTCCGGTGTGTATTTCCTTTTGATTTTTTTCTTCTCGCCGCGGGATCATGAATATTCCGAGCTACCGTGTGATTAGCAGAACGAGTGTATTCTTGTTAATCGCTGAACAATCCGCCTAGTTGGTATTCACGTTTTGTTTCGGATTATTTCCCCCTTTCCCGGTGCGAATTTATACGAGTCGTATACAATAAGCGGCACCGGAATAAATTTTGTATAATATACGGGTGAGTTGCCCTTTCGTTCCGTTTCCCATAAATGCTTTTTAAGGATACACGGCGACCCCCGCGTTTGTTCGCGCGCTTCTGAAACAACGGTCGAGTTGAAAAATTGTTATGCTAGTTCCACTCCTTTATCCTCGCTACCTTCGTCTGCAGTATTCTTATGCCGATGCTGTCTTGGGAACTTTAATATCGGATTTCAGGTAAACCTATGGCAAAGAGATTTCAATGCTTTCGAAATTGAAATATTAGAAATTTAAAAATGTTGGAGAAATATCTAATATATTAGAGATTAATACTATAATAATATTGCATTAATATTATCGTTTGCAATATTCTTAAGCGTCTGTCTTGAGAACTTTAATATTAGATTTCAGGTAAACCTCTGGCAAAGAAATTTCAATGCTTTCGAAATTGAAATATTAGAAATTTAAAAATGTTGGAGAAATATCTAATATATTAGAGATTAATACTATAATAATATTGCATTAATATTATTATCGTTTGCAGTATTCTTAAGCGACTGTCTTGAGAACTTTAATATCGGATTTCAGGTAAACCTCTGGCAAAGAAATTTCAACGTTTTCGAAATTGAAATATTAAAAGTTTATATATGTTCGATAAATATGTAATATATTAGAAGTGAATACTATAATAATATTGCAATAATATCATTGTATTATATTAATTGTACTATATAATATTAGAACAAAGATACACAAAGATGAAACTTTTTCGATTTAAACACAATTTAAGATGAAAGTTAGAACCGCGTGCGGTAAGGACCTTCTAAACAAGTCCTCAATGGCTAAGAGCAGCTTTAAATTTGAATGAACAGCAAAGTGCAAACCGTATTTATGGATGATATTTTTGCTGAGTGGATAATGCATGCGACGCTCCGAAGGGTGCTAAATATTTGACGTTAGTATTTGCCGCGGCAAGTGTGTCGAGGATTTAAATAGCTGAACGCGAACGCAGGAAATAGTTCTCCACCTTTCTACGATACATCTGAATGGTCAATTGAGCAACTTGACAGACTTAATCCCAGGCTATCGAGATCCTCCCTCGTAGCGGCGTGGCTCAATTAAAGGTTCGCTGATTCAGACGAGGAAATCGTCGATTTGTTACACTTCGCTGTAACATAGTTTAGCGTCACCTACATCGGGAACCCCGTTGCAACATGCAAATTAATCCTTTTCGTTAATGCAGTTGAGCAAGATTTTTCTTTAGAACAGGTATCCAATCAACGGACTGCAAATACTCATACAAGATTCAATTCGTTATCGACCTGTGGATATTTACGCATTTATAGAAAACGTTATAGAATATGGGATAATAAAATATTGAAAAAAAATATCAGCACAACTTTATTATCTCGATTTACCAGAAGCGTTCATTGAGATGACAAGCTTCCATTTAGTTCCTTTTCTACTTCTCAGCTTCTTTCCTTCAGCGATTTGCATGGAGATTGAATAATTTCTTCGCGATTGTTATATTCAATTCTATGTCAATTCATAAGCAGTTTATATGGATTCTATAGGTTTCACGAAATCATTTTGAAATTATTCTCGGCGAAGATTGCGAAACGCTTTATCAGTCTATTGATAAAATTGAGTGAAAAGACTCGCCGTCGGTTGAACGGACTTTGATTTCTCTTCATTGAGTGAAGCGCATCGTTTTATAATAGATCGAAGGTTTGTCTCGCGCACGCCGCTTTGAAGGGCGAAAATAATTAATATTTGCGCCGGTCCTCGCGGATCCTCTTTAAAATCTTATGAGGCGCGCTCGTAACTTCGCTTCATACGATCCATACGTGAAGGTCGTCCAGTGTTCGCTCCACTTTTCGTGCGAAAAAGGAAGAAGAGGAGCGCAGAGGAGATCGAGGGGCAGTTCGAACAGGACGCCCCTCTCCCTCGCGTGGAACGTTCGCCGCGTTTTGGTTATCGTTACCTTTCCTCAGCTGTTAGATTACGCAGATTAGAAGAATTTCAAAAAAAATTATTAAAGACAGACAGCGATTTCAATGGATTTTCGATCTTCTAACAGCTGGTATAGAAATTTTACGGAGATTTCTATTTTCGTTGGTATCTAATAGAATCTCTAGAACAAAGAAATTCTGTTGTCTTCTTATTTAAATTTGTAAAGAGTTGTTATGGATTTTGCTGTGGACAAATATTGTACAAATTTAGAACGCGAGTAGCGGAGACAGCCAGTCCCGTTTCAGTTTAGACTAAATGTTTATACGTCGCTTGTCTGTTAATGTTGATTGCGGCTGGCGTTAGCAAACAATCTGGACGGAACAGCGCCGTGAAGTTTGTGGGTTCGAGTTAAACGTGCATCGAAGTAGACGGGTGAATTTGATTAGAAATTTAACGCGATGTTGCCTGGGATGCCGGCGGTGTAGCGATCGGTATCTAAGAGAGCTATTGATATCGAGTTGTTACTAATGGTTATCTAATATTGTGCATCAGAAAGTCTAGTTATTAATCGAAACGAACGACTCCGTAAATCATAGAAAAAGTAGAAAGTGAATTAAACGTTTGAAATGCGATGCTATTGGAATTCCTATCGCTCGATACATTTCTGATGCAATATCTAAATTAAAACAGTAAAATTAACAAAAGATGATCATTCATAACTGCATCTAAATATACAAGAAACCGCATGAAATTTATTTACTATTTCTGTAATTTCTCTAGATTGTAGTTAACGACTATAAAACGAGCTTGATATTCAAGGGAACGATTGCCTTTCAAGAGCAATATTCTTTGCACAACACTATCGCACTATAAATGATAATTTAACGTAAAACCGAATATCGTTCCGAAAAACCGCGATATCGATTCGGCGAGCGTGCGCTAACGGCACGAATCCACGCGATAGCCTTCCGGTGTATTGCGCACGGCTCCGCCAATTTATGTAATCCTCGAAATTATCGGCCCAAAAACAGGGTAAAATCGGCCTCCCTAATGCGGGGTAACGGTTCCGCTGACCACGGTGTCAGCTAAGATAAGGGGATCCCGTAAGGGAGGCTCGCGCTATCATTGCACCAGCTTTTTACTGCAGCCTAAGGAAAGATAAATGTGCATTCCACGAAAATCCGAAACGAACCGTCCCCTTTTGGATGGTCAGCTACGGGATCAGAGGCGGTATGAAGAAATACGTTCCAGATACACTTCTCCCCCCAATGACCCTTCTTTTTCTTGGGCTATCTCGCGGAAACAGGTGACCAAGAAATAAGAGTGAACCTCTGAAGAACCGTTATATCGTTGTCCGCTCTCTTGGTTTGGAATTATTCGGATTTCATACCTCGTGGTTCGAAATGTCTTCGTAAGTTAAGATCGACCCTAAGTCAACCGTAACTCAGTTCTTTCATGGACAGGATGTATATTTTTCATCCAAGAGATTTTCTTAACACGTTCACTGCCATGAGAGTTTTAGGCATTCTACACAATATTCCTTATTCTTTTATAACAATGACAAATCTTGTAGTAACCGACTCACTGTTAGCGTGAAATGTGTGATTTCATTTGTAATCAATTTATTTTGCTTTATATTACGATACATTTGTAGTATAACCAAGATTGTACCAAACTGGCAATCTCTTGCTGCGAGTGTATTCGTGACTGGCAGTGAATGGGTTAAAGAAAGATACAAAGTGATATAATCGTTTTATATCGCATATCCTTATACAACGATAGCAATATTATTACACTTTCACAGATGAATAATTTAATATTCCATTCTATACATTCATATTCTCATTTAAATACTTACGTTTTCCCGCTTTTCTTTCCTAAAAATGGTTACCGCGACCACGAAAGAAAGGAGTTACATTTTTAAGTGGTCAATCCCACGGCAACCGCAATCGTAATTAACGTTACAATCCAACGAACGCGTCAAACGCGATAAATTATTATTAATGAAGCAATGAAATTATAAATAGAAGTGGATCTTCCAGTGATCGATGAGATCCACTGGAACGACGAGTATCCTAGACCGTCGTTCGCGAGATGCCTTCCGGCGCCGGTTCAGACGACAGTCACCGTAATCGGGCAACATCGATTATCACGAAGGCCGTCTTGTATTATCATATACGTCACGCGCGGGCGGGGGAGGTTTAATTATCGTAACGACGACGTTACCGATTCAGCCAGCCGTTGCTCGTCCGCTAAACTTGGCCGTTACGTTGATGAAAGTTTCGTGTGCTTTCTATGGAAGTCGATCAACGGGTTCGCCGTAGATCAAGCGTGGAAATTGAATCCTTACTTCTCTCGATCCCTTACATCATCGATCGGCAACGCGCGGGCGCGTTGTCTTGCTCGCTCGGACGCCAAACAAGGGGGTTTAATGGGTTTCGTCGCGAGTGTGCCTCGGCCCTTGATTATACGTACGAAACGCAGGAAAACCTGTGTGCGTACGGCGCGGCTTATTGTAAATCGTTTCCCCTGGCGGATCGTCCGCCCGCGGGAACAATGGATCGCCGACAATGCCGCCGGACTATTACGATTGCTTCGAAATTACGCTTTGCTTATTAATTTTTCGAAGGACTTTAATTGCGGACTACCGACCCGTGGGAAACGCGACTCGCGGTTCACTCACCGTTCAAATATTCGGGGACGCGTACACGCGATACGAAACGAAAATAATGGCGGAGGAATGTCACTTCTGCCCGAGGATTTTGTGCCTTTGCTGCGGTGCTCGGACGAGACCAGCAACATAAAGGGAGCAGTATTTTAAAAGTGTCTAATGGAATGTTTTCGCTGGATTCCTTTGTACAGTAATTTGTTAATATTTTCACCGGTTAATTAACCCCGTGCGAAATCCTCGGCGTCCTTAAGTAAATTCATTTCGTTGAACGTTGAATCCAAGCGGGGTATTAAATTCGTTGAAGCTTTTGAGTGAGAAGCGAAGGGTTGAGTTTGTTATCTAAATGTCTGATATTCATAATTTCTTCCGTTTCATTGAAATTCAAATGTGTACAAGTTCCTTCTTTTAGCTGCAACCGCACACACGCTTCCTTTCTGGGTTTAATTAGGTAATACTTACAGCTGTTCTTTGTCTGTTTCAGGATCTACAGATCATATACTATGGTCTGTTAGGTCTGGAAGCGTTGCGTCCGTGCAGGGACTCCATTCTCCGTGGGCTTTGCAAAATTGTGCGATATGAAAGGCACCATGCGAACCACGTACTCTATTAGTAAGTATCCTTTCTCGCAATTCATCATCTCCGATGTTGTGGAATATTATCTTTAATATCTAAAATTAATTAATAAAACATCGTACTGTTTATGCACGCTTTAATAAGTCAGCAAGCTTCCTTTCCATCCATAGATCTCTGCTGTATCTGAAATAGGTGGCGCGGTAAAAATACTTGCAGGGAGTTTCTTTATCGACACATTTTTTCTCGCCACGTGCTTCTTTATCGACGTTCTTGATTTATCTGCGCGCACTTGTCTCTTGTGAGACGCGGTAAAAAATTCAGCGAATCTCCGTAGATGTCGCCACGTGCTTCAATTTATTATAAAAGTATAATTAGTTGAAGATGGAAACATTTCTAGCTTTCATTTCATTTATATCAATCACATTCAATGCTTTCACATATTTTTTTATAATTAATGGGATAATTCCAAGCACAATAATTTTACAATACATAATGTTACTCTTTGTTTAAGAGCTGTAAACATTTTAGTCTCAAGAATGAGATCGTTGCTCATTCAATAATAAAATCGTATGAAAATGCTGTTAGGTTTGGTAAATATTTATATTAAATTTATGAAAATTATTTCAGCACCGGCGAGTTGGCCACGAGCTGGTACATTCTGCTCTCCGGTTCTGTGTTCATCGATGGTTCTATGTTCCTGCCATGTTCAAGGTAAGATTAACGAACTTAACAAATATTCTGCATAGGGAAATTATTTCCTTTCGCTATAGTCGTTCGTCCATCTTTATTTGTCAGCGAACGATCGAGGAAACAATACGATATTTCCGAGGTACAGAACCAAACAGATTTGCTTCAGTGAATTCCGGTACTCGGTCTCGCTGGGTACAATTTTGGTTATGTTCGCCATCGATTCCCATAAACCTCCGTTATTCTATTCGACGTGTGATACTCGTAATTCCATCTCAATTGCGATCATAATTCCACCATAAATCGAACTCGGCGCTGCTGATCCAGATACCGAGTGCCCTCTCAAATTACCGCGGTTACACTTCAATTCAATTTATGTATTACGTGCTGCGGAGTTCCTTCAATAAAGTGATTCGTCTCCGTTTTTCTTGTTTTCAATATCCAGCGAATTCGTCTTTCGCGAAGTAGCTGTCGAGATGGAAATCGATCGGTGCACATCTATCGGAAGGGAAACGGTATGTGTACCAGGTGTTCGTTAAGAACACGTGAAACTGTTGTTGCATTTAGAATCGACGAATTTTAAACATCGTCTGAACTACTAGGACCTCAGTTTCAATTGAAAATGATTTTAACGTAAAATAATATCGAAAGCTGAAGATTCATTCAATCTTCCCTTATCTCTTCGAATTTCCGACGGTATAAAGCGAAATTACTTCGTTCCATCGGTTCAGCAAAATTCAACGTCAAATGAAATAATTAAGTTAATTAATACTGTTTCCCGGTTGCAGTGCCCTCAATAATCGTGACGAGGGTTAATGGGATTATTTATAGTAGACGTAACTCGGTAAAACGAAGTCAGATGAACTTCATTACAGGCTTTCTTCTTCAACTAATGAATCTATTAGCAGTGGAAGAATATTTCTAGATAGTGGTGGACGTAATGAACTAATTGATAAAAATCTGAGTACATTAGAATTAGTTTTTAATAATACTAATTAGTAGGAATTGATGTTTGATAATGGAAGTAAATCATTAACGGATTCCTGAGATCATTCGGATGCATTAGTGAAATATCATACCGTTACAAATTAATTATCGACTGAAGGATTATCCTTTTCGGTATAAAAGGCAAAAAAAATGATGAGTATTATACCGAAGGAGTGTATTAAAGCGAAAGAGGGAGAGAATATTTGTCATGATTTACGAAAATTTGACACGGAAGTATGGTAATTAAAAGTAGATTAAACGTGGCTGTGGTTGTCGCAATTTCGTTGAAATTCATTTTTAATTTTGCGGTCACAGTGTATACTACAAGCGCACACGTTGATCCTGCTCGTAAATCGTCCCGAGCCAGGGTTACGGTCGCAGTTTTCTCTCTTTGTGTCCCTCGGACCACGGAAATTCTCATTAATCGTGTAACCTCGATCCATCAACGTGTACGTGCGCAGAACATTGTAAGAGTAAATGTATTAGATAATCTACTTTTAATGAAATTCAATCGGTCCGAAAAGGAAAAGTCAATTTTCACTGCATTAATTTAATGGATTCGTTTCCCCCCGTCCCTCCTCGTGCGCCTCTAACATTTATTTCAGAGCCTTTCCCTCCCTTCGTCCGCCTACGAGAACGTGCAGGGGTTGAAAAAACAGTGAAAAAAATAGACGACCTGGAAGACCGACTTAAATCGTTTCCCTTCAATTACCAGATAATCAGCAATCGATTCTATCGCATTGAAGCATCTCTAACATTCAAATAAATGTTCACTATTACAATCACGGGAAGATATATTACATTTAAACGAAACTAGAATAAATTTTACAAATGCTTTACAGAATATTTACCAAAAGAACATCTTTCAATCTCAATAGTGTAAAGATCAGTACAATAAGAAACAAATTAAAGAAAATTTCATTGAACTCTCATTTCAACATTTTCTTTTAATTAACGTACACACATTTGTATAAAAGTTCACTGTGCAGTTACTACATTAAACAGAATTTTCCATCGTTAGGACCTTTCACCAAGCTCGAAAGGTTAAATAAATTTGATACCCGACTTCCTACAATTTTCATTATCAGGTTCGTTCATTCGTCGCATCCGATAACGAACGGCGAGCGTTCTATACGCGGATCTCCTCTTGTTAGTCATTCCACCTTAAACACGTCTTATTGATTTCGTTACCGTTCCTTAACACCCTCTTTGTGCACGTGAGACGTGGAGGCCGACAATGTATGCGCTTATACTTCACACGATCTACGCTCCCACAGTGTAAACAGAAAAATTTCGCTGACGAACGTCGGGCGTGGCTCTATTTCCCTCTTTCATTATTCCTCGATACACTTCTTCCTTTCTCTCTCTTCCCCTTCTTCCCCTCCCGCCGGCTACTCGAAGTATCACTCTTATCTTGTCCCACGTTTACCTCTTTTCTTATGCTACGGATCTACATAAGAGCGAGTCTCTTGAATTATTGGAGTGTACTGTTACAAATTTTCCTTCGTTCACTTGAGATGCAATAATCGAAGACTTGCCTCTTCGGGGGCAACGAATTTTAAGTTTAAGAATCCTTCGTAGCTAATATAAAGAATATAAACTCGTAATTGAGGAATATGTGTTATTAGAGACAATACTTCATCAATTTTTTTTTTATCCGACAAGTTACGCTCCTAATTCAAACATTTGCACGGAGATTATTAAAAGTTGCATTTCTATAGAAGGATTTCGTGAAATGAAACTCAATTGAAATAATTATATGTATTGCAGAACTAGCTTCATTAAATTAAACATTAAACGAAGTCGTGCTAAATTTCGTCGAGTTCAATTTATTCCAGCTTTCGAAGTTTCTTATTCTCAACAAGGGTATAAAAATCTCCAGTCTAATTACTGCGTCCATCAGCGGGGCTCGCCCGTTATAGGAGGGAACATCGAGCGTACTTTAGGGTTGAATAGCAATTCGAGGAGCACGCGGGAAATAAGTAGAGCGAAACCACTATCAGGGGTGGACGAGTCGGAAAAATTGCACCGTTTCCAGTCAGTTCATTCCACTAGGGCGATTGGAAGATTCACTCGGCTGTCCTGGCTGCAAACATGCCTTTCCTTAGGTATTCACCGGGTAAATAGATTATGAGGATCCGTCATTCGAGGAGATGCTCGTTTGTAGGTCAATGGAATCGTATTCATGTGTCTCGCTCCCATAACTTCTTAATTATTCGCCACGCCACGTATTCTTAACTTTGAGCGAATCAAATTTTCATCATCTCCGTCTAGGTTATCCAACAGTAAGCTACCGAATTCGAAGACTGTGCAGTTACCGAGGTCATACTGTACTTTTCGCTTTTACATAACAATCAATGAATTTCTCTGTATCATTCGAATCTCCCAGCTATAATCTAGCCAATATCATCCAACGAACGAGGGCGTACCGTCCAAACTTTCACCTTCAACCAAACCACCCAAACATCGAAATTCCCGTAAATCGTTCCCACAGAAAAATTCGATTATCAAGATCCTACGCGTTCCTCAGAGGCACACCTTTTCGAAACTTTCCAAAATTCACCGGCAAATTTCCAGCCGAACCGGATCCGCCAGAAACCTAGTCGACACGCAGCATTACGCCGTTTTCCTCTCAACAATATCCTCACCTCTATACCGTTTTCCTTCTTAACCGCTGTGCCAACTTCCATTCGCGTGTGTACATTTCCTCTCACTCCGCCGGTTAATCTTTTACATTCATTTGCCCGTTTCACTGGCGCGACGGAGAGGGCGGATAGTCGACGGTATCCCCGTCCCGGTCTCACCGACGCCCATTCCCATTTTTACGCTGGTTCGCGTACTCGTTCTACTACACACGCTCATTCATTCGCTCGCTGTCTATCGCAGGGGACAGTCGAGCTCGCTCCGCGAACGCTTCTTACGCTCGCGCCGTTTCTTTCATTGCGCCGCTATCATTCTCTTATCCGAAGGGAAAGCTCCGCTCCTCTCTCTCCCTCTCTCTCTCTCGCTCGCCCTCCCGTTCCCTTTTCTACCCCCCTTCTTTCTCCCTCCGACGGCAAGCTTACCCACCTCTCCTTCCGCTTAGTAATCGCGCCGAGAATTTACGAACCCGGCCGAACCGCGTCTCTCGGTGCAGCGACGGAGAAGACCGGCACGGGGGTGAACGCAGGAGCGAGAAGGACGGGCGTACGAGTTAATAAACAGAGACGGGGTGTCTGGAGCGACGGAGACCGCGATAGGGAGTAGTAACGTAGAACGCGCCGGAGAGAGAGGACATTCGACGGAGAGGAAGGGTCTCGATTACAGGGGCGTAAGAAGGGCGGACATTGTGGGTACCTTTCATCATTTGATTGTCGGTCTTGCGCGCTCGTAACCCGTCGCGGGCGTACAAAACACGGGGCGAGGCGGGATGATGAAATTTTGTTGCTTTTGTTCGGTTCCTTTTAGCTGAGATTTCATCTTTTCGGGAACCACCGCTTCTGGGGGGATCCTGTTTCTGTGCTTTGTGGGACAGGAGCTTTGTGTTGGTCGTGTGTCTGGTTTTATTAGGGAATTCGTGAACGTCTTTTGTTTTTCTGTGTTTGGAGTAATACGAGGATTAAGGTTGCTGGGAAGAGATTCAGTTTTGGGTTTCTCGTTTAACGGGGAGATCGAGGATCCGGATTTTATGCATTGAAGGTGAATTGTTCGGTGGGAGCCTTGAACGAGGTAATTTAATTATAATGTTTTCGGAGCGTTATAACTGTTGGGTTATGTGCTTGTAGTAAGCTTTTTTATATTGACAGTTTGCGGATCGATATTTATAGTTTTCCTTCGAACACGTTTTCGTGGAAACGTTTGAGATAATTCTAGTGTACATTCGATATAAGGAAATTCCGTCGAGTATCACGTTCCAATCGTATCTTGTTTAACTTTTGAACAGTAAGTTTTCAGTTTGATAATAGATAGCGGAAAATAAATGAAAGTAGCGAGTAATTCCTGCAAATTTCTGTATTTTCTCTTTGATAATCAGACAACTAATTGATCGTTGCATTATATTAAAGTGTTGAAAGGAATCATTGTTACATATTGAGAATAAAATTAAAGGTGAACGTACATCGTAGAACATTCTAAGTAGATAACATAGTTCCACGAAAATGTTTATTTACTGACACAAGTTCACACGAGTCGCAGTTGGACAGAAAATCACTGTTCCCGCGGAAAGAATGTCGTCGAGTTGAAATTAAAATACAAACGTTTATATTGAGTAATGGAAATCGTTCGTCACCGGATTGCAGGAAAATAAATATATTTCCCGTCCCCTGAATTTCATTTATTCAAAAAACGACGGGAAAAAATGCCCCTCTCAATGTATTGCAAGCACTCACGTGCGCTATAAACGCATAAAATCCCTCAGTCCTTCAATATCCATTACGCTTAACGATCAATTACCCTCGACAAAAAAGTGTACCAAGAACTGAATATTAATCCCTTCAGCCATCATCGAATAACCGCACAGGAAAAACCATTTGGCCAACACTGTACACGGTAACGTGTAATCCAGAGCATAGTTGGACGTCATTTGAATTATTTATTGAAGAGAATTAGCCGAACAAATCCTCCCCGAAATCAAACGCTTAATGCAAACATTAAAAGAATATTAATACCAACGAAACACTTCGAAAAGCTACGAAACTGTTATTCAATTAACCGCTTACTCAATGGAAATTCTCGCTGAAAGAGCCACTTGACGAACAAACCTTTCAATCAGCGCCAACTAAGATCTCCGACCATTTTACCCAAACGAAATCTTCGATCGACCCATTCATTATCTCCCACTATCCACTCGATACATCCCTCCGCGCCGTTCGACGAATCCGGCCAATGCCGATCGAAAAATTTCGCGCTCCGACCGAGGCTTAGTACCGGTGGCCAGGAACCACTGGCTACAACACTGAAAGCGCGCGAGAGAGAAAGAAGGGGGGCCTCACCTACAGAGAGAGACTCCAGTCTCTTCGAGTATATCGTGGCGGTTGGCGAGTGTTGCGATTAATACCCGGCTGCACCCGCGAGTCGCATTCCAATCCCGGCGGCTCCCATCCGCGGCGGCCCTTTTCCTCCGGGAAACCGATCAGAAGTCCTTCCTCCGTCCTGCTAAAGAAGATGCGTGGGCGTCCGCGACAGACCGGCTTTGATTCAGGCTAAGGCTCGGTCGGACAAACGATTTTCGCCGCGGTATGCGCTTGCTTGTGTCGTGCGTCGGTCCGTTTGCTCCTCGAACCGTCGGTGTGTACGCCTCCGTCGTCGGTGTCCGTGGTCACCGAGTGCACGCGTCCAGACCGCGGCGTGTCATTCGATGCAGCGTGTCTTAACGATCGATTTTCGGGATAAGAAAGAAAAGAACGTGGCCTTTCCGGCACTGCACGTGCGCGCCGCCCGGACCCCTACCCCCGGTCGCCGGATATATTCCCTTTTCTCGCACCACCTCGCTTCGAGGCGAGTAACATTACGGGGGCGAACGCGCGTACCCTTGGACCTCGTCGGGTGCAGTTCCTTCGCACCTCGCCGGTGACGTCATCCCGTCGCACGCTCCCTCGATCGTCACCGACTCTGCCCGACGCATCCCGTGGAAGAGGAATCCTCGGAATTCGGAGCTGGAAACTAGTTTCGGGAGTTGAAGTGTAACGTCCTCTCGGTACATGTGACTGACGGGTGTCTGCGGATCGAGAGGCTGATCGGAGGACGGTACGCGCGAGTGGATTATTCGGCGGCGAGGTTCGTCGATCGCTGGATGCTTTGACTTTGTGGAGCTGGTTGCTAGGAAGAAGCTTAGTGGAGTGTCTAAGAGAGGGATTTGATGGATTCTCTTGGTCCGTGTGACTAATAGATGGACTGAAGGCGAATTGATCGATGAAGGAAGGCTGAGTTCGAAGTGTTTGGGGTAAGAGTTCGATGAATCCTGTCGGTATATTTGGCCAGTGGATGTTTTAAGTTTGAGGGATTTATTGGGAGGCACTCGTGACGGAGGAGTGTTTAAGATTGAGGTTTGTCGGATCTTCTTGGTTCATTTGAACGGTAGATGGTCGGAGGATGAATTGATCGGAGAAGAGAAGCTAAAGCTGTAGGTAGAGTGTCTTATACCGAGATTTCAGGGATTCCCTTGGTCCACGTGACCGGTGTATTTTGGAGCGCTGATCGATAAAGGGGAGGTATAGTTTGGAGTTGAATTTCGCGGAATCCCGCTCCAGTAGATGTCTTTGCATTGATCAGGAAAGTTAAGTCGGTGAAGTGTACACGTCCTAAATTTAGAGGGAAGACGATATCGGTGAAGTGTACTCGATGCACCATTGAATAACACATAAATCTGGAGATGCTGTTCTACAATCTCTACGATTCCTAAAATAGAAGACCATATCGATTAGAGACAATAAGTCAGCACTGGTGGACACTCCAAATAAGCGTATCGTATCTCAGTGTACCACTTCACCTTCAGTGACAATGCACGACAAAGAATCATGTCAAACTCAGTGAACACCGTAAACAACTGACCCACAGCCGAGTATCATTTTCCTCGATATTCAGGATATCGATTCCTCGATAGATTCTCCAAGTAATTCACGACTCGCTTAATATCTTGTTACGACCCATCTGAAAGAGCCTTCCTCGTAACTCGAACTCTTCGCAAACAAGATCCGTCTCGAAGAAAACAGCGTTAAAGGTTGAAAACAATTCGAAGAATCTTCCCCAAAAATTTTTAAAGAGACTACACCGGGCAAGCCCCGGATCCTTGAATATTCTCCGAGTACCAAGATCCTGCGCGTGGAGGCTGCCCGAGGCGCATCGTCGAAAAAAGTAGCGGGGATCACGGGGGAACCCGTTTCGCGGGTACAAGGTCCCGAAATCGTGGGACCAGTGACCCGTGAGCAGGGAGGATCGCCTAAGCCTGCTGCCTCTCCCCGCGGCTCCGCTGCCCCCTTTTTTTCTTCTCCGTTGCGCGCGGCGCGGCAGCCGATCGGTTTCCGATCCGGGGTGCGCGAAGGAGGCGCCTCGCGGCTGTTTACGAGAGCAGCGCACGGAGGCGAGCCCCGTGTTGCCTACGCCGCACGATAATTGCCGTTCGCTTTCACCTAAGAAGCGAGCCGGGCCTCTCGCAGGGAGCCGAACGCGCGCGTTCTGTAATAAATCTAATAATCGAGGTAACGGTCCGTGTGGACGAAGGAGAGCACGTCAGAGAGCGGCGAGACGTCTTGTTGGCTGGACTAAGGGTTGGACGTTGGAGCCGTGTATCGCGTGACTGTCGGATCAAAAGTGACTTAAGACTCTGGAAGGATCTTCCGCTTCTTGTTCGTGAACTTCTGATAAAGGTTGATCAAGTTCGACGTCGCCGAAGAAGACTATTCTACCAAGAAGAGGATCGTTTAACTGATTGACCGTTAGATTAAAAGTAATCCATTCTGAAGAGATCTCCTTCGGTATTATCAACCTCCGTTGAAGTTTTATCTGATTTGACGCTGAGGATTCCTCGAGAAAAAGATTGCTTGACAAATCACAAGCATTCGATCAAGAACGAGACTCTGAAAGGATCTGCTTGTCGGGTATGAACTTCTGGTGAAGTTCGAGCTGGTTGGAGGTCGCTGAAGAGGATCGTTGAGCCGGAGAAGCGGATCGTTCGGGGAAAGATCGCGGACGTTGCAGACGCATTCGGACGGTGAAAGTGGCGTGGGAATGTTCGAAAGTATCGCGGCGGGAACGTTGAACAGCGAAAACGAACAGTGAAAAGATATCGAGCCTGGCCGCCTCGCGCGAATTGGGTACGCGTTTCTTCCGTCGGGGATCTGGGATTTTTCTGCGGTGACTGAGAGCGTGCGACCAGGCTTTCGGGAGGATACAGGGGAGGACATTCGAGAGATGTCGCGAGAGATACCGCGGCTTTGAGTGGTTCGAACTGCGTGCTTCCCGAAGGAGGATCGTTGGACGAGTTTAAGGACAACGGATCGAGAGGAAAAAGCCGGCAAACTGGATGCTCCAGACGGTGCCTCGCCCTCCGCGCCTCCGCCCGATATCACTGTCACCCAGGATGACCGGTGAGAACCATTCCGTTTCGATGTTTGATCCTGGTCCGTGCCTCCAGACAGCTAAGACAGATTAGACTGGGGCAGGGATGAGCGCGATGTTATTCCCACGTAGAAATTTTGTTTCTTAACACTTTGCACTCGAAAGTTCTTCACCGGAAATATCCCATATTTTTGAATGAAACATTGACATTCCTTGGAAGTAACCAGAAAATATATATGAATTAAGTAAAAAAGGTGGAAATAAAATAAGAAATGCTTTGTAGAATATTTTGAATTCGTGTATTTTTCTCGTATTATTTTTTCATAATTGTTTAGACAATTGAATATAATATTCATTTATTAATAATACATCAATGCATCGTTATTTGGAATGATAATTATATAATATCGCATAAGTTTTTGAAAGATCGAGAGAGTAATAGAACGCCGGAATCCAAAGTTTTAATTAATTTTTTATGCTCTGCTGGAAGCTCGTAATTCCTGACGAAACGTATTAATCACGTTCACCTGGTATTGAATCATTAGAGAAATTCGCGATTCTCGTGTAAAATGTCGAACGGATAGTTTTTGTATTAAAACGGTGAAATTTTATTGAAATATTGGAGCTACGTGTTCACGAAACATCGATGCAGTAGGTATGTACGTGCATGGTGCGGAATATTTTCGTCGTTTGCCCGAAATAATTGCGGAATCGTCGGGGGTCAGAATTACGTACCCTTATGACACCGAAAATGTCAGAACTACTTCCCGCAGTGGGTCGACTTCGCGTTAATTTGATCGATGGCGATATTTTTAACGGAACTGGTGGGCAGATATCTTTCGATGGAAAGAGTCCCGGCGCGAAAGCATTCCATTTTGCTTAATACACTGTGATAATTCAATTTCTCCTCAAAGTTCACCCCGACGTCTTAAAATACTTTTCACCCCCGACCGCATTGCGCTCTTCTCGATACTCGTACGAACAGATATTACACAGTCAGAAATTGTATTTCTATTCTCTAGCTTTTCACTTCAATCTTCCCGCGTTTCGTTCCACGAAAATGTATTAATCCTAATTCCTCATTATCAGGTTCCATATTTTCATAGAAACTCGCAGTTTCTCAAATAATATTTCAAAGACAAATTAATATTTTTAATTTCTCGGTACTCGTATAAACAGATATTACACAGTTAGAAATTGTATTTCTATTCTCTAGCTTTTCACTTCAATCTTCCCGCGTTTCGTTCCACGAAAATATATTATTTCCAATTCCTCGTTATCAGGTTCCATATTTTCATAGAAACTCGCAGTTTCTCAAATGATATTTCAAAGACAAATTCATATTTTTAATCGTGCACTTCAAGCATTTCGAAGTTAGACGGATATTTGCCGAAAGTTCATTTGCGTTTGAAAGTACCGTTCAGTTCTCGTGTTTCTGCACGAAATAAAAAGTTCACATGAGAACATTTCGATGCGATACCTCGACCAGTATACGCGCGTGTCTTTTAGTTTGCTTTTACCATAACCTAAATATGTATTTAGCTTAACCTACATTTCAGACTGAAATAAATAATAAGTAAATAACGACGTCGCGGAGAGTGCGCCAGCCCATAATTCGCACTCGGCGAGAAACGAAAACGTAAAACGTAACAAGTAGATCCGTGAAGTGGTGGATTATTAAAGTGAAAAGTAATAACCGTGTCAAGTGTTGGCTCTAATTGAAAAGGAAACGTCTGGATAGGGTAACGCCCGGCGAGTTTTTATACGTGAACCTCTGGTTATCGGGGAAAAGCAGAAAACCTCGTGACAATTTTTCTCGGCACAGTACGTTCGAAATGATTTTACTTAAATAAACGGAATAAAAGCTGTACCGTGCAAGAAATAAATTTCCATTACAAAATACAATCAAAATAATCCAGCAAGGAACATTTCCTCGATAAGAATAAAATCGAAATTACATTATTCTAATATTCCAACGCAACTACATTAGACATCACTCAATTATATCTCTCTCCACTGTTAATCACTCAAAAAACCAATAACAATGTAACGATAAGAATATACTTATGAAACAATTTAACAAAAGTCAATCTTACATATTGTACATAAGAACTGAAAAACCATCTTCAAAATAATCTCGCAACGAGCAGAAAATTTTCTGTTTTCTCGCGGTACGTGGACAATCGGTTAAACAATCTCCGTGGCAAGGTAAATGTTACGATAAAGGGGTGAAGGTGGATTTAACAAATCCTCTTACAGAGTCAGCCATGGACCATGAAATCGAAGTCGATTGACCTCCGCGCGGTTTTGCAGAATTATCGATTGCCGAGGTTTTCGGGGGAGCATTGTTGTTTCGCGGCTGTCACGCGTGCGTGCACGTGACACGGGCCTGTCAATACTGCGCGTCATGTTTCAATCCCTGCTCGATAAACACGCGACTAGCCTCGCATTACGAAGCCTCGGGACCCGATGCGAATCGCCGATGCCGTGTCTGATGCACCGAAATCGAGCCCCGGGGCTCTCCATCGCTCTCGAACCTCTCCTCGACGATGCTTCACGCGGAATTCCTCCTTTGGTCTTTCGGTTTCATTGTTCCGCCGTGTTCTTCGTCGACGGAGGCGACGTCGTCCATTACGACGAGTGTTTCGCAACACCTGAACGATGCTTCAGAGACGAATTAATGGGAAACGCTCGGATGGAGAGATATTCACCGTGAATTCGTTTCGGGAAACGGAATTGCAAGAGCGTAATTGAACAGAAACTAATTGTTACATAAAAACCTGCTTTCAGTTTGTTAAATTTCTGTTGTTCGTACGTACGCATTCCGTGTAGTTCAATGTTATTGAAGTTTCTGTTCTGCGATGTTTCATTTCGATTCGTGTGTTTTTCCTTTGTATTGTATTCGGAATATGAAACATTCCTTATCGATCAGTGTTTTTTTTATTTAGTAACGGTTGTTAAAGTTTGACTTCTCTATTTCATTGTGAACGGTACTGTTCGAGTGTCGTGAACTTTTGACGTCGGAATTTTCGGAGATAATGGAAGAATAAACGGATTTCGGTTGAACGGCTTTAAAGAGCATCGTTCTTTTGTATTCGCCGGTAAAATTTCAACGAAGCGGTTTCTCCTCTCTTGAGCGTACGCGACTCGATGTAACGCGAATTCTTTTCGTTCCGTTACATAATTTTCACTGTTCTGTATCTGCACTTTGATGTAACTGCTTTCAAGGGAGGCCTTTATATAAACGATTCACGTAATTCTTGAAGAAGAAGGGAGCCGTTTGATAGTCCAACCTGTTATAAAACCGTCGTGACCAATCGATCGTGTAGCCTAACTTTTTTTTTTTTTTTAGAGTACACTTTTGCCTGTTAGTCTTCTTCGCCTTAGGGAAAGCAGCGTTCGTTGGAAAAACAAATTCTTAAACGTATAAAACGAATCTTACAGAAATAATCGTACACACTTCCTTATTCTCCACCAGATCAATTGAAAACTCCAACGAATATAATCGTCGTAGAAATATTATCAAGAATCTACTTGAACAGTGAAATACTTGCACACCCATTAACTTCCCAATACAATCCTAACACCGGAACAAAGCGATGTATTATTCTGTTAAAAAGCTCCTCTTATACCGCGTTCATTCATTTCCTTGCCATCGGTGAACTCTTGCCTCGGTAAATGATTTATATCGGTGTGTTTATTATAAATTCCCGGCGGGGCCTCGCCGCGAGCTTCAATTAAGAAGAATAATCGCCATTGATCGCGTCACTGGAATATTTCCGTCGTTAATCGACTCGGAAAGCCGGAACTCGCGAACGATGGCCTCGAATTGCATCAAGAGATTCGAAGGAGTGGAACCAATTCTATTTTCATTATTTCCACGTGGCATCCTCAATTTCCTATTTCGATAAAGGGTGCCGTTGCCTACCCTCCCGAGGGTTCCTGTCAGTTTTTATAATTAAATTTCTCGGCAGGGGAAAGCCGTTCACGGACGACACCGCTCGCTACCCCGGCCGTTTTCAACATCAGAATCCACGACGCCGCTTTCGACTATATTTTAATGGCAACTACCTATCGACCATTCCTTTGGTAACGTTTATAGAACCGCTTATCGATTTCCTATTGGCAGCCCGTATGAGCCAGCGCGGTTCCACATTTATAGCAATGTTTCGTGACGATTTAAAAAAAAAAAAAGAGAGAGAAAAGTGGAAGGAGGAAAGAACGAGAGCCTGAACGCGCACGCAGTTTTTCGCTCAAAGCAGGCGCGAGTATATTTAGCTCGGAATATAATTAATAAGATTGTTCATTCTTGGTTAAACAGACTCGTTATATATTTAACCCGTTCGCACTCGGAAGTTTCCCGCTGGAAATGTTCAACGTTTCCTGGTGAAACGTGGGTGACATTGTTTAATTCTTGATGAGAAATCAAGAATTGGAATTTAGTTTGAAAAACCTCTCGTTCTGCGTGCAATGAAATCAAAAAATGGAGCCTGTGCTCGTTGAACGCAGGACAAGTGCACCTAGAGTGTAGTTTAATGAAAGACCAAAGCAAAACAAAGAAGAATCACGTGTTTGTGTGAAAACATAAAGAATTCATCGTTGAAAGAATTAGTATCGTTTCAAGCTTTAAGATGACGTGTGTACTCGTCAAACATTGTTAACTGGTTAACACTAGATTTATGGACATTCTACACTTTATTCTATCACTCCTAGAACACTGTTCGTTTATATAGGTTGCGAGAATTAGAGTTTCAAGAACAGAGAATTATAACATGTGTTCGCATAATTGCATCAACCGAAGTCGACTTAATTCGTTGGGAAACGATGTTCAAAAAATTCAATATCCGTGTTGACGCAGTATACAAGGGTTAACTTTAAATATAAAACTTTATCATTCCGCTGTATCAAATCAAGGGGTAATGCTGTTTACCCGCGAGAACGCGGAAGAGAATATTTTGAATACCCCATGGGGATGATCGAGAAAAGTCGAAGAAATTTCACTGGTCGATGCAGAGTCACGCAAAAGTGAATATTTATAATTAGCGACGAATGCTTAGTCAAATTTAATTAAATAGATCGTTCCATCAAGAAACTGAGCCAAAGGAAAATTGACCGACTACGACTGATCTTAACACATTGCGTACCGGGTAATTTTCAGAAAACTGAATTGTGCGGATGGCAATTTTCAGTGAGGTCAACTTATATCGCTATACATAGAAAAACTCAGATATCATATTGTTATATACTATATTTTAAATAGATAATCAATTCCAAATTTTATATTTTTTCCAATGCTGTGGTAATAAGTTATACATCCAAGTGTCTATATAAAAACGAGATTTCTCGTTACCAGTACGCAATATGTTAAAAACTGCAATAAGAATCAATACATCGAAACTGCCAAATGTTCCCTGAAAACAAAAATCCGATTATCTCTCATCGAACATTTTATGCCATCCTCAGAAATATCCACACCGTCGTGAACGCTTAAAACGGTTGTTCCAGAAATTCTTGATCGAAAGATCCGAGCAACCGCAACGACCAGTGCCGCGTAACACCTAATATTTCAAGCAGCGTTCGAGGTGCATTCCTTCGAAATTTCAACTGACAATGCTGCCAGGCTTCGATCTCGCGGCGAGCGCATTCCGTCGGGTCTGGAAACGCGGGAAATACCGTTGCCGCGAAACGGGGCAGGAAAGAAACCGCGGCGCGGGCCCCGATTCCGCGAACCCGCCGACCATAAAACGATCGAATCACGAAAATTAGAAGCTTAGAAGAAATCGTTCGGCGGGAAGGGCACCGACGGAATGCACTCGATAGCCTTGGCTCGTAAGACGGGTTCTAGTTGCGCGCCGCGCCGCTGCAACTGCATCCACGGGGTCCCCTGTGCACGCGCTGCGAAATCTCGGCTGGGATGCACTTGCATCCGCCAGCGTGGGTCTCTCTAGTTCGACCGGACATTTCCCTGCAGCTGTGTCCCTCAGCATTTTTCGAAATTTTCAACTTCTCGAAGGATTTTCGTTCCTTAACCGGTTAACTGTGTTCGACGAGTATACGCGTCGTCTTAAAACTGTTAATGGTAACTTTTTCTACGACGGATTATTTATTTTTTGAGACAAACATGTAATTCTTCGTTTCGCTTTAGTTTTTCGTTGGGATATATTTTAAGTGCACTTGGCCTGCATTTAACGAGTATACACTTCGTTATTTGATTTTATTGCACAATGAGAGATTTTTCAAACTAAATTCCACGCTTAACTGTCGAAATTCTCGTGAATATCAGCAACATTCGATTATCTACATTAGAAAAAAACTTTTCTCGATGGCAACTGAGACTGATTGTTTCTTTAAAATAGTTTGGAAATAATTCATTAGGATAGTATTAACCTCGCTCGAGAGGCGACTCTGACTCACCAGTTGACTTCATACAGTAAAACTATAAAATTTGATATTTAATATTACTCCTTATATAACTCATCAATTTAAAAAATGTTCAAATGAAATAGTTTTATTCTTCAATGTACGTATAATTTTTCTTCAACTTTCACGAAATATCGTCTTCATCTCATCAGAAAATCTTCGAATATTTCTAGTGGAAAACTTCGGAGTGCAAAGGATTAAATGCCTTAGAATGCACTCAATTTTAAGTTCAGTTTTATGTATATTCCATTCCTATATCGAGAGAATGCCATTGCTTTGTCAAGATAGTATACAGTTCCATAAAGGCAAACTTTTTGGATGAACAAATGTGCAAAAGAATATACTAAGACTTTTTAGGGGAGCTACTTTTCAGAGGACAAGTTGCATTTCATAAGATGGTGGTCTGTTGAGCTTAAAATATTGCTAATTTCATTCGTATTCCTGCGACATTCGGTACGTCGCGTCGAAAAGGAACGAGAGCGTTCTTTATTCAACGCGATGGTATACGTTGAACAGAATAATGGATTCGGTATTGTTCCCAACAACGCGCAGACAATTTAATGCCTCCTAAGGATACTGAGAAACGAGCTTGGCGCGTATGCCAAACAGCTCTGGAGTAGTCACCTATTAAGCCGATGCGATGCCAAGGTGATTAATAACCGGCGGATCGGTGTCAACGAAGATTCTGTTTGCAGGAAATAGTGCGGCGTCGATTTTCCTCCGGTTGTCTAAGCAGTAATACACGGAGCATTTTAATTTAGTTAGAGATCGATAGGGGTGTGGATGAGCCACGTGCTGACGGCAAACAAGGCTCTCCCGGTAACCCTCCTTCGAGTTTACGCGGCCGCGTCCTAGGCTGCGTTACCCTCTTGTATGTACAGGGTGATCAGCGACGAGTGGAACTATTATTAGAGGATCCGGCAAACTTTGTTACCGAAGTTTGCCATTTGGATTGGTAATTCCTAATTCGTATTGTGCTCTAACATTCCTGGGATGGTTAGGGCTTGGTTAGCTTTCGGTTGGATATGGATTGACACGTTTTGAGCGAAATGCACAAAATGGAAAAATATATTACTAATTTAGTTGAATGTTGCTGCGTAGCATTATTTATAATATAGAAGCGTTTTCAAATAATCATCGTTCAATTGAATGATCTATGGTATACTATAATTAAATTTAGTTGGGGGTCACCGGTGACCATGACATTCAACGTGTTAAATACTGTATCGATTGTCAGTGACAGTGAGGAGTAGTTGAATAAAATCTGTCAGAGGAAATAGACGGTTCAAATGATACTTGACGTGTTGGGATTAAACGAGTTGTTCGAATTAGGCTTGAGCAGTATTCGAAATTTTCGAGTTGAAGGGTCGAAGTTGAATGTTGTTTTAAGCGGAAAATAAAGTTCCAGTTAATTAAGTGGATTCGGTTGAACGTTTTATTTCGGAATGGCTCGGCGCGGATCGAAAAATCCGAGTTTTTGTACGCGTGACCTGATTTTCCCCGGAAAGGGATCGAGATAAAAGCTCGCATTTTCCGCGGGGATGAAAGTTGTTTATCCGCAATGCAGAAACAACCATTGCCAAGATGAATGGCGTGAGTATCGCAAATTAAACCGGAAAAGTCATAGTAGCGTTTCAGCGCCAGGAATTCCTGGACTTCTCGGATCGAAAGAAGGTCACGGTTTTCAGCGCTTCTTTTCGTCGTGTGTCATAGATCGGATCGTCTTCCTCGCAGGGAAACAGAATTTTCGACGTCTAAGCAGCTCATTAAGAAATTAGTATGCGAATAATGCCGTCGAGTTGTCAGAAATGTGAAATATGGCACCAGAAAATTACTGCCTTTATGTTGTACATTGATATTCAAATGAATACAAATGTTATTAGCAATTCAATGGAAGGCGCAAGGCGCGGTAGAATTTTCTAATTGACTTTATAATTGGCCTACCACTTAAATAATGCAACTTAAATTTCGTTACCTTTATTTCCTCCTTTAATATAAAGGAAATGCTAAAGAAGTTTCTCAAATTCCAGAATAAATGGAAAATTTATTACACCGAAGTCTAGCGAACACAGTGGCTTGATATTCCAGCTGTAATCATTTTCGCACAGTCATTTGTGCAACGCAAGGATTCCGATTGTCACGCAACGTCTTAGTCTTAATTACATTTGCTACATCCTCTACAATTTTTCTTCAGTTTCGTAGAACTTACACATTGTTTCTCTTCGATAACTGTTTCGCTACTTCATTTCCAACCCGGTGAGACTGAAATAATATAAAAGTAGTTACAATTCAATTCGTTGGCAGTAGATACGATAACAGATTGAATATTATATTTTAACGGAAACATTGAATTGAATAAACATTTCTCCCTCGTTGGCTCGTTCGAGCGCGATGCCAATAGCGAAAAGTTGCGGCCATTGAACAATTCCGAACGACGCAGCGATAACGAAAAAAACTTTTTCACATAAATCCATTCTATCGAACATTCCGCGCACGAAACCACTGGGACAAGGCGTTTCTGTGACATTCTCTATCTTCGGCGAAACCGAGGCTGTCATCTGTCCCAACTGTCTGACTCACCGTGTGTAATGTCAGCGAATGACATTCTAAACCGGCGAAACGCATCGTGTACACGGCGCGCGTAAATTTTCCAGCAATTTATCGGCAGGCGAATTCGATCGGCAGGCGGCGCGGTTAACCGAAGGAGCGTCGTTCAAAATTTCATAATTAAACAAGTCGAAAGCGCGATAGCGCGCGTTGACAGTGCCATCGAATTAGTTGGCTCAATTTATTGCCAGCCACGTTATCGGTTCGGCGCATTGCACCCTGCGTTCTCTGTGAACCGTTTAGAGCTCGACCTTCCGCGTGGTTCTGATTACTCTATTCCATCGCGGCATTCCATAAATTCGAGGGTGCCGTTTAATGCCCGACAAAATGGCTGATGGCAGGTTCGGTGAGCGTAGATTCAATCGTACAGAATTTATTCGGTTCATGACCACTGAAGTGGAAGATTCTGATAATTTCATTATACTGAGATTGGTAAGTTGCTATTTGAAACTCCTGCAAGGTAAACTTATGAAAATTCGTTTCTATCGATTAAACAGAACATAAATTTCTATCGAATATGAATCTACAAATCTGCCCAAAAATGTTCAACTCAAACTAAATCGATCCTCTAAACATCCTCTAAGTTCACTTATCAAAAGCGATTGCCAATCTGGATCCATCAAATTATCACAAGTCTCTAATGTTGCGTATTCGAAAAATCTCATCCGACTGAAACGAACTAAATCGATCCTCCGAATATCCTCCAAGACGATTTATCAAGCTTAATTACCAAAGTGAATTCGGCAAACGACCGAAAGTCACGAAACGCTACATATTCGTCAGGCCGCTATCCGAAATCGCATCGATGTCTCGACCGTGAGGTTCATCCACGTGGCCGAGTGTCCTCTTCGCGGTCCGCTGCCGCGGCGCGCACGTGCCGCGATTACCAAACCCAAGAAGAACCTGGTGTGGCGTGCGTATAATAAGAGGGAGAGGAGAAAAAACGGGTCGCTCTGAAAAGGGAGGGAAACGGTTTAAAAAGTTGGCCGAAGGGTCGCTCTCGCGTCCATTGTCTCGCGCGATCATATGGTTGGCCCGCGTTTATTATCCCCCTCCCGTTCTGCGGAGGGTGCGCCGGCAGGAGGCCCGCCGGGACCTCCGGCCAAATTCGATGGAACGTTCGCGGCCACCTTTTCACCCACCGTGAAATGTCCTTTGTCTGGGCTCGAGTGGCCCGGCTACCGATCGCAAACATTCGTGGATCCCCGCCAAACGGAAGGATTATATTGTTCCCGGCCTTTGTGATCTTATATCTGCTTCCTCTCTTGCCGGGTCCCGCGGGATTTCACGCCGGACGCCGCCGGTCACTTCTGCCTCGGTTGCTCGTAGGCCGAAGGGACGCGCGCGCTTTTCATCGTCGTTCGGTCCAATTTGCTAGCTAATTTAATCGGTTGCTAATAATGGGACCGTGGATACTCGTGCGGCTATACTTCACGTTTTTGTAGACACGAGTAAGAAGAATTGAATGGAATTCCGTTTTCTTTGTTGGAGGCTGAGGTGAAAGGGGGAAAAGAGAATGCGATGAAGTTCTTTTCATAGAACTTCGGTGTCATCTGTTGTATTTAAGAGTGATAGTGGATGATGATCGAGAGAAGGATATAAAGTATGATTCACTTTGCAAACATTGATAAAACGAAGATCGCCCAAGAATCAAACCACTATTGTCAGCAGTGCAAACATAGAAAAATCCCTCGCTCCCACCGGAGTCAATCGCGAAAGGTCACCTTAAGTCGAATCTCTTCAGCAATCCGCTCGTTTCATCCCTCAGGAACGAGTAGCCCACGCAACCGGGTTCCGCGGAAAAGTTCACCGCGTCGATTTGTCCGCGAGGGCGGAGAACGAGCCGCGAGACGAGTTGCGCGAGGGTTGTCGAGACGAAAACTTTTTTAATATAAGGATCCGGGCCGAACCAGTACACCGTTCGCGTCTCTTGTCCGTCGTTGGAAAACCCGAGTCGCCCCGCGTTCAGCCTCGTTATTTAGCATTCGAAGAAAAGTTTTTTCACGGTCCGAAGCGATCGGTTCGAGGAATCGGTCGCGAGCGAAGAGCGGAAGGCCCTCAATGGCCACTTAACGAGCCTTTTCTCTCGAGGCCTGCTCCGAGGCGAATTCTAACGCTCCGAAGACGATCTATATCGGGCCTCGAGCATTTTCGAGGACCCCGCCGACGCGGCTGTCTTGTTTAATCGAGAGGGAGCAAGGAAAGCGTTTCACGGGGGGTGGACGTCGGCGAACGCGACGCGGAAAATGAAAAAAATTTCGTATTCAAAGGGCTCTTTGTCCGCGGCGGCGTTTCCTCGGCCGCGCGGACCACCTTTGACACGGATACGAACACCGGGGACCGAAAGTTTCCGTTTTAATTAACGAGGCCGGGCTTCCTTTCCCGTCCGGCCGGTATTAGGGAAATGAAATCCGTCGATGGCGCTCGACGGACCCTTTTGCGCGCGTTTCGGATGAGGTTAGACGAAAGCGTCGCGTTTTGCTGGGTGCCGATGTTTATATTTATTGATCAACCGTTGCCCGACGATTTATTCTCAATCGAACGTTACTGCTGTATAATTTTGTCGTAATCCTGTAGACACGATTATTTTAAATAAAATAGTATTAGAGCTTCAATTAAATTGATTTATGAAAATAAGAAAATTACTCGAGTTACGATATAGTTCTATTGAATTAATGAACTTCGAATCGAATATGCAAAAGCGGATGTACGATCAATGAAGAAAGTATTCCACTTGAAATTCAGTTAATTATTCGATTTGTCCATGTAATTATAATTACGATGTTTGCTAATGAAATGTTGACTCAGATGTGCCCTACCGTAAGTAGTGATTATTGTCGAATGTTATTATTCAAGAATTGCTCGAGGAGTATTTTTCCATGGCTCACGACTAGTTTACGATGCACGTGTTTTCGTGGTTCCAATTGCATCGCAACGAGGAAAAACTGCATCGCGGTGCAGCTGCGCTGGAATAAAAGGAAATTGCACGGATCGCGTACCCAGCGCTCGTCTTCATGGTAACGGATACCTCACTGACGGAAGTAATAGGGAGGTATAATTTTCCGAATGAAACACATTACTGCTATCTCGGGTGGGCATTATAAGAGTAATTTCTGTGTCCTGAAAACTGGGTATCAGGAACAAAGATACGGTGCATTCGTGAGTTAAGCGTTGTAATTGAGGATACCTGGCCGAGTTATTTCCCTAACAACGACCCAGGTACAGTTTCGTTGATTGCGTTTAATCGTTATCGCGGCATGAATATGCAACGGACAATCGTTTCAATGCATTCGCGGCCTTTCTATTCGCAATGCGTTTCTACATTTCTATTACACAATAAATTCGACCGAAACAAGGAAGTCGTTCGTTTCGAGAGCTCGTTATCGGTGTCCGATTAATCAATACTTTTTAAATATATCTTCCAACCTCCTCATCGATATTCAGTTCCAATCTTCACATTTTTTACTTCTTACAATTATAACACTAAACCCTAAACCTCGTGCACTTTCCACCATAACGAACTGATCGAAATCCATTCACAAACTAGAGAAAATGAAATGAAACTCAAGGTCCAAAATATTCCTATAACTTTTAATACTGAACCGAGTCAGTTAAATTGACTTTTCAAAATTCTTTTATAGCAACTTTAAGAGTGCATCTATCGATACTTTAATCAATTTACAATTCAGTTTGCTCATTGCTAAATCGATTCCTTGAATAATTTCTTAAGGAAGTATCTGTTATCTTTTTAATAATTGCAAAAAGAAAAAATCAGGGGGTCATTTTGATCCGTCCGGTAGGTTTAGTGTTAATCTCCTTATTCAACAGAATTTTTCTAAATTTCACAAACCCTTTCATCGAATCTGCATACCTCTTCCACATTTTGCGCAGAACCTCACGATTTTCCGGTCCCATTCATAAAATAGCCGATGCAACGCCGATGGTGGTGCAGTAAAAATACATTAACTGCGATCGTTCGAAGCGTGACACACACCCGCCACGACATCCGACGCGTCCCATGCTAATGGCGGCGCGGAGTAAGTAAAAGGTTGCCTCCGCGAGCAGAGCGTGCCTCTCGCCGCAAATCAGCACACCGCACCGCGGCGACCGGCTTCGGGGCCGGCATAGTTGTGAGATAGAACACGATACACTATAAAACGTTCGCGATGGCTCCGTAACCAATCGGCCGTTTCGCTGCACCTCGATGCACTTTTGCTTTGTGTGCCGCGGCGGCGCGCGCACACACAATGCTCCCGTTGTCGTGGGACACGCGATCGCGGAGATTCCTTGGGGAATGCACGGTTGCATCTTCGCGGTGCAATTTGCGGATCGAACTTTGGCGTTCGAGGATTCCCACCGACGTGAGAAGCGGTCTTGGCAGCTGACACCGGCCTTACGGAAACCGATTTTTACGAAACTCGCGCGAAGACTGACGGAAAATTCAGAAGGAACGCGATTCACTCTATTTCCCAGGAAACGGAGCGTCGAGCTCCGTTGCAAGCAGTTCTAAGAACTATAAATAACTTTCTTACGATCTCTCCGATTTTATAATTTCAT
The DNA here is from genome assembly GCF_051020985.1 of Nomia melanderi. Taxonomy (NCBI): domain Eukaryota; kingdom Metazoa; phylum Arthropoda; class Insecta; order Hymenoptera; family Halictidae; genus Nomia; species Nomia melanderi. The sequence goes on from NC_135007.1 coordinate 11,287,876, forward strand.
CCCTACTATGCTGGATTCTTTATGGTTCTTTTATAAAATGTTGATCTCTAAAGTAGATTGGAAGCGAAAAAATGAAGGCCCGTTAGTCCTTTCAAATCTACAATTCAACAGTACACCAATACCTTGTTAAAAGAACCATTTTCTAATTGTCAAGCCTCGACTGAATATTAACACCAGAACTACCGAGCACTTAAACTGACTTTTCTAAATTTCTAAAACTTGTAGCTTAATATTTATTAAGATTCCAATTGGCTCATATTTCAGTATAGGTATTACTAAATCAACTCGAACGATTTCTCAGCGAAGCATCTGCACCTTTTCAGTAATTGTAACAGAAGAAATCAGGAATGTGTCATTCCGACCCATCTGGTAATTCCAGTGTTAAAGAGAATATCAAAAAGAATTCCTTCCTACTCATATTCAATCGTACATAGACGCAACTGTTAACAATCTACACAAACTGCAAGTATACGTATCCCGATCGTACATCACAAACTATCGCAAGTACCGCGATCCGTCACCCCGGTTTCCCACCCCTAAACCCTGCGCAAGACATCCCATCGGTTCCGGATCGTTCCGACGCAGTATCGTAATCGCATTAGGCGTTTTATCGGCGTCGGAGGGTGGCGTCGTGAAATATGCGTTCGGAACGATCGTCGGGCGGTCACGTTCCGACGGGAACGTGCCGTCCTTTCCTTCGTTTTTCAGCGCACGTCCCGCCGAAGACGGAATGAATGACGCCCCTAATTTCGTTTCGCAGCCGCCGCCCGCCGGCTTTCACGTAAACCGCCCTCCTTTTCTGCGCGCGCGGGGGTGGCGAGCTCGCGCAGCTGCGACCCCGCTCCGACTCGTCGCTCCGTCCGGGATAATTGGGGGGAACGAGTCGACAACGCCGCGCGATAATTGGAAATAAGTCGGCGACGCACCTGATATCGCGTCTCGCCCCGATTTATGGAAAACTGCCGGTTCGTCCTCGAGCCGGCTCGCTCTCTCGCTCGCTGTTCGCTTAATCTCCGCGCATAGCCTTCGTTAATGGAGTTACGATCGGGCCGCGCGCCCGCTTAATCGCATCAGATTAGCGGGAACTTCGAGGTCGGGGAATAATAGTCGTTGCGCGATGAATTATCGCCGTCGATGTTGCTGCTCCAGTTGGTTTTACGATTTATCCACGCGCTGCCCGATCATCGGGCCCCCGTCCTCCGCCGGAGAATAGATTCGTTAAAGTTTTTCGGTCCGCCGAGTCGCGCCGCTGTTCGAGGAAAGCGGCCGTGATGTAATTGTTGATAACCAACCGGGAATTATGCCGCGTGAAAGTTGTTGGGCAACCGGGCGCCTTTATTCTCTGATAATGAGCGATAAACGACTTTCATCGGCGAGTTACTTGGAAGCCGTTGACGGGTAAGTTGGATCTTTCGCGATATCGCTCGCATTTTCCGTAACGAGGTCGATTGTCGAGCTAATTGTTTCTTGTAACAGATTTTACTTAGGATTTCCCTGCGATAGAAAAGAATTGCGAGATTGTTTTCGACGATGAAATCCAACGAAATCGCTTTAACACCGAAGCTACTTCAGAGTCTTTATGTTGTATGTATTTAAATTATGAAGGCGTGTTTGCGAAAGATTTTCAATTAAAGTGTATCTGTACAAGAGGCGATCCTTAGAATCTCATGGAACGTGTTATTCTAGTCTACAAGAAATTGGAAATAAGTCACTAATTGCTCGTTAATATTAAAAACCTCTTCTAAACTAGTGTGTATATCATTCGAAAATTATCCAAGTCAATTTCAAGTGTACCTGTATTAATTCATAATCCAACAATTATAAAATATCTCTAACGCCCACGCTATTGCGAAAGTAGCTTTAAATAATCGACCACATAGACCGAAGACGATAACGATGACCGAGAACGCTTAATGCTCTCGCTTATCGTCGAAATGGAAATCGTTCGCAAAAGAAACGAATCGAGTCCCTAGAACGCCGATCGACCGCTTCGATCTCCCGACGTATCCGCGTGACAGTGAATAATTACATGCGAATTAAAAAACGCGTCGAAGTGGAAACGACCGGAACCGCCGATTCGCTTCTCTCTCGCCTCGTTTTCGATCGGCACGATTCCGCCGGGCTCAAGTGGAAGTGGGATCCTGTTTGTCTTGCTTTTTAAAATAAACCGCCCCGATAATTAACGCGAGCGGAGCACGAGCGACTATATCTGTGTAATTACGGAGACCGTAGACGTAGGAATATTTCGTCGCGCGGCGACACCCGAGGTTTTAATTAACTTTTCCCATGGGGGCGCTGTTTCGGCCGCCGCGACGCGCAGGAATGCGCGCGAATTAATTTCTTGGCCGCTCGCGCTCGTGCGCGCTGCTGTGTTCCACTTGTGCGGTCGTGGATAAAAGTTCTTGGAAAAGCTTGAACGCAGCCGCGATACAGAAGCCACGTTTTATTATTTTTTTTTTTTTTTGGTTCGCTTGTTTTAATCCTATGAAATGGGTGTCCAGCTCGCTAGGCGGAGACGTTGATGTTTCAGAGGGTCTCGGGCTGTTTTCATTAAACTCTGTGTGGGGTTGAATGTCGCTTTGCAGCTTAATACTTTTTGTTCGAGGTAATGTTGCTGAGAAATCGGTTGATAGCGGAGTGGTAAAAACTAGTCGCGAAGCTTTTTAACGTGGTTGCTTTAATGTTTTTAATCTGGTTCGCAATGGACTGTTTCTATTGAAATACCGATGCTAAATATACGTATGTCGTTTGAAAATTTGATTTGTCGAAACAACCGAAGGATGATCAATCCTGTTCATGGAATATTTGAAGTAAACATTGTTTATGAAGAGATAAGGAACTCTTGTGTTCAGCACTTTTTTTATCTACGTACGTTTTTAGAATATTTTATAAAGTACGTTTTTTACACCGTGCTATTTATGCTTCGTAAACAAGAGTGTGGGCAGCTGTGAAGAAAACAGATGTTGCATATACGTAGTTTGCTGAACATTGCATTGAATTTTGCGCGTCGATTCGAGCGATATCTCTCGCCACTTCGCGCGGTAGTTGAACAGTTTTGACAGTAAGGGCTGGACAAACTTAATTTCGATTGACTGAGACAGTGGTACAGAATTTGTAACAGGAAAGCGTATTCTAATTGCACACCTATCTCGGATCTCTCCGAGATAACGCGCCGTCGATAGTGCAACGATACCGATCGAAATATAACGCGGCGCTCGCGAAAAAAATTAATTTATTACCGGCGGCCACGAGGCGGCGGATGTATATGCAAATTCAGAATCGCGCGGACTAACTCGCGAACATGGGAATCAAATAAAAATTTATTGCCCGAGCGACTGGTTCTGCGAGGTAAGCCAGGAAGTGAAGTGTGCGAAGTGTTGTTCCTGATTGAAGTTATTAAGTGTGTCTCCGCTGACTCGTATCTGCAACAACTGCATAAAATCTGGCTCGCAATCGGCGCGCGTACATTTATGGCGGTCGAGATTACCTGAAGTTCGATACGACAAAAATGTAACATACCAACACACTATACCGACATTTTTACCTCGTTCAACCCTCGAGCGAGTCTTTAATGGAGAAACCATATTCTGATTGCATTGTAACTTCGGCTCGTTCCTAAAATGTATATTCGCATGAACATCGTTAGCACTAGATTTACAGACATTCATTGTACAGTTCGTTCGATTGTTAGAAAAATTGATTCCTTCGTTTAGATTCCGGAAATTAGAGGTTTAAACGATTAGGATTCATACGTGCCTCTATTAATCTAAATCGACAGAAACATTTAGCAAATAATATTTATAACATTCAATACGAGTCGAATTGACTCGTAAATCTAGCGTTGAACTAGTTATTCTATTCGATTCTGAGGACCATTGTACATTTTGGACCGTTGATGGGTACAAAAATCATTCAGTTATCGATTAATCGCGAAAGGAACGATTGATTCTTGGTAACGTTCGAGAGAAGCACAGCTAACGGAACGTATTGCCGATGATTTCGTGAAATGATCTCTTTGTGGGTTGCCGGGATGTGTGCCAAGTTTCCAGAACTGGAAGTGACATTCGCTCGCTCCACTTTCGTAGGGCCCTTGAACTCCTTTTCGAGTTCCCACGCGATCTGCGTTCGACTCCGTTGCTTGATAGACCCCGTTCGAAGCGGAGGGGTTGCATTAACCCTATTATCCATCGAATTCGATCGCACCGCAAAGAAGTTCCACAATCTTTCGGCTGACGTGCTCTCTAATAATACGCAATTAACTTTCTAGACGTCAGCTCTGCCCCTTTCCCCCCTCCGCGGTGGGAATTTGTGTTTTATTTAGGAAAATTCATGTGCTATTGATTATTACTAACGAGCCGTTATTACTCTTTTATTTATCCAATAATACGCTGCATCCCGTCGGGCGGGGATCAAATAAAAACATTGTTGTGATTAACTGATTCATTCCGGGACGCTGCACTTTTATTTTTATAACACTTTTACCATAGTCCGTGCTCGTGCCACCGAAATTATTGACAGATGGTTAGCATTTCCGTCGCGTCGAGTACACCGCGTTTCCCTAAATATTCCGTCGCAGTTCTCTGGAATTATTTATGGGATAATGCATCCATTAATAAAGGCTTTATTCTCGTAACGAGAGAACTGCATATCCTTAATGTCTCGATAGCTTTCGTTCAAATTTCTACATTCAAATCGGAATAAGCCGTAAATTCGAGAAGCTATATTTTCCCTTTACTGTCCTCCGTTCAACCGCAAACTCTAATTCTAATCCGTTATTCGCACATTTCACTTGCAGCGTATTTAAAGTATACTACTTCCATCGCGACGAAACGCTAATGAAGCATTTCTAACCGCAATTCTTCGATCCTTGAACGTTGATCCTAATATTCCACGATCAGTCATCGCAAGAGTTGCCCTATGATTAAACCGATCCACGACGCGCGGTGCGCAAAGGTGGACAGCGCAGAAGATAGTTCGCGAACCTGCGAGTATACCCGAGCAGGAGGAAAGTTCCCTCGATAGCCAACCTGTGTCCGCGTCGGAGCCGAAGGAGCGAGCGAATAAGCGATCGGTGTGCACCGTGCAAGAGGCCGCGGGCTAGAAAGTAGCCAGCGACTTATTGCGTTCGCGTCGGCTTGCCGCGCGTGCATACGGAGTGCTAAGAATCATAATGGTGCAAGTCGTGTGATGCATGCCCTTCGGAAAATTGAGTTTGCATTTTAATTACTGTAAACACGAAGAATCCCTTTGCCAAGCACGTGGTGTTTAAACTTTCATTCGGTTCTGTAATAATATATTCCATGAAAACTGAATCGATGAGAATAGATCGTTAGCTTTAGGGGGAAACTTATCTCGTTTGTGACGATCTTTGGTTACTGTGATCCTTAGTATAATATACGGAGTTATTCATTTGCTAAAGTGATGAATTCGATGAAATAGAACAAATTTGATTAAATTCCATATGTAAGAAGGTATTCGAATAGTTCGCTATGTGGAGAGATTGAAAGAGTCGAGATCGTTTTGGCTCGCGTCTTATGTCGCGAAGCAAGGAACGAGCGAGCACCTCAACGGCATTTACCGCAAACAGGACCGCTGGAATCGGACCACAGTGGCTGCGGTTACCGAGTGCTGTTAACATTGACACCGCGGAATCCGCGACGCGTTCTTATCCGGCACGATCCGTCGCGTCCGCTTAATCAACGCGCCCGATCACCTGCGAGACTACTCTCCAAGTATCTCGTCCGGACGTCTTGGAAATAGGTCATAAAGTTATTTTCAACCTTCGATCGCTGCCGTTTACGCAGAAGAATCGATCCATCGGCTATCTCCGATGTACTCCAACTACGGGCGATCTGCAACTGGTCTGCATGCGAGCAGTTTGACTGTTCGTTAACCCTAAAAACACGTGACGGAAGGTTCGTCGATGTTCCCAGGTGCAGGATAATTAAAGTATAACATTTGTTTGGCGTTCGAACGTTCTGAGAAACTGATTTATCGTTGTTTATGTCTTGAGATTGGATACGGAAGATGCTGGTTTTATTTTAGCGAGGATGCATTCGGGCCTGAAACAAGCTTCAGCTTCGATTCGTTGATTTATTGATCTACTCCGCTGCTATTTTGGAATATTCGAAACTTAAACTTTATTATTATCTCGATGAGATGAGATACTGCAGGGTCTATTTAAAGAACTAAGGCATGAATCTCATATGTCCCCGGCGAAATATGTCGTGTAGGCTACAATTAATCCGCCGTCCAGCTTCTGTGTCATTATATTGTCCGGTGAGAATATTTCAAACATTTTTATTTCAACTTCCACCCGGTGGGCATTATTGCCAACAAGTCCGAACTTTTTTCACGAAGACCGTCGAGGTAAATAATTATCGTATCGTTACCCTCGTCAGCCTTGAGTGTTTTATTAACAATGCACCGGAGCCAAGGACAGCAACCCCTTAGCTTTTAATCAAATCCACGGCAACCGCGTTGTATTCTTGAAACTCGAAATTCAATGACACGGATGTCCCCTTGTTTTGTCCTCGGAGGACGGCCCGTCCGGCTCCTGGGGGATCGTGTTTTGCACGCGGGACTCGGTTTGTAATCTAACTCGTCGAGGTTTCCCCGTTCGAGAGGTATATCGGGCCTGGAATGTCAGCCTTGGACACCCAACGGTGAAACTGAAACTGGACCTGGAACTGGAACTTGAACTGGAACTAGTCGCCGCGAGGGTTGGAGGGGGGGAAACGTGGTTCTTCTCTTTCCGATTTCACCCGCCGAACCACCTCGCCCCGGAAATGACAATCGAAATCGATTCGAGAGACCACTTTGCAACGTCGAAGGGTTCAATTCAGACGCGATCGAGAGTGACTCATTGGATCGTGCCGATCCGGGTCACGCCTGACGTTGAGTCACTGAATGCCTCTGACCCTTCGTCGACTGAAATTTTCTTCTAATGTTAGGGATGCTTTTGGTGTGAGAACAAGCGTTAAGATAACCGTTTGAAGCAGAAAATAAATTTCGTATCTCTTTTGAATCAAGTTTATTATTGCAACGGCTACAAGCAATCTTAGGGTATAATCTGGGAAAATAAGGTTCATTAAATGTTCTAGTGAATGTAGATGCAAGTATTTACAATTTCGTTTCCACGAACAGTTTGACATTTTCAAATCTCCGCGGTTTGTAGCGGAACTATCTATCTCTTCCGGTATTTCCTAACTGTGCGTCGGTAAAAGAGGCACAGACAGAATCTACAGTTAGTGCTGAGACCTGTAGCCTCCTGTGATAAAGCAGGAACCTGTAAACGATGCGTCGTATAGTTCTCCGGTGCTCCAGCAGGCGCCACCACGTGAACCTTCATGGTCGAATACTCTCGAGGATCGATCCACCATTTTCTCAACCCTTGAACATTTGAATTTCGAAAATCCTTTATGATCGAATAAGTCTGACGGATTTTCCAATCGAACAAAAATCTACGATAGATCGATATTAAAAAGCGAGAGAAGTGCATGGCTTATCTTGAAGCTAGACGCTCCTTGGCGTAGTCATGCCAGCATCGAGTGCCTCGTCGAGTGCCTTTAGAAAACTCGGGTCCCCTCGCGCCGGGACGGGTTCACAAAGCCGCTTTTCACGATGTCGCTTTTGCCTTCCGTTCCCTCAATAAAAGAAAAAGGAAGAAAAATAGTCTTGGAACACCGTATGTTCCACCGCTACTCGAGACCCCCTCGAAGTCTCTCTCGATTTCGAAATTCAATGCGTCAGACGGTGGAAAGAGGGAAAGCGAAATAGGAGGAGAGCGAGACGGGCGACGCGTTGCTCGAAAACTTTCTGATTTATTGGCCGCGAACGCGTTGCCTCGCCACTTTTCCGAAGAAATTCTTTTTTCTTCCTGCTCGGCCCTCTTTCTTCTTGCTCCTCTACCGAGCTTCAATTTCCAGCTAGTCTTGAATCGATATCGTGTAATTCGACATCCGTCTCGGAACTTCTTGCTTGAACCAATTTTCTCTTGACACGAGATACCTTTATCTCCCGCGAGTTGTATTTTTAAACTTTCCGAACAGCCAAGGATCTCTGACAGCTGATTTCACGCAAGACATTCCCGTATTCTTCATCGAAATCAGTCTCATCATTTTAAAAGTAATCTAAGAACGACGTCACGCTACTGTAAATTGCTTTACCCGACACACGTCTTCACCCTCGATCACGTAACACTAACCGCAAATATATCGTCGCACGACAAATTTTATTTCACACCCTTCCAATTTCGTCAGCCAAAGACTCCTCCGCGAGTTCCAGGACAGCCAGTCTATAAGCCAAGCAATTAAAAACTTCCCGATTGACTCTAAGCTGAGTTCCTCTGACCCAGAAAGAACGTGTCCAAACACAGGATTCGGAAGTTCGATCCCCAGCGGTAGACACACCCTCTATAGAAGAAACTTGTGCACCGAGGCACCGCACCTCGCCAGCCAGCCAGCCAGCCAGCCAGCTTCATTTTTTATAGTTCTCACGCGAGGGATCGGCTGAGCCGACTTCGAGACCACTCATCTCCTATTATGTGGCCGGCGCACAGAGACGCGTGACGAGAAGAAAAAGGATGGTCTCTCTCGCGTTCGACGCCGGCCATTTTTTCGGCCGCGGGGAAAGCCGAGAATGGTCCTCCAAGTCCTAATATCGAAGGCAGGGCACGTGTCCGCCATCTGCATCCCGCAGGAGTCACCCTTTTCCATCCGACACGGCCGGGGCATGTCCCGGCACGCATCCCCGCAATATAATATCAGACTGCGTAGGTCGTAATACCTCGTTATATCCGGTCTTCCGCTGGAAAATCCTCCCGCGGTCGCCCTCGATATTTTTCCACGGAGAAGGTCAGAGGCAGGCTTATTAACTTCTTTCGATGAATGCGTCTTTTCGTGTATGTACGGCCGCTTCTATCGATCGGATTCGTTTTCACCTCGCGCCGAGGGTTGTCTCCGCCGTTTATTGGCTGGCGCGCTTTCACGGAATGACGCGCGAATTGCTGGCGTGTGTCTGATTCCGTTTCCATTTATTTCACGCGTGTTACACGGAGAGGATGCTCGCCCGTTAAAATGTTGGTTCAGGTCTTATTTGTTTCGAAAATCCTGCTCCTTTTATCTCGGACTTTTTCATTAGCTTTTCTACTTTTTACCTTAGCCTTGCGATCCTCTTGTTCTTTGGCTTTCTTATTGTCTTCGCTGTTCTCTTGATCCTCTTATCCTCTTCTCTACTTCCACTTCTTTTTACCACCTTTTTTTTTTAATCAATAGTTGTCCGTATTCTTTTGGACTTCATAGACTCTGTACACTCGACGAATTTCCGCGTTGCCACTGGAAAGATACTCCGCCATTTTTGGCGCAGTTCCTCGGCAGTTAAACATATCTCAGCCGGTAAACATTTTAAATCCTGTATATGATATTCGCAAGTCGCAGTTCACGTTTCCATTCCGGTTTCTCGGAGTCTTATTTCGTAATATCGAATTCTTTCGTTTTCATAACGAGTACTAATGTTCCCGCTAATTAGCGTAAATGTTATCGGTACACTCGTGTGCGACCGACCGCAATCTGTCCAGCTGGTGATTTTTACAGTAAATTAATCTAATGAGCTGATACGGTCGTTTCTTCTTATAAGTGGCTGCGGGTGAAGTCTCTCCCATTTTTGTTTTCTAGAATGTAGAATTCTCCCGTTCGACGACGAGGTCGACGAGTTTCTCAGATTCGCGGGCACACTCGGTGATCCATTCAACGAAATCACGGCGCGATTTCTTTTTCACCTAGTTTTCTTTCCGTCGTTATTTCGTGGCTCTGGTATCGACAGGTTCGTTATACCCGAAGTGGGAAGCAAATTACGCGGAAAGTTCGCGGCGGGCGTTTATCTGCACGTAGCTGCGCCGTGACGTATTCATAATTGAATGAAATGCGCTCGAATCGGCGATAATTCACTCGACACCGTTCCCGGTGTATTCATTCGATCTCTAAATAATAATTATTCGATCCCCACATATCCAAGGGGAGCTAGACTTTTATTCCGCGCTCGTATTATCACATCCGTGATTGTACGACTGATACGAACATGTAAATCATCACGAAATGAAACGTCCAGGTAGACAGACGATTTTCGGACGACATAAATTTCTTTCAAGAACACAATTAATTGCTTCATCCATTCACTCATATCTCTCATAAATCTAATTTCCAACGGCATACTAATCATTCTTTATTTCTGTTCCAGGTAAGTGAAAAGTCCGCAATAATTCATCTAAAACATACTCTCAACAAGTTTACGTAAGTACAAATTCAACGGACCTGCAACTCTTTAACAATTAGCACGTAAGAAACACTTTGCAACTAGGACAGCCTGGAACTGTGCATCAGTGGCAAACAGTTCTAGAAACATCGCGCTGCATTCAGCCGGAGTCGCAGATACACAAACCGATTTCTGAACATCAGAAATCAATTTAAAACGTAACTTCCGACGAAGGAAAACACGTTTGAAACTTTCTTCCTATTCCACGATTTCCCGTGTCGGTCCGAGGCGACCGCAAATCAGAAATTTCGATCTGCGATCGTCCCGGGTCCGTCGCGAGGCCATATTCGTTATATCTTTCTTGCGACGCTGTCGAGCGTTCCCCCGGGGCGGGATGATCGAGCGGCCAAGGATCGTTCCCCGCAAGAAACAATCTAACCAACTGTGAGCTCGCCTCTCGATCGATGAGTTTCTCGGCATCTCTCTGCGTATCGGGGACAAAAGAAAAGAGACTTTCGTAACGGTACCGTCACACCGGTGGCACGGCCTGCTAAGGTCTAGTCTAGACAGTAGGCAGGTCGATATCTGGCACCTCCACTATTCAGGAACCCGCAAAGCGGAGTCGTGAAACGGGTACCAACACCACGAACGCTGACTTCAGACGAAAAAGGTGGACACGATGGAGGATGGGGGTAAAGTGGATCCGCGACAGTGTTGATGGGCCACCATGTTCTCCCTTTAGACGGTACCTGGATCGGGTACAGCCTCAATCCACGAGAATCGAGCGGAAGATAAAGGATGAGAGTAACGAGGATAATTTAACTTCGAACGACACGATAGTGCTGTTGTATTGGAAAAATTGGATTACTCGTTTGAAACAAGGCTCCGCCGTGATTAGTTCATTGTGAGACGGTCGGGGATTAAAACACTTTGCAGCCAATGTTGAAAAGTTGCTACATTGCATAGCTCCAGAGGGGCAAGATCCCATGGTTCCAAGGTTTCAAAGTTGAATAGCTTCGAAGTTGCACAGCTGTAAATCTGCATAGTTGCAAAGATGTAGATTTGCATAGCTCCAAAGTAGCAAAGTTGCATAGTTCGAAAGTGTCAACGTTGCATAGCTTCAAAGTTGCAACGTTTTAAACCTGCATAGCTGTAAAGATATAGTCGCACATAGCTCCAAAGTAGCAAAGTCACAAAGTTTATGTATAACCGACACTATTACTGTCAATCAAAAGTAGCAAAGTCGCATTGTTCCAAAGTGTCGAAGTTGCATAGCTTCAAAGTTGCGACGCTCGAAACCTGCATAGCTGCGAAGGTATAGACGCACATAGCTCCAAAGTAGCAAAGTCGCAAAGTTTATGTATAACTAAAACTATCACTCCGTCAATTTCAACGAAAGAAGTTGTTACCGAAGTTACATTGAAACAAAGATTGTATTCTTCAGCAAAACAATAATTCCGCCGAATTCACTCGCTTGGTTAACGCGGATACTAGTAAACAACTCGCGCGTCGGTCCCCGATTACGAAAACCCTGATAATTTATCCGTCGATCCAGTGCCATGCACCGGCGCGCTCGGTCAGGTTGCACGCCTCGCTCCGGTTTCTTTCAGCGGGGCCCGATGTCATAATCCAGAAACAACGTGTTTCATAATCTCTGGTGGCGCATCATCTCCGGACGCGCGGAAACGTCGCGTCGTTAGCCTAACGAACTGAGAAACGTTTCGCTAATGCAATTAGTTGTTTTCCCTTGGGACGATGCGCCTAGCGGCCGCGCCCGCTGGCGCGCCGGGGGACCAATTAAATCGCACGCTTTCAAATCGAGGATTAGATCCGATACAGATCTCTCTTCATCTCTCTGTTTCTCTCCCTCCAAACGTTCCTCGCCGCGTCCACGCGAATCCGAACACGGGAAATCCTTCTCGGCTCGCGCGAACACTCGAATCCAATTTAATCGCGTTTCCTACCTTAATTCCCGTCGGCCTCGGATTCCCCAGAATCGCTCGTCGCAAGCTTGATCGCCAATTACTACTTTGACGGGCTGTTTAACGAAGCCCGTGGCTAATTAACGCTTTCTGTTAATGAGAACTGATTGGCAGACGAGTTGACGCGTTCAATTGACGCGCGGAAAGTCGGTTGTGTTTAGAATGAGTGTGCGGGGTGGGGATGTTTTGGTGCACCAGTTGATTTTGCATTATCTATTTATGTGTTGTAAAAAATAATCCTAGAAGTAGAAATGGAAAAAGATAATTTCTAATTTTCAAATTATTAACGATTAACAGTAAACAACAGTGAATCGGATGTTTGTCTTTGATCGCTCTTGCATCTCCTGTTGCATTACCACTGATAAATCGTGATAGTACAAATTTGTCAAATTTTAGAAACTTTTAGTCCTTTGAATTTGCAAGGTGTGTTAACGAATTTCTCTCTTCTCTAGCCGTTTCGCTAAGTCTTTATTAAGGCCCGATTCCAAACTTTATGCGGGAGGGCGACAGCGATATAGCGAAGAAACACCACGGGTAAATTTCATGGGATCCCATAGATTAATAACGAAGGGAACACGCGAAAATTCTTGGCCCTTTATACAGCGGGATAGAACGACGTAGGGATATCAAATTTTCAAACGGCACGGGTACAATGTCCCCGTAGCCGTGCCTGTGCCCGTACATATTACGCGTTTGCATGGATGCTGCGTACGGTGCGCGACAAGTTTGGTGTCCTTTGAGGTAGACGTGAATTGTGAACAATTTTCTGCCCGCCTTGTAATCGTTTCCCCCGGTTGCAATTTGAAAGGAGAGTAATCGCGAACAATGCCTCGGAATGCATGAAATGGCGCTTGTAATAAATAGAAATGGAATAGAACAGACAGCAGTTCGACTTTTTGTTAGGGGCGAATAACTTGAGAATATTTGTTTGTCTGGTTAAGAAGTATTCATAACTGGAAGATTAAGCAATGATAAATGATTCGCGAATAGTATTTACATCGGTTGCATCTTGGAGCATGCAAAATGCAGTGGAATTAAAAATTAAAAATAGATCGCTGAAAGTTTCGCTTTAAATGTAAAAGAGTAAAATTCATATGTAAATGATTTGAGGAATATGATGGTAATCGGTAAGTATGCCACGAAGTGTATATATTAGAGAAAAGTGCTCTGACTTGAATTTTCCTTAGATGAGAAACGAATAACAAAGATTTCTATGTAATTTCCATTGGGTCTACAGGCTTTTGCATATTGTTAACGCGTATAACTTAAAGAACACATGCAAGAAATAACATACCGGGGAGAAAGCAAAAGAGAAACGATATAATGTTGCAGACCGTCACGCGCGCCGCAGGAAAAATTGCATGAAAATTCTTCGGAAGAGATCGTCCGTGAATTTCTTGATGCATTTCGAGAACGACGTGATACTTCCGTTCCCAGGAAAGTATTATAATTCCATTTACGGTTAAGCAAACGAAACCTTGGACGATCGATCCCTGGATTTATGGTGTTGCCGCGATCTCAATTTCTCCAGGAAACCCGTTGATACCGGGTAATTCGCGCATTCGGAGGAGTATTTCCCAGCAATTAGCGGAATCCTTCCTCGTATCGATCACAGATTCTTCCTTCGACCTTCCGTTTGGCATACCGAATATTCACTTTTTTTCTTTTACGAGCGTCCGGTCGTTCTATGAAATTCTTCTTGAATTTTCATACCGATAGGCGCATTGATAATCGAGCTCCATTAGTTCGAAATTTCCCCGGATTTTTACGACGAAGCTGAGAAATTCATTTATTGAATTTTTTGCCTGGCATGCGTCGACTAAACCAGAAATATTTGATAAACTTCGAAACATTCGATAATTACAGGGGGCATACCTTCCACGTACTGGTCGTGCCAGCCCGTTTAAAATATTGTTACAATCGCGAGTTACGTAGTTCTTACCGTCGAGCGTAATTCCCACCGGCGCATAAGATTGGCCACTCTGCATGCTCGACCGCAGGTTGCAATGATCCTACCTGGAATTGCACCTGACACTGTTCCTTTTGTAATGAGAGAGTGAAACGACGACAGTCAGTGCAAACGACCGGCGCAAGAAACACCGAGGCCGCGCAACTAGAGGGATGATTCGGAAGAGAAAACGGAATAATAAAAATTTTATTACAACAAAAATCGATCGCGATCGGCCATCCGAGTTTCTCATTTCGTACTTTCGCATTTATTGCCCCACTCGATTCTAGACAACTCTCTCGAGAATCAAACTAATTCTTCCTCGAACCGCCCCTTCTTGTTATTCGTGTCCTGTCGCGACACAGCGTATTTCAAACTCCACCGAAATTTATCTGTCTCTATTCCCACGAAAGCACATAAAATTCATTTTATCAACGTTACTGCCGTTAAGCGTTTTCTTATTTTTCTTTATCAAACCGAAGGCACTATTCGATCGTTCTGATCTCTTTCCTCCGTCTTTCTATACGAATATTCGAGTAAACTCTAAAACATCCGGCACATCCGGCATGTCTCTAATCACATTATCGTCCGCCTTTTCCCGTGTCCCGGGGGTCTCGACGCAACGGATTGCATAAAATCCGCGCCGGAATTACCGGCGGCGTCGATTAATATTTAAAGGATCGTAACCTGTGTCTTAAACGCTCGAACTCATTAATGGCGAAACGTTTAAAGCCCGGTCGTATCGATTCGACGGTTCCTATCCCATGATTACGCTTCGGCTCCGGGATAATACTCCGGAGAGCAACGATAGCGGCGGGCCGATTCGACGTCGCTCGTTTACCCGATGCGGAAGACCAAGGAAGCGGAACCGGAAGCGGCTATCGTTCGGATAAAAAGGCGAAGCACGCTAATTAAGCCTTCATTAATGAGGGAACCCGTGTAGGAGTGCACGGCGAAACGGGGAAGGGCACGGGAGGGGACGTTTTGTAAGGAACGGGCCGGCGAAGGTACAGGGAAGGTTCATCGTCTGCTATTTTGTCTAACCTTTTAATGGCAAGGGGCATTAAACCGCGCTGCATCGTTGTGGAACAATGGTACCGCGTCTCGAATTAACATTACCGCGATGGCTCCGATAGTTATTGTCTCCGTTACAGTTCTGACATTCCACTTTAATTCTGTTCTTGCTCCCTTGAGCCCGGCCGTTCTGATAGTTAACAGGAATAACGAGGAAAACTTGCTCGGCGTTTACGGATCGTGGTTATTGATGTCTTAGAGAACTATGTGGTATAATGGAATTGATAATGAGAAACTTTTTTGCTCGTTTCGCGATGCGTTCTTTGCATTGTGTTCTACTTTTATTAGGTCTCTTGGGAACTCTCCTTCCATTTACCGAGGAAATTGAGGACAAATTTCGTTCGTCTGAATTGTGCTTTATATTTTGTTGAAATTTTTCGAAGTATATGTTATATCTTGTATTTATACGTTTGAAATGTTCGTTTGTTATGGTGCAGATGATATATAAAAGCGGAGAGACCTTTCAGCGTACTTCGCGTTCATTTCAATCGACGCACTGTTTCGGCGGTAATCGCTAATAGTCCACGTAGGTTCCCGTGTAAACAGAACTGAACGTGATTCAGAATTTCACCTGTTTGTACGCGTCGCGTTCGAAATGCAGCACCGGCGAAAGCGGTCCGAAATGCCAAGAGTTCCGTCGAAACTGCCGGCAATTTGGAGCGAGAAGCTCCGGGGGCCGCGGGCTTCCCGGGTTTATAAGTTACGGCGCATGCATAATCGCAATTCCATTTGCACAGCACAAGGTATTCTTAATGTCTTTTAATGAAATGTGGCGAGGAAGAATTTCATTTCGTCCGCGTGCAAGCCTTCAAGGAAGGAGCCGCGGGACTCGCGTCTGAAATAAGCGAACCGCTGGAAATAAGAACGAACGTCTTGCCGGAGAGCTTCTGGGGAGACGCTGGTAACAATTACTGTTTTACGGGTCTCATTCGCCGGTATCATTCTAGTAAAATTTTTTAATCGAAACTCAATTTCGTCGTACAGAGCTTCCGCGCGGCATTAAAGCAGAACTTTTCCCCGCACTGTTCATACCGTTGAACTCGTGTCCGTTTCAACAGTCAACCATACTTCACCCGAAATCCCTAAATATTCCTCCGTTTATTTATCTAAAAAGTCAACGAATTTGCATAACCTGTAACCAGAATTAAGGTACAAGCTATTAATCCCGTCACTCGACCATTTCACGTATCCTGGTACGTGCACCGCTTCTAACTGACCCGTAAACGATGAAACATCATTGAACGGCAACGACGAGACGCGATTAGAAAATATATAGCACATTCGAATTCACGAAGGCAGAACTGTGTCGTCCGAAGATTGCTCGACCGGCGCGGATGAAAAATCGCCACGATTATCGCCGCGAGGGAAGGAGGAAGGACGCGAGCTGGGAAAAAATCTTGATTCCTCGAGTAATATGCGGCGCGTGGACGTGTTACGCGAGGAAATTGAAAGCGGTGACGTTCGGCCGGCCTTGAAAGGAACTTTTGTCCACGGCGCGCGAGCAGCATCCTCCGCTTAATCACTTTTTTAATTGCTCCTTGGGTCGGTGACGCGCGGACAAGGGCCAGGAGAGGCCCGGTCGAACAGTCCGTCCGTCCGCCCGCGCATTTTCCCCCCTTCCCGTTCCCATCGTCGTTTTCGTTTCGCGCGAGTTTCCCCGGGACGACCGAAACGAGGAAGGCAAACAACGTTCCGCGGAAGGCTTTCACGTATCTCATTTTTTCCCCCTCCGGCCCTCCCTCCCGCCGCCGCTCTCCGGTCGGTTTAATCGCGGACCCTTTCGCTGGGAGTTTTATTCGCAGCGGAAAAATTCACCCGTTCCCCGGGAACCGTGGCCCTTGCGTCCCCGCAGTGACAACGGATTCACCCTTCTCTCCCTTCTGCTCGCTGTACTCGAACCCCCCGCCCCGATGCCCGCGTAGAATTTTTTTTCTGTCTTTCCTCCTTTTTCCGTTCGCAAGCATTACGGTGAACGACAAGCGCCCTCGAAGTTATTTGTGACCGGGAGTTATTAAATTTCGCGTGGACCCAGGGGGAACGTGCCCCGAAATGAATTTTTCCTGACGTTCGGTAATACCCGCCTCGCGTTTTTTCGAACGCGCGAGGGTAGCGTTGCGATCGTGAAATTGAAACGGTTACGTATGAATAGTGTTTGTTTCGTTGGATACTGCTAATTAGGTGCAAGAGAGACCAATTGGTTACTTGTACTCAACAAAATAAGGGGTAATTAAACAAACGTTACTTTTGAAACGTTCTAGAAGTAACGTATTTTAACCCTTCGCGGACGAATGTCGGCATTCTGAGATCAAACTTCCATGTTTGGAGTACCAAGTTGCAAATGATTTGACTATTCGAACAGCAAGAAATTAGTACAGTCTCCTTGTTCTCTATGATTTAAGCATTCAGTGTTTGATTTAGAAAAATCTACAAAAGATTCTGTATACTTTCAGCAATCTCCGTCAGCAGAGTTAAGTGCTTCCTAAATCCCCTCCCAATCGTTCAAATTACAAGAAAATAATTACTCGGAATATAGTCGATCTCGAATACAAATTTCGTAACGTAAATAACCAGATAATAGGTTAATACGAGAATCTTCATATCGAAGAATCAATAACTCTTGCTTTGTATCTTTGCTGTAGAAAGTAACGCATAAAACGTTTTTCGTGGCAGTCAACGTAATTAAAAAGATCAAACCGTTTCATTACGAAACCACCGCACAATGATCCTCCGCAATAAACAGAACACTCTGAGAAAGGAGAAAAAAAGAGAAACCGAAGGAAGAAACGCACAATCGAACTTTCAAATTCAAAAGCACAAAACGTTTCGGTGGTGCAATAGGTGGACGACAGAGCGCGCATGCGTCGCTCGTGCCGCGGGACTAGCGGCAGCGCGGGAGTGGCAGTAGAGTTTCGGTCGCCGTGGCGCGTGCTTCGGGGTTGGTTAGATTCGCGTGACGCGCCGCTCGACCACGGTCCGTTGTGTGCACTGTATCCTGTGGATTGTCATCTGTATCGGTATTATCTGTTGTGCACGTGCTTGCCTGTCCGTTCGTTCGTTCGTTCGTTCGTTCGTTCGTCGGTTTTCACGAGAGATGCGGGAATCGGTGCGCGGCGAGAGAGTTCGGTAATCGTCGCGGTTTGTTGACACGACCCGAGGCGCACCGGTTGTGTTTGTTTTCCCGGTGGGGAAGTGCAATCATCTGTGGATTAGCCGGAGCCAACCTGGACAGGTTATTTCGGCGGCCGGACGCACCTCGTGTCTGATCCGTGAACCAGGCTCATCGATCGCCGTTTCAGATTATATTTACTCCTACGACGACGACAACGACGACGACGACGACGACGACGACGGCGTTGACAACGATGTCGTCGCCGACGCCGGCGTTGAAGGGGTGGGGGGACGATGAGCGCTCGAGGGACAAATTATTGTGATTTTACGATGATAAACCATTACATCTTGTCCAGTTTGAATCATGGTAATTGTAACACCTTTTCAGCGCGGGCAACGCTGCATTAACCCCTTGACGTATTATTTACTTTCTCTAAGCTCGTGTAACTGTTTTATTAGCAACCATTTGGAAGAAATGCAACAAAATTTTCTATTATACTTTAAGTGGTAATTAATATAGTGGTAGCGAATAGTTTTTTCCTTTGATCCGTGAGCAATGGACGACATTGAACCATGATAATTGTAACACGTTCTCAGCGCGGGCAACGCTGCATTAACATTAGATCTACCGAGCATTTAATACGATTTATATGTAATCTCTATGAAAAGTGTAACAATAGATTATTTTCGGTTTCTTCGGATATTCATTATATTATTCAAGTGAAACTATGTATTTTCAAAATCACTTGGAATATTCCTTGCTTTGAAGATATCAATAATTGCGAAACAAAAAAACCCAAAATCAGTCATCTTGACTGACACGGTAGTTCTAGTGTTAACCCCTTGAAATATTATTTACTTTCTTTAAGCTCGCGTAAGATTTTGCTATCGACCATTTGGAAGAAACGCAACGAAATTTTCTATTATACTTTAAGTGGTAATTAATGCATTGATAATAGTGATATGTAATTGATTGATTGATTATGATTTGATAATAGTCTACTTTAAGTGGAAATTTTATTTGAAGGTAATATATTGATAATAGCGAATAAATTTTTGCTTTGACCTGTGGCCAATGAACGACATTGATTTTTGTTAAATTAATCTAGAAATAAAACCCTTTGCGAAGGAATGTCGACATTTCGACGAGATGAAATTTTTATATTTGGAAGACTAAGCCGTAAGCAAATGATTTAATTATTTGAATAGCAAAAGATGAGAACGTAGATTCCTATTTTTCTATTGTCCAAGTGATTCATGTACAATTTAGCTTTATTTTTCGAGTCAATAAATCTTCTAAACAAATTATTGAAATAAATGATGTTGAAACGAGTCATTGAATCTCTAAATTGTAATCTCGTAGCTTATAACTTTGACTAACTACATCTATAGGATTAATTTCATTTTATTCATATAAAATATAGGATCGCGGCCGTCACGAATATCTGATACTGTGTTAATACGTTCGCTACCAGCGTTACATATTTATAACTGCTGTAATCCCATATTTTACATAATGAGAATGAAATTAATCTTATAGATATTATTATTGGAAATTATAAACTACGACATTACATTTAGGAACTCATGACTCGTTTCTGTTTCATTCTTCTAATATTTTGTTTAAAAGATTTATTGGATCGAGGAAAATATTATAATTAAGGAGACCGTCACCGAATAAGCGCTGGTAGCGAATGTGTTAACCCTTTGACCTCTGTAGGCTCCAATATTGCACCAGTTATAATATTAAATATTTTAATGAATCTTAAAGAAACTACCCTAAAATTATTAGATTTTGTCACATCTAAATTTTGCATTGAGAAGGAAAATAAAAGATCGAAGAAATGTTATAGCATTTCTCATTTTCGCTAGGGATGCTATAAAAATTAGCTGCAGTTGCGGATAGATTGCAAAACAACCTGGAGTGTTAAGGGTTAACACTAGAACTACCAAATGGGTCAAAATGATCCATTTCAGGGCACTTCTTTCGCAATTATGGAAAAGGCACAGACGATCTGAGCAATTATTCAATAAATTAATTTAGATGAACACAAACTGTATAAGGAAATACAGAATAATCAGTTCTACTGCTCGGTAGCTCCAGTTTTAAAACTCGTTGAACAGTAAAAATTAGGCGCCAGCCATTGTGAGACGTGTAGTAGGTACTGGGCACTCGGCGATTCGTGGAATTAGGGTCGGGTGGCAGACTGCGGGCATAAAACATGCATTTGAAATACAATTACAGGGTGGATGGACGAAAAAACCGTCGAAAACAATTTATTAACCCTTTTCACTCCGTTGGTTCTGCTATAGAGACATAATTTTCATCGCAAATATCATATATTACATTAATTTCAAATTGTAAAATTTTTCTTTTTGTCTCTATTCGACTATAGCAAATTGACAAGACAAATTAAAAAACGTGAACCCATGTAATTTCTCATTTCCAAAACGAAATTTTAGGTTCTTGAACGTTTCACTATAGAAATAAACTGTTGAGGCATTGAAAATGTACCAATCAAAATAACTGGTTAAAGTTTGTTTGTTTCACAATTATATCTTCGACTCATTGAATATTCGAGATGATGTTGAAAATAAATTCACTTGAATACTACGATAAATGTTTGAATAAATTAACCAGTTAACTGCGTTTGACGAGTATACACGTCATCTTAAAGCTTTAAATAATACGAATTAATTAATTCTTTGTTTTGCTTTGGTTTTTCGTTAAAATATATCTTAATATATTTCATCATCTTGCGTTTGACGAGTGCACACTTCATTTTATTTTGTACAGCGCAAAACGAAACATTGTTCAAACTAAATTCCACAGTTAACAGGTTAAAGATAATCTACTGTTAGAATTTTTATAAGGATTACGTATCAATCGTATTAAATGCTCGGTAGTTCTAGCGTTAATGCGCAACGCGGTTGGCAATTGTAGGGTGGAACGCGTGCAATGTTTGAAAGCGGACGGTCCGCGTTGGCCCTGTTTACTCAGCGAGCTACGGTGATTTCGCAAGTCCCCGAGGTGGTTTTTTCGGCATTTATGAAATTCGTTACTTTTAGGGGCGTCGTTTCTATTTGAGGTTAGGTTAGCCAGAGATTACGAGGAAATCTGTTTGAAATACAGAGTGGTATATTCTTTATAATGAGTTGGTGATCAATGTTGGGTATTTTGAATTTTTGCGCCATTATTTGAAGATACTGATTGATTTGCAACCCCTCGACTGGCGTCACTGCTCGAATTGATATTTAAGTGATTTTATTAATTTTTTTACTGATTTATTTAGATTCGAGGAAAGATTTAGATTCGAGGATTTACTTTAGACTTCGAGGAAGTTGAAATATTTAATTATAAGAAAGTTAGTTATTAACATATTATTTACAATTTTACCGGATATATTGTGTCCGAAAGATTGACTGCACCACCGAAGATGGTTATTTGTTTTGCATAGAACTTGGAAGATACCCGTTAATCCTTTATTTATATTATTTTTAGTTATTAACTTGAGATTAATACATTATTCAAATTCTTGACATAGTACTTTAATAAGGTTATATTTGTCCTACAGCAGTAATGATACTTCACCAAATTCTGTTCTAATCAATTATCTATCCATCAGCATGGGGTAGAATTTTATTCTGTATACATTTGTTCTACGACAGTAACCCATTAACTGTGGAATTTAGTTTGAAAGATCTCTCATTCTGCCTGTAGTAAAATGGTTTTTAATGAAAAACCAAAGCAGAACAAAGAAGAATTACACGTACACGTGGAGAAACAAAGAATTCATTGTTGAAAAAATTAGTATCGTTTCAAGTTTCAAGACGACGCGTGTACTCGTCAAACTCGTTAACTGATTAATTATCTATCCATCGGCATCGAGTAGAATTTCATTCGAACAAAGCTACATTTTAAAAACTAACGAGCATTCCGTCACTGCGAGGCTCTACTGTGCCACTTGAAGATACATTCGAGCGTATCACTCTCGTTTACCCATTTTTTTCCTCTTTTTTCCCATGCATGTTTGCAGAAGCGGATGAATGACGGAAACCGGCGTATCGAAAAGACGCGAAACGAGAGCGGGGGTTGCGATAAATCGTCGAGTATCGCTCGCCCCGTTTTCTGATTGGTGATCCGAACAGTGGAATTCAACCGGTTTCGAAAGGGATTTTCACCGGAACGTATAAACGATGAAACGACCCGAATTGCCGCGATGCGCTCCGGCGGAGTATCAATCGATAGGTAATTAATCGGTCGAATCGTGGAAATCGGCGCGCGCCGTGAAGCACATCCGGGAACGGATTTCGGATTCGAATCATCGCGTTAAAAGTACATCGGCCGCACATTTCCAGAGTTAACCGTGGAATTTCGCGCTCGAGGGAACGGGATTTTTCGTCGGAATCATTGTCAGTTCGATCCCGGCGACTCGGCCGTTCCTTTTTTCCCTCCTCTAAGGACACGGTCCGGTTATTCGGAATAGTCCGAAACCGTTAACCGGTCATTAGGGTCCCTAACAAGCGGACTGCGGAAGTTTATGCAAATAAAGATTTTTATAGAGAAACTTTAGAGGCGCTGCTACCGACATCAAAATTTCATTCCGCGCGTAAAGAGCTCGAAATAGTAACGTTAGCGTTTCATTAAAATTTCGATGTCCCCTGTACGCCGCGGACCCACCGGGTTCTGGTAATTAGCGTTTTTGCACGTCGGAAACGTATAATCAAGAGTTATTAATGCGATTTTATGTATTTGTGGTGACCGCGAAGCTGCAAGGAACAGCGGAACGCGAAATTTATACAAAGCTAATTATCATTTCTCGTTGCGCGAATCCGGGGGATGAATATTTACTTGGATTTTTTAATGTCCTCGCGATTAATGGGCAGCGGACGTCGGAAAAGGAAAAATGGAAATCCTCGGGCGGTTTAGGATTCTTGAATATCATGTTCACCATTCTACGTAATCGCGTCGTTTGACCTGAACGGTCCGAGGGGGATGAAGTGCAGCGGTGCACTTTGCTCGGACTCGTTTTGCAATGTCCACGAACGATTCTTGCCGGAGGGATAACTTTAGCCACCCCATTTCGAACGTAAACATACAGTCAGCAGTTGTATCCCGGTCTGGAAAAGCTTATGTTGCGCTTCCAGTAAGAACTGGTAGCGGGCGGGTGCACAAAACGTTTAAAGTGTTTTTACGATGGGACAGGAAAAGCCAAGTGGCTGGGAGAATAGAGTTTCAGATGTGTCCAGTGTATTGGTTGCTGTACGACGACTCGAACTTAATGAATATTCCTATCGGTTTTTAGATTAGATTGTTTCATCGATTAGTCGGAGGCATCTTCAAATATTTCCATTTCATTACCGAGTCGGTGATCGTATAACACTTTATTACACGATTTTATATCTGTTTTATATTTCACTCAGGCTGGTCGTTAAACGTTCACGTCCTCGTTTGTAGATATCTTATTTTCTCTGTAAATCCACGTTCCCGAAAAATTGTCGGACACTCTTACAAACAGCGTATTCAGTAAAGTTTTCCTTTGATGAAAATTTTCGCGGGCCTCTTTCCGCGCGGGCAAAGAAATATGTGTGTCAACAGGAACTTCCCGTGGCGCACTAGCATTTTTTGAGAACTCGGTCGCGATCTTTGACCCAGATGACATTGTTCTGCCGGCTGCTCGGTGATTCGTTTTAATTCGGACCCGGCAGCAATTTCTCGTGAAATTTGTGAAATTTTTCAGTTTCCTTTTTAAATACAAGTAGAACTTCGTTTTAATATAGAAATTTAAAAGAATACTTCAGTTTATCGTATCAATTTGTCAATGGTCGTTTTCATCAGTCATTTAGAATCTTCGATGAGATTCGTTTCATTCCACTGAAGTTACAGCTTCTCGAAGTAACGTGAACCTGTTGAACATAGCGATTAACATTTCTACACTTAGTGGTAATGGGAGTACCGCCTCCGCCAATGGTCGGCCGATACAAGTTTCCATTGCAAGCGAAAGAAAGTGTCATTCCCTTTCGTACACGTGAAGTGGCGTTTCCAATTAAAATCTAACGAAAGCGCTTTCTCCCGCGGATTTCATCTGGATCCGAAGTGGCTCGAACATCGCGCCGGTCTGTTGTTCGAGCGCGTTTCGCCTGTCGTTCCCTCGGTTATGAGCGTTACTCGAACACGTTGTAACGAGAAGACGGAAGTTACGAAAGAGTGCTTCAAGTTTCTGATTTTTATCGGCGCGCCGCAATTCCGTGCACGGTCACCGCGATGCTCGTAGCGAAACTCGAACGATTCTCGATGGAATCTCGGGTTTTTCTGCCTCGAAACGATCATCGTTACGATCCCACGATGCCCGTGCGTCTACGAGGCCGTTCCTGCGATACCGAACTTCGACGAAGTAGTACTTCTTTCCAATAAAACACACATTTTCCCGTTTCCTGTATCTGAATACTCGGAGCCACCGCCGAATCGCGAATTTTATTGAAACGAAAGTCTCGCAGGATCTCCGGAAATAAAAAGTTAATTGAAGTCTAATGCAGTTTGCTGTTATTTCTGACTCGTTGGATGCATGGCCGAAGGAAATGGAATTTTACTGGAATCTCTTCGGGGATTGAGTCCTACTTCGTTTAATTCGAGAGTTTAATCATCTACTTTTAGAACCGACTTCGTGTTATTTGATTAAGTCGTGTAACGTGAAATGTCGGATCTCGCGGAGAAAAGGAAACTTCATTTGATGTTGGAGAAGAGGTTTATTCGACCAGAATAGACTCTATTCGATTCGAATCGATACACTCCTGCCAACGTGTTTTTACCGAATATGTTCCTTTTCTGAAAAATTCCGAATGTTTAAAATTATCCGATTCTAGAGACATCGTTTTAAACTACTGCGTCCGGTTTACCATACTCATTTCACGAAGATACATCACCGAAACGAAATTTTGCAAATCTGCACTGTTCATTCACTCACATATAAGAAAATTACACGAATCTTGGCAGTATCCATATTTTCTCACATTGACTGCCACGGTGGTAACCGATGACAAGAGCTTCCAATTTTCTGAGGGACAATTACAATAAAAACCTGATTTCAAATAAAAATATTTCGCAACGTATGTAGCTAGATCATAGCGAAATATAACTGAACCATTAACACTAGAACTACCGTACCAGTCAAAATGGCTGGTTTCGATTTTCGTGTTTAGCAACTATTGATATCTTCGAAGCATTGAATATTCGAAATGATTTTGAAAACAAATACTTTGAAGAAATAGTATGAAGAAACTGAAAATAATCTATTACAATTTTTATAGGAATTGCATATTAATCGTATTAAATTAACTATTTCCAATATCATTTGCCTTTGTCATTAAAGAATAAGTATTACTATTCAGAGCGCTAGAAATTCTCGTGGCAGTCAACGTGCTGAAAGAACTTGCGCAAGAAGTTACTCCGATAATGGGCAATGAAACTGCTGAAGAGGTTACACGAAAAACAAAAGAATAACAACGGGAATGCAAACACATACGAGCAAGAAAACTCGGACATTTCATATTATACGACTTAATATAATGTTTGGAAGGGAGCTATGTAGACAAGAACGGTTTGCTTTTTATTCGGTTACAATCGCCACTGGCGCGAAGCGCATGCCGGGCGGGAAACCGCTGGAAAATAAGTCCTCTCCGACATCTCCTTTTCCCGTCCACTCGATACCCCTCCACGGGCTCGGTTTACGGACGCCTCCGTGTCCGGCTCCGAGGAAGACCGGGAATTTTCTTTGTTTTTTTCCACAAGGTCTGTCTGTTCTACGCATCGCGTTCTCCTTTCCGCTTCGACTTCCACTCCGAGGATCTCGATCTAGAAATACTCATCTTTCTCACGTCGAACGATGACTAACGTCCATTTTTAACAGCTCTAACCTTAACCTAGCCTCCATTGCTTCGTACACCATACTTCTTTAATTGTCTATAATTTTCCCAATACACTACAGTAAATAAACAGATTAATCTTCACCATTCCACACGATAGCCTTTATCATAGTTCAATATTCTTCAATTTACATTCTCCCTTCCGTCGTGATTTCAAAAGAAATTTGCCGACACACGTGAAACACGACCAGCGTGTTTATCAAAATTGTTGCCACTCGAACGCTAATGTCTCGCGCAGCGCGAAGTGGAAAAGGGAAAAGGGGGAATTTCTTGTTCTTAGTACGACGAGTCGCGATTGTTTCGTATGCATTGTGTTTCGCGAAGTCGAGTTTGCTTTCGCGGAAAGCTGCGGCTGAAAAGGAGTCCCGTAAAAAGAGAGAAGGAGCGAGAGAGAGAGAGAGAATGAGAGGGACCATTCCGTCTCGCGAGCCGAGGTTCCTTCGCGTTGCACACACACCCGCGGAAATGGTCTGTTTCCAGCTCGTGTTCCTGCTCTTCGATCCTCGACCGCCCAGACGTCTAAGGCTCGAGCGAGAATTCAGCTTTATTCCAAGTCGTCACGAACTAAAATTGCCTTCCCCGCGAGGAAACTATGCGAGGAAAAAGGCCCGTTCCGTGTTCTTTATCGTTTTCACTTCGGCCATGTCGACGTTTCACCCGCCATCTTGAGATGTTTTCTCCACTTTCGTAATCTGTCGCTGAACGACGTGGAACTTGGACAGAATGGGTACTCATCAGACTTTGTTCCTGGCTTATAGTGTGCCATGTATGATACAAATTATTCGTTGTGATATATTGTTTTATTTCATATGGAATACGACCCTAACAGATCGTTTCGTTAACACGTTGGATGTTGCAGTCACCGGTGACTCCCGATCAAATCGAATTATTATAATTGAGGCGGTTAAATGATTGTTTGTATTTTTATATTATAAATAATGCTATCTAACGCGGCGATATTCAGCGGGATAAACGTGCAATAGTGATGGAACGATTCAGTGAAATAATTTGATATTGTTTTTTTCATTTTGTGTATTTTGCTATGTGACATCGTGCGGCATTCGTGTCAACCCTTTGCACTCGAGAGGTGACTCTCAGTCGCCGTTTGATTTCATGCGGTAACATTAGAAAATTTGATATTTAATATTGAACTGTGTGTAATGCATCGATGCGTGAAATATTGGGATAACAAAGCTTTGATTTCTCTTTGAATTCATTTGAAGAAACATCGTTTTTGTCTAGTTAGAAAATGTTTTTCTAACGAAATACTTTCGAGTGTAATCTATTCCTTTCTAACGTCGATAAAGGTCAAAGTAGAAATAAATTCCTATTTGTTGCTCGCGTTCAAAATCTGATCGAAGTCTCCGTGCACCCGCGCACGGCGTGAAAATCGCAATGTCTATAATAATGCGAATCGAATTACAATCGTGACCATTTAATTACACCGTTGTCGGTGGTCGTGTCGGGAAACCCGGTTAACGGGTCAAAAAAAGCAATTAACTCGGCTGTTTAATAATTCACAACGGTCTCTCTTTACAAAACGGATCGCGGCCGCTGACACCGGGCCAAAATCAATGTTTACAATTCTCGGGAATGTAAACGAATTTGCCCGAAACTGACCGCCGTAATTGATCAATCGCGTGGTAGTGCGCCGAAGCCGAAAATGAAAGAAGGAAATCGGTGTATAAACTTTCAGCTTACGATCGATTCTCTTGTCCGGTCGTTGTTTAAATAACAAACCACCGATGCACAGTACTCTACTTTTCCTTGCTTGAAGCTACCAATTATCAAGCACATCTGAAAACAACGATTAACACATTGCGGACCGGTTACGAGGCATCTCGTTTTTATACAAAGACACTTAGCTATGCAACTTCGCTAATTACCGCAGTATTGAAAAGATATAAAATTTAATTCGAATTAATTATCTGTTTAAAATATATTACACAACAATATGGTGAGTTTTTTTTATAGATAGTGATATAAGTGGATCTCACTAAACCGCACAATTCAATTTTCTGATAATTAGCCGGTACGCAATGCGTTAAGGAATAAACCTTATAACAAAACGCTCGAAATTCTCGTGGCAGTCAACGTGTTAAACTACAAATTCGAGTTTAATTCATTCTGTCTTCAAGTTTAATATTAGTTGTGATATCAGTTGACCTCAGTGAAAATTGTTTTCCGAAAATTAGCCGGTCCGCGATGTGTTAATTCAGGCTTAACAGTTCTACATAAGTACAAGGTTTTCCGGAAAAAATATTTACCACCTCGAGAGATCATCCTCGAAAGGTTTCGCTTCAGCGTCATAAGTTAATAATGACTATTAACTGGATTAGATAACACGGACGCTGGACACCTTCGGATCGGGTAATTAGATAATTAGATAACCGCGATGAATAAACGAATTATTGTACTCGGCGGAATTAGGTCGAATGATTCAGCTAAACGTTCGGAAGCTATCGGGAATTCCGACAATCCCGCGTAACGTTATCGATGCGCCGGAGTCCGTTGTTTACCTCCGGCAGAAATAATTGCCGCAATAAGCGTAATCGTTCTACCGTCGTACGCCCGCCGGAACCCGCAATTAATTATCGCGCGGGGCTGACACGCAGCGTTTGTTTCCGACGGACGGACAGCGCGCGTTTTCTGCCGCGACGCGACGCGACGCGACGCCAGTCGGGCCGAGTTTTCTCGTCTCCGCGCGCGGCGAACGAGAGCCGGGGCTCGCGTATTCGGTCGTACGTGGCGAAAAAGCCGGAGAAACGAGGAAGCGGGGCAACGACGTGTAACAAAACGCGAGTCAGGGCTCTTAGGTACGTGTAACTACAGGGTGGCGCGAAGGTACTGTTACGCGCCGTTCGCTGCTAACACGGTCGCCATTGACTTTATTCTTTTCCTCATCGAGCGGACCAATCGTAAAGAAGTCTCGTGGTTCCTTCGGTGGAAAGGGAATTTAACACATCGCATACTGGTAACGAGAAATCTCGTTTTTATGTGAAGACACTTAGCTGTTAACTGATTATTTATTTAGAATATATTATACAACAATATGATACTTGAGTTTTTCTGTGGACAGTGATATAAGTTGATCTCACTGGAAATTAGCCAGTACGCAATGTGTTAATACTAAAACTACCGAGTAATTGGATTTTCTAATTTTCCTGTAGAAACTCCAATATAGTCTGTTGAGATTTCGATCGATTTATAATTTAGTCTGCGTATCTTTTAATCAATTTCATTACTCGTTTCCCTAAGAAGCATCTATACTTTTTCAACAGTTGCAGGAGAATCTAGGAATGATTTTGACCCATTTGGCAGTTTCAGTGTTAAATGATATGTAAGAATATTAGAGTTCTAACTCCCAACTTTTCGCCACGAAATAAACACTCTATTGCCAATGCAAAACTTGTAATGATAGAAATCACAAAGTTATACTGTTTTATACATTATGCATATTCTTTAGATTGAAGCTTCTCGAATAGTTTCGAAGTAACATTTCGTTTAAGATTATGAATCACCTATTTTTAATTTATGTATTTAGGTTGATAGCTGTGACCGGTATATTAACATACTGTGTTATTAATGGTTCAACTTGTTGGTATGTAGCAAGAAATTAAGTCCAAGAATATTACGTATATGTGTATATTGAACGTTTATAATATGATAATTATCAGCTTCGACCTAGCAGAATGAAAAGGCATGGTTCGAATGTGCACGTGTAATGTCGGTGACTCTTCAGCGGGCGCAACAGGGATTCCTAACGAGCGGGCAAAGTGAATTTCATCGGTCCTCGAACTCGATTAATTCTGCTCGTTTCGTCGTCCGGGCACGAGCGTCATCCGAGTCGTTCGAACGGTCCTGATACGGGAGTAATTGCGATTCCCTCTAAATTGCTGTAACAAGAAATATTTACCGCGCGGTCTCGTCCTTTCTCGGCTACGGGCGAAATATCATCTGCTCGAGATGAAACACATTCACGAACTAACGCGCGTGTCTTGCCGGGCGGCAATTAGCTTGCTCGCCTTTTCGAGCGATGTCGGCGCTACAGCTTGATCCACAGTATATCGTTCGTAATTCGATCGCGTTTCGCTATGATTCTGTCAAATATTTACTCGTTTACTGTATCAAGCTATTAGAACTTTGATTTTATAAAAAATTTCTAGTTTATTCGTTGTCATTCGTGAAATAGAACTGTAAAGATAAGTGCCGAATAATTTAGATTTCAAACGTGTTTTACTCTCGGTTCGATCGAATGTTTCATTTATATTATTCTGTCAGGTTTAACCCTTTGCGGACGAATGTCGGCATTTCGAGAAATTTGGAAGACCAAGTCGCGAACAAATGATTTAGTTACTCGAACAGCAAGAGATCGGTATAGTTTCTTAAGCGATTGGTGTATAATTTAGCTTCATCTGCTAAAGTTTCATTATATTTCAAAGATTCTTCGTCGGTAAAGGGTTAAAGTTCGATTTCTTTGAAGTCCGTCTATTTGTTTTCGTTAATGAGATTAGTGTATAAAGCTTAATTCACATTTGACTCTTTTATACTACGAGGCCGCTTGCAGTCCGACTGTTCGCAAAATTCCAGACGGTTTCGTTATCGGAATTTTTCAATATTCCAGCTCTTTGTGCCTGTCCACTGCCAAGCGCGCAACTGATCGGTGTTTGTCGAAGTGAAAAGAGAACATTGCGCACATTATCGGCGCGAGTCGGGATAGGTCCGACCTCGTTCCAGTGAAATATTCTTTCCGAGGGAACTGTCTTGGAACGAGATCGGACCTGGACCGGAACGTTGCCCGCGGACTGAATACGTTCCTTGTAAACAATCGAAGAACATTCGATCGAGAGCCGCGAGCGAGCCGGTGGCGTGGATCAACCTCCGAAACCCGTCGAAATCCGTCGATACCCGAATTTGCGCGGAACAAATATTTGAACGTTTCGATTCAAACGGAACGAGAGAAAAAAAGAAGACGGAGCGTTGTTGATTCATTTACTTAACTTCGGCGCTGTGTTTATTCGATACTTTTGTTTGTACATATTCCCGCGCAGCCATACAAATATTGAATCGAGCCAATGAGGCAGGATCGTCTGTAGTTGCATTGAAATATATGAAAATCCCTTGAAACGCGTTTAAACATCGCCGAGAGGACTGCCAGGGAAAACAGTTCGCCCAACGCACCGTGAATGAGTCGCAAAGTTTGTAAAACGAGACGCGTTCGGGTACTCGGTAGTTAAATAGGTCGGCGGGATTTTGTTCGAGTAAAAAAGACGGCGATTGAGAAGACACTGCGTGTAAAAGTAGACTCGAAAAGTTTCGTCCTTTGAACAATTGCCCAGTGAAATGTTAATAACGCCTTTTTTTCATTTTATTTTTAACCCGATGAAACTCTCCGTCGGGAAACTGTTTAGAACGCCGAACTTTCTACGGTGTTTTATTAAAATCCGCGGTTTGCCGATCATCGTCAAGAACTTTCGTTATCAATTAACCCTTCACGATAAACAGAATGCAATAAGAAATCTGTGATATCTCCGAATTTCTGTTTCTTCTATTGTGATAAAACGAATTACTCTTTCAGTGAACTATTCAGAATACTTTATCTCTAACAGAGGCAATTGCGAAAGAAATAAATCAAAGATTCAATCTTCTCAATTGCAATTTATCAATCCAAATATAACAGTAAATTATCTCTATTTTCCGCCTGCCACTTCTCATCAGTTCATTCGAAATAATTAATAAATCATAGACCGAGGACTTGAATCTTTCGATTACAGTGATCGACAAATTATTTCTTTCTGCTTGCCACTTGTCACCATTTAATAAGAGGCACATGTAACTTTTATTTCAAAATGAAAACTCCGCTGTGATTTAAGGCAGGCCGATATTAGACCGATTTTCTCGGTTCCTCGAGTTTCCCCCGAAAACAGGAGCGTAGACTTCCGTCACGTGTTCCGGATCAGTAACAGGACTTCTTTCTCCTCCGACGCCCGACCAATTAAGCGCTGCCAGTGGCCAGTAGGGTTATCCTCTTGTTTCCTGTCGGAGGACGAACACATGCGACCGGGTTCCAGGAAGTATTTTGAGTAGTCCAAACTATCCTTCCTTTCCCCTCGCAGCTTCGAATCGCCGAGTTACATAAAGTATGTAAACGGATGCGCTGTGCTTTCTCTTTTTTTCCTGGCCAGTTAATTTCAACTGTTCACTGCAATACGGAACTGAGATTGCATCGACTGTCACTTCATTTTCTCCTGTAACGTATGTATCTCGTTGGAAATAATTTTTGAATGTTTCTCCATTCCACGTCACGCTGAGGATCATTTGAAAGTCGCTGCTAATTAATTCTCGAATAATCTCCTACATCGATACCCTTTTACATTTCTATTATTCTGATCGTATTATTCGTTCTATAATTGATCGCTGTACGACTTTTACGCGGAAGTAATGTCTCCCGATTTATTTATAAGTCTCTAAAGATCGTCGTAATTATTTTGTCAATAAACATTCGTTTTAGTCGTATGCAAAGGCTCTTAACTTCCAACCGAACGAGCTTCGCGATATTATTTCATCGTTCACTTTCTAATTACAACAATCCATTCGAACAAAATCGTTGATTAATAGGTGGATCGATGTGCAGATATTATCCAGCTAATCCAATCTATTAATTGTCGTTAATTAATTATCGGAACCGTGCAAACGAACGATTAACTCTGTTAGAGATCCCATCCGTTTCCAAACAAAATGAAGGCCTCATCAAGCATTAATAAATACTACACTGAATTGCAGATGATCGTTTATCGTGCAAGTACGTGTACACATAAAACCCCTCGGGCTCGCTGTCTCAGATTTATTATATCTTATTGATAATGATCCGCCTGTTACCAGTTTATTAACACCGATAAAACCTACCTTAAAAAAAACTCGCGTATTCAAGTTCCATTATCCCAGTAATTCATACTAAATCCCGAACTTAATCGCATTCACTTCTGAAATAAATTAGTTGCCACTTAACTGCCATTAGCAATACCATCATTTACCCTAATTACGGGCAACCACTAAACAAACGTATCTTAAACGAAAACGGAATAACTCTGGAAAGATACTTGAAACATGATCTAGCTTTTTCAATTGCAATTGTTCCAATTATTCGTACCTTTATTCCCAAGAAATCACGCGCTGTACATCCATTTTTCCGCGAATCTAACGTCAAAATCAAATTTAAATTCAGATTTAACACGTTGAATGCCAAGTGGAATCACTATAATTCGCTCAATTAAACGATGATTATTTAAAAACTGTTCCATATTAGAAACAATGCAACCTAAAGCGGTGACATTTAGCAAAGTAACCGTGCAACGATGATGAAGCAGTTCAACCAAATACTTTGATATTATATTTTTTCCATTTTTTGTGCTTTGCTCTATGGAATCGCGCGGCATTTAACGTGTTAAAGAGATCCCGAAAACCGCAGTTCGCCGTGTAATAACGACGCTTAAGCGGCCGTTAATCGGCCGATCGTGATAGATGGATTGTGTAAGCAGGTGGCGATGCGCGGGAAACTCGCTCGCGTGATCGATTTTTCCACCTATTTTTTTTCTTTTTTTTTTTTTATTCTTCCACCTTTCCCAGCTGGGTCAGTGCCCTGTCAAGGGAGAGGATCCGCGCTCGAGCATGAAGACGGATACACCGGCAATCCGTCGACGGCTCTCCGTAAATATTTGCAACTGGCTGGTGTACGCTCGTCAGCTTTTCAGGGACGGCACCGTAAAAATCGCGGCTAACGTAAATATCGGGGGTATATCGAGGCGCGACGAAAACGATTTTCGACGAGGGGCAGGTGCCCTTTTGTCGCCGGGGACCCTCGAACCCTTCTGCCCAATCGATTCGCGCGAGCGTTCCGCTTCGTTACGAAATCTGCAAACAGTCGATCGTTTAAGTATCCTCTTTTTCTCTTTTCGTTTCGGGACTTCAAACGACGCCGGTCGGGCGTAATTCCGGTTCGACTGAAAACTCCTCTGTTGGACGGTTTCTTTATTTCGGGAATGAATAATGAACGTTCGTTGATTGCCGATGTCAATGCTATTTGCTGCGCAACGAATAATTTTAGGTGTTCGCGGGAAATGTAATAGATTTTTCAATTATTAGATTGGAAAGGACTGATTTTAGGACACCTTTATTTCGTCAAGAATGTATTAAATCGAAGAAGAAATAAAATGTTAATCCATTCTAAAGTGTGATTACAATCTATTCGTTGATCGTCGCAGTTCTTGCTCGCGAGTTACTTTGTCGTAACTGAACGTAATTACTATAACGTCTTTAATCCTCCAAGATGGCAATTGGAATTGAAACCAGAAATAGTTCCACAGTCCACGTACCGCACGCGACAATAAATTTTTTTGCATTGTAATTGATACGTCCCTTCTGGAACGCAATCAGCCTGTTCGTTCGTAATTACCGAGTTTCGTCTGCGAGGAATTCTATTCGCGGCGCATCGTTCATTACCCGGGAAATTAATCAATTAATAAGTATTGTGCATCGCGCAAATTAGAAGAAACCTGTAACAGTCACGTCACGTGGGATCCGAAACGTAATCGGAAGCCGCGGAATATTACTCCCGTTTTATCGGATACCTATGGCACCGCGTCACTCTTTGTTCGTTGCAATGAAAAAACGTTATCTATTTTTTATTCATTAAAAAGTTTCGATCCCCTCGCTTGCCCGTTCAGGTATGCGGCAGCCATGCTCAGCAATTACGAAGGTGTGTTAATTAATCCTAGGCTTTGAATTTCTAAATATAGGAGGGCGCACCGAGTAATATGAAAGAAATTTTTTTCGCGCAGAATTTCGCTCACCTTCACATTTAGAACGTACCATCACAGCGGCACGCGCACGTGCGCTTTTAATTCAAATTTCTATCAGAAAGGAAACCTTTATCGCGATGTTCATTTCCCGGAATTTTTCCGCGAAAGATATTTATTTCGTCGAACGCATTGTAACGGCGCATGTAATATCGTCATTCCCGTGAAATGATTTTTGTCGCGCAAAGCTCGCTCGCTTTTACATTTAAATCTGCCGATTTAATTGCGTGTTTGTCATTGAAATTTCCCTTTGAAATCGATAACTTTGTCGCGATGATGTTAGCTTCGCAGAATTTCGAGAGACATTTCTTGATCAATGTCGAATGTGACGCCGCATAGGCGTAGCCGACGCCGAGTTGAATTTTTCTCGCAGCGCGCGCGCGTTAATAAAATTTCGCGTCACGCGGAATTCCCTACGATATTATTACTGGCGCTGAGCGCACTATGCTAACGTGAATACGTTAAAACCATTGAAAGGCGGATCCGTTCCCGGGAATTAATAATTCCGCGCCGCGCAGGCTTCGCTGCGGAATAAATAGGCGCGCGTTGTTTCGAGAAATGATTTACAATGAGATCGCAATAATTTTCGATGCAGCGAATTTCGAGGCGATATTCAGTTTTAGCGTTCACTTATGGATCGAACCGCTCCAACGAAGGAATAATTTTTCTGCTTTATATCGACGCCGGCCTGTACGCTGAAATTTCTGTTTCTCGAATGCGTCGGAATCACGGTTGCTGCTGATTTATTAAAGCGTTATTCCAATTAGTAATTTTGAAAATTTATGAAGCCGTACGCGGGAAATGCATACCTGGGGAAATGTAGAAATAAAGCTGGCGAATGTATCGCTAACTGAAACAGAAAATAAGTAACAAATTTCTCTTCTACAAGTTTATATGATACATTTTATTGCAAAGTCGTTTATCTGCTACAGAAACTTTTCAAAGACCTTTAACCCTACCGCGTGTTTTTGTAATTAATACCACGATGTGATCCTCAATCACTTATGACAATAAAATGAATGATTAAAATGTTGTCTTTGTTTATAGGGTCCAAATTTTAAGAGCTCAAAGAAACTGTTGGAAATGCAATAATCAAAGAATTTATGTAAAAAGTTCAAATGTTACTCAAAGGATAAATCGTGGTCCGATTAGGGTAAACGAATCGTTTATGTTTCCAACTGCGACGTGGATCATCACTTTCGATTTTCATTTATTAAAGAAATTTATCATCCACGTTAGGTACTCGTCTCTCGCCAGATCCCTTTCGCTTCTTCCAATATTCCGGCCGCAATTTATGGCCCCCAGATTGCTCCAACTAGCAGCTGGGTCTTGGTAACCGCGCGTGTAGCTCGCAAGGACAGGATCATGGTATGGAAATCACTTTCGGAACGATAGCGGCTGCAAGCTCCTAGAACACACTTACACACCAACACGCAACCGTTACTTTCAGAAACGGAAAACTGAAGTCTCACAGAAACAAGTGTCGTCTTTCACGAAAGTTATCAGGATTACGCAACACTGTACCGTCTCCTTAAAATGTATTAATAGAATCTTTTCAATAACAATGCCCGTTGTTTGCGTCTCATACCGATGCGCATAATTCGTATTGCGTAACAAAGGTGCCACGTAATCTCAACCTGTACTGAATGCAAGTAGAATAATTGTTCGAAGTATAACAAAGGTCAGTCTAGAGGCTTCCGCGGCTTCTTAACATTGTTTGCGTTCCAACGCAGACCAGCGTTACAAAACGAACCCTAATTTCCCTTTAACGCTGGAACTGCCGAGCGTTTAATACGATTAATACGCAATTCCCATAAAAATTGTAATAGATTATTTTCAATTTCTTCAGATATTCATCATAGTACTCAAATGAAACTATTTTCAAAATCATTTCGAATATTCGATGCTTCCGAGATATTAATAATTGCTAAACAAAAACATCGAAACCAATCATTCTGACTGGTACGGTAGTTCTAGTGTTTTATCAAGCATCATTAAAGATTGAAACAATAGACGTATTCTACGATTACCCCATTTTACCGATCGAATGTCCCATTTATCCCATGGTGCAATTCGAAGAATCAATGAATCACTATATAATTCCAATTACACTGCAGCCCCACCTCGTCCTATTTAATTCTAACACAAATAGCTACTGTTTCGCTCTGAAACCCCAATATGAAACTCTTCTATCGTTCTCGGAAACAAAAATCCCCAATTTCCCGGGACGTTCGTTTTGACGAATGGCAGGCTTCGTGGCACAGGGTGCAAGGCACAACTGGCAGGCTAGTGTAATTCCGAAAGCGATTTCCACGCCCTGATCCTACCCTTATTAGCTGGGACGCAGAGACACCGGTCTATTCACGTACACACGTGAAAATTGATGGGCAGGAGCACGAATGGGCGCACCACCCACCCCCGGTTTGACCGTTGGCTTTCGGTTCATCCGCTGATTAACTGGCATCACGCGGCCAGAAGCTTACGGGCACGTCGATCCCGCCGCACGGACTTTCTTGCGAACGGCGAGACCCGGCGTGTAACACGTGCATCGTTATTAAGAGGCGATTTAATTGCGAATCGATTCGCAGCGTCGGGGTGGGCGGAATCGGGGCGGCGTCGATGACGCTTGGCCCTTTCAGTTCGCCTCAATGAAAACGTACGTAAATGTCCTTAATGAACGGAGTGTAACGTGTTTCGTTAACTCTTGGAAAGGCGAATGGTCGCCGTTGCGAACTTTGGGGAAGTTATTAAAAATTTAACCCTTAGCACTCCTGACGGTTTTGTAATCAGCAACTGCGACTAATTTTTAAGGTATCTCTAGTGAAAATGAGAAATGCCATAACATTTTTTCGATCTTTTATTTTCCTTCTCAATGCAAAATTTAGATGTGACAAAATCTAATAATTTTAGGGTGGTTTCTTTAAGATTCATTAAAATATTTAATATTGCTGTAACATCCCTTCGATCTTTTATTTTCCTTCTCAGTAGAAAATTTGGATATGTGGAAAATCTAATAATTTTAGGGTAGTCTCTTTGATTTGCTAAAATATTGGATATTACAACTGGTGCGATATTGGAGCCTACAGAGTTCAAAGGGTTGACACTAAAACTACCGGAGGCGTCATCTGACGCATCTCAGAATTTTGATTTTGCAAGTATTTATATTGTCAACGCGTATTTGCGAAAGATTTTCAATTACATCCGTGTGTATGAATAGATACAAGAGTAGAATTCGAGTCTCAAGAAACGTGTTCTAATTTTGATGGGAAGTTGATAATAAGTCTGATTACTTCGCAGTGTTAAGGGATTTAGTGTTTGTTGTTAGATAAGCTTAGGCAGTAAACATTAATTTAATGTAAGCAGTAAAGTGAGTATTAGGTAATAAACAAATTCCTCGTATTCTTCTGCTCCGAGTTTATCTAAATACTCATTCGAACGCATCCAAGTGAGTTTCATTAGCATCGAATTTTCTACGGAATCATACCTAGT
Organism: Nomia melanderi; assembly: GCF_051020985.1. Taxonomy (NCBI): domain Eukaryota; kingdom Metazoa; phylum Arthropoda; class Insecta; order Hymenoptera; family Halictidae; genus Nomia; species Nomia melanderi. The sequence continues at coordinate 11,326,506 of NC_135007.1, forward strand.
AGATTACTACCAGCAAAAAACGAACGACTGCATAAGAGAACCATCCTCGAGCATACCTGAACGGATTTTCTCAGAGTCGTAAACGCGAGAACTTAGTTAATAACGTTAATAGTCGCGCGGACGTTCCATGCGATCGCGAGGTACGCGTGGAATTCGTTTTCTGGTGTTTCAAGGTTATAGAAAATATGAATGATTAAACGCCGAGGTTTTCGCGGTCCGTCGAGATCGCACGAGTCGTCGGAACGTTTCCACCGGTTCCTCCGCGTTTAATTTCGTTGATGAATTACGTTCGTGGCGAACGTTGATGGAACAATCTTTTAATTCGCTGCGAGTTTGCGGCGAATCTGGTAATGCTTCGGGGGCGTCACGCACCCCTATGTAGGGGTGTAGGTTACGAAACACGCATTACGTTTCCCGGGGAACTTGTATTTACGGCATTATGCAATTTGTATCCATTTCAATTAGGAATATAACGTCGTTTGAATGCTTTCATGTCCCTCTGTGCACGTGGACGGCGGGGTTTCGTTACTTCGCAAAGGGTCGTTGAATGATCCGGCTAATTTTAGAGGGTGAAACGCTTTCAACGATGCTCTTTGGGAAACATTCTGTTTACCATTACACATGGAAACGGACAACGCATACTTTCGCTCGTAGGTCGGACCAAATTGGCTCTCTAACGAGTCTATCGCGCGGCTCGCGGCCGTTACTCTTTATAAGCGTGCTTCCGGTCCCGTCACCTTTTATATTTCTTCGTGAATCTTCATTCGCAGTTGAATGTTTAACTGTTAGCCGTTAGAGTTTCACTGAGATTTTTCTTCGCCAGTTTTCAGAAAACGAGTGTTCATTTTTTCAACATTTTTGCCAAGGGATTACGGCGCAGCACGTTGCGGATCAAGTACCAACGATTTTTCGATGCGATGTTTCGTAATAAGGATCAGCCGTTTAACGGATTACAGATGAAACAAACGTGTTAATCCTAATTCGATTAACGATATTTTCAACTTTTGTCGGTTTGAAATGTAGATTTACGCAGGGAACGAGTATGAGGAATGGTAATTCGAGTTCCTGGAGTTCTCGAGCTACTAAAAGGGATGTAAATCATAACGTGCGGGAAGATGGAGGGTGTCGGAATCCCTGATGATCGGAGAACAAACGAAACAACGGAAGAATCGAGAGAAAACGCGTGTTTCTCGGTGCGTAGATCCATCGATTAAATTTCTTTTCGAGCGCAGTCGGTTGTATCGAAGGGGAGCGAGGAAAACAAGATGATGACTAATGAAGACGGCATTCTTACCCTTTGGGACTCGTGGAGGGGATGCTCACGGTCCCCTATTCGAATTCCAGCACTATCCTCTTTCGATCCAGGGCTACAGACATGATTTTTCTACAAAATTATGTTCACTCATCTAAGAACAAAGGTCTGCTATTCAATGCGTCATCAGTGATGATGTTATTTCGAGTAAAATGGTACTACGTTACTTGTCTAACGGTAGGCTCAAAGAAATTGTGTATACAAAATGATTCGTTCAACGCTTTGCGGACGAAGATTCTTTGAAATGTACAAAATCTCCAACAGATGAAGCTAAATTATATATTAATTGCTTAAATAACAGCGATAACAGGAACTACATGCTGATCTCTCGCTGCCCGAGTAATTAGATCATCTGCCTGCGACTTAGTCTGGCAAATGTGAACGTTTCGCCGAAATGTCGACATTCGTCCGCAAAGGGTTGAATAATATCAGCTAAATCTCTATTCTAATTGCGACGACGCAGAGAATATTGAAGTTGTAAAAGAATGTAGGTTGCGATGTGCAAACGATCTGAAGGGGTTAAATCATCGTAACAGCGAAACGAGCTATCGGTGTGCACCGCGATTTGCCTCTATGCACTCGTGTGCATCGTGAATTCGCAGGATAAATGAGGCCGTGCGATCGATACGTTAGTGGCAACCGTGTCGACGAATCAGATAGAATTATTTGAAAGTGATACGCCGAGCGTGAAAAGCAGACGATCTCGAATTGGCCGATGGCTTTTGTTTTTCCTTCGCGTTAACGCCATTTTACTGGCACGTACGTGACGACACCGTCGGCTCGCGTGCATCGTTTGTGCTTTGATTACGAAATCAGGAATCTAAAATATTTCGTCTCCTTTGATGCGTAACTTTGTTATTTTATTTTGTTAATAATATTGATATCGATAATATCAATAACAAAGCGATTTCGATTATTTCATCTTCACGTGTCTCTGTGTATCTGCTCGAAACATTGAAGTCAGTTTCGAAGCATTCTGTTTCGCAGGCGTGTTCGTTAAATTTCGTTAAAGATAAATCGCCGCGTGGAAAATATTTTAGGTGATAATTGAACGACTGAAATCACAAATGGAACAGTTTTAGCTTGGCAAACAGGGCTGTATGCGTCTCGATAATATTTACATTTCCGCGCCGAGCCCATTTCTATGCAGACAGGCCTCGGTTTGCATGCGCCGCGCAAACCGTTACCGCCGATGAGCCGTTGCGGCGATACACATTTCTGAGCTGATTCGATTTGAATTGTCGCCGGCATAGCAAATTACTACCACATCGGACCGATTCCTAATAAAGCCCGCGATCGGCCGATTCACGTGCAAATGTCGGATACACGTTCAATTATACGAGGCGTAACGGGTATCGCGTTAACTGCTACCAACAGTTAATAGATTAAATCAATAAACTAAATAAAATATTAACGCGAACGTACGCGTTCCTACCTCGCCCTGCAAAAACGGGCATTACAAACGTAATTATACCTATCTCGTTAAAGGACTCGAGCAATCGAAAATAAACTAGCAATCAAATTGAATGTTCTCCACGGTGTATGCTTACTTCTGAATATTCTAAACTATAAATACACCAACTGATAAAATATTAAACTCAGCTTCTCAATAAGAAAAATCAGCATCACTGCTAGATCCCAAAAATCTCTAAACCAAGGAAAAAAGAAATTCAAAGATAAAGTTTCGATTAATCTATCTCAGCCCTCAATTAACACGTCTCACATGTACACGCCAATGTTTTTAAGAAAATATTTTGGATATATAGTCACGGCCGGCGGTATACAAAGCAGTAAAAACATAAAGAAACAATATCAAAATATATAAAAACGACCGGAAACTTGAATATAACTTATTATTTCATTAAAAAACTCAATGCAGTTCATAAGCAAAATATAACCAAAGTTTCGAAGAATTGATCACAACGAAATATAATCGTAACCCGCGACGCGTCGGAAATTTCCGCGATACCGTCACGAAAGTAGGCAACAAATCGCGCGGAATCGGTTCGAATTGAATTTCATCTCGTCGGAAGTTTCGGCGCGGGGCCGGCCGCGATATCAGCTGGCATCCGGCAAACGGCAATCGCCGTAATGCGAATCGATCACGCTTTCCGCGCGAGTTGGCGGCTCTGTTATCTTAGCGGGCGCGTTTTTCAATTGGAACGGTGCCATGCTGCACGCGAAAGAAAGCCAGAAGCTGACGCGATCGCGTATTTCCTTCCTGTCAGCCGCACGGCCGTGTTTGTTCCTTCGTGTCCGGGACTCCGCGGGATTCTAGGGAGCAGGGATGATCGATCGGTGACGTCGTCCTCGAAGATGCATCGCGGGAGCGAGCGGAATTGAATATCGTTGAATAGGCCAAGAAGCTATTCGCGAGTGAGCCGATTCACCGTGATTTCATCGTCGCGTTTTAATCGATTAAAGTTACGCGGTGTTCGTTATTCTCTGTAATTCCGTTTCGCTTAATTGTGTCGTAGTACGTGAACGCTAATTGATTAAATGAAACGATGGGGTCGCGGTAAATTCACTTGAGCAGCCGTGAAACTGAAACGACTCTTTCTGTAATCGTCTTTGCTACTTCAACGCATTGGGATCGGAGTACCTTGGACGAGACTTTAATCGACGTACGATTATCGAATTTATTTCTTTCATTTATATGTAGGTTGCTATCGTTTATAGGGGAGAATATATTTTCGTCAGTTTCCACGTTCGTTCGACTGTCATCGAGGCGGTTCTCCATCTATGTAGCTTTTACGTTGATTGCTTAAGCTGCTTTACTCGGTCATTTTTGCTTTATTCGTCGAAAATAATTCCCCTTTCTGGGGCTTTACTCCTGCGGGGGATCCACGCGTAGGTGGAGGGTGAATCTTTATTCGATTCGCCGACGGTACAGCCGCCTACGGCGCTCTCCATTTCCATCTGGGGAAAGTTTCAGTCGGTGCAGGCAGTGACAGATGGAAATCGTTGCTGAGACAAAATTGAAATCGAGTGGCAATACCATTAGAAACGAGTGGCAATACTTCGAGGCTGCGCGTCGAATTGTCTCCATACCTGTCCGGACGTAAGTCCCGTTCCCATTCTCGTGGAAAAGTTTCTCTGCCTCCCCGGCGACGGACGTTTCTATCCACGTCAACTGGTCCGTCTAATTCCTTTCGCCCCTTCCGACGTGACACTGCTATTTCAAACCGATCGCTGCAATTCCTTTTCATTCCTGAGTTCACTGTTCACTGCAGTCGCGTCAAAGAAACAGAATAAACTACGAAAATTTCGAATAATCGCGTAAAGACTGAAAATATTCAATTCATCACAATCAGGAGACAAACTTTCCAATTAAGCTACAACAACTCCACAAAGCGAATCTCTGTAAGAACTCGAATTACCCATCTTCAAAACTACCTTAACCCTTCGCGGACGAAGAATCTTCGAAGTATACTAAACCTTCAGCCGATGAAGCTAAATTACATCAACTGCTTCATCAATTAGAGAAAAAGGAAAACTACGTGCTATCTTGCTGTTCAAGTAATTAAATCATTGGTCTGCGACTTCGTCTCCCAGACACGAACATTTCATCTCGCCGAAATGCCGACGTTCGTTCGCAAAGGATTAACTTCTCACTGTTCATCAACAGTCTCACACCGAAGACGACAGATGTAAACCTTCCTGAACCTTCGCCAACCGTCGCAAAATATCCGAGACCATTCGGAATACCGGAAAGCCAGGAGCTCCGAAGATCCCATCCATTTTCGGTAGTCCCGGCGCAGATCAGAGTTAGCAACCGGTCGCGGCGGAAGCAGAATGTCCGCGGTCTAATCATAATAATTTCAGAATTAGAGGCAGGGTATTTCTCTTGCGCCGAAATGGAAAATCCCGAGAGGAGGAGAGGGGCGGCCGGACGGAGGGAAAAGGAAAGCGGTAACAGCCAGTGGAAGCGGGCTGGTGGAAGATTGCAGGTGGTAGCACGGGGAACGCGCGTTTTATGGCGTCTCGGGCACGCCGGCCAGGTTCCGAATGGAGATTTCCAGCGGTTTATAATCGTGAACGCCTGGATAGGGGGCTGGCGGGGGAGGGGGCGCGGCGGGAGCGGGTCGGAGGGGCGGGGGAAAAGGTAATCCCATTTTTCTTCTTAACGCGACTGAACAGCCGGCTTAACGGGAAAGATAAAGTCGGCGGATTTCACCGTTAGTCGACTCTTCACTCCTCTCTCGTCGACTCGCCTTTTCCTTTTCCCGGTTTTCTTCTCCCCCCCGTGATATTTTCTCTTCTGTCGTGTCCCCCTGTTCTTCTGTCGCGATATCTCAACGATCCGACGCCGGGGCTCGATTCAATTCGAACAGCGATCCCGGAGCTGCTAGCGGGAAAGGGTTGCCAGCGAATAACCGAGTGTTCGTTCTGCCATTTTTATTTGGCACTGGAATGTTATTCGAGATGTTAAATCCTACACGGAGGTTATTCGTTTGGATCTTTTCGGGGAAATCGGTGAAAATTGTATGGAGTTTTGTCGTGTTAGTATTTTATATGATCGGTCGCTTGCTTCTGGAATTAGGAGATAGTTGTATAAGATTTTTTATTAATTTCGGTTTTTATGGAATTTTAATGTAAATGATATGGGGTGTTGTAGTATTGAGTATTCGATGCGATTGATATTGTACTTGTTTAAAAAGTTAGGGCAGGTCGTTTCGAGCGTTTCGCAGGCGGTTTGGAATTCGTGGTGTAAGTGTATTGTACGCAGGCGTCATTTATTGATATTAAGTCCAGGTTATTATCCCGCGGAGCGCGAAGCATGCGGAAATGTTTTTATTAAGCCCTCGGTGCGTCGTAATAAGTTAACGCATACTTTAACTGCCGCTTTAAAGTGGCGGCTCGCGGAAAAATTCGAAGCTACGGGGCGTGCGTCATTCGAACTGTGTCCGAAAGTGAACAGTACGTTACAAATTGAACTTCTCGCCGCTAACGTACCGTGCGAAATCAAACGGAATTATACGATTCGCGTGTCTCTTTGACGCGATAATTCTGTTTCGTAAGGAGGAAAGGTTTCCTGCAGCCAGCGGGTTCACCTCGGTCACAATTTCTTCGCGGTTATAACTTACAACGTTATCCAGTCTCTGTTGGAGCGCTGTTGATCGCGGGAAGTGATTTAAATGAGCGAGGCAACGTGATTGCGACGGGAATTGAAGAAAGATTCCCTTATAGACTGCGGTGAATGTGATTTGTGGCCAATCTTTCTCCTTTATTCGGACAATAGTTCCTTTTTCCGTCGCGACGATTGAATTATCTGTTTCTATATTAAATCAGCGGAAAATAAATGGGTTATTATCGTTAGGCACATTTTATGCAGTCACAGTCAGTACCAAGAAGCTCCATTACGCACGAAATTCGCAAACTTCGAATATTCGAAGAGATGCAAGGATTCGGTCGTTAGTTCGCTTGTCGGATTAAATTGTGCTCGTAAAAATGATCTTGCGCCGATTATGTTCAGCAGCAACTGTGACGGAACTGTGAAAGAAAAACCGATGTAAGAAAATTACCGTTGCACTCCGATTTTCTACAGTCCCCGATCATTATCAATTTCATCGATCTCATCGGAGTGCCTTTGAACTTCGCGGTTGTAGGATAAAAATTGCGATTCAACGAGGGACACTAATTGCATCGAGGATTTCGCGAAATAATTATGTCGGAGCTGAGCGCAATTTCAAGTTGTTGCGCGCAATTAAACTGTTTAACGAATCGAGGTGAAGTTCGATTAATTGTTTAACGTTGAACGGTAACTTGAGGAAACGCGAGGTAGTAAGTTACTCTGTCGTAATTGGATATTTGTAAATTTTCGACGGTCCCGCAATTTCGCGGATCGTTCGACGGGAGATTTCATTGACACTTGGCCGACTTTATCGAAGTCCTTGATTTTTGTCGCTTGTAACTTGTTCTTTTTGTTTCTCGTTGGTAACCTGCATGCATAATGGAGCTGCTCGGGGAAGATTGTACCACTTCGCACGGATTTTATTAATATCGCGACTAAAAATATCGTCGCGTTCGGTCTTATTATAGACGGTGTATTTACCATGGGAGGCACCGTACACGGTTCATATTATATCAGCGGGGCATTACATCGAGCACAATAACGAGGAAATTATGTTACGCAGCTCTGACGCTGCTCTGCTCGTATCTGCACGCAAAATCGTTGTTCCTTCATTCCTCGATTGTTAAATTCGGTGGTATTACTTAATGGAAAATTTCAATTTAATCGTCCATCAATCACAAAGTTACATGTTACGAAACATTTAGTACTTGCGATAACAAATTCGTTACATCGATTAACGAGAATTCCAGACACGACAATGAAATCTGTTCTCAATGAATATTCTCATTAACGAGCGTATGAATTTCTTTTATAGTAAATAATGAAAGTAATCCTACGCGTCGGCGGAGCAACTAAAAATATATTTCTTCAAAGAAAAATTAATTGCCCCTTAGCGATTTTATAAGTCGATCAGTGTAAAGCCAGAATTAGCTCGGAAAGGTACTTTCTTCGTTAAAACTTCTAATTAGTTCAGCGTAAAGTGGACTTCCATGAAAAAGTGTCCTATCGCCGCTAATAATTTACCCATCGAAATGAATATTCACGAGGAGACGGAGAAAGTAGACGAAGCAAATAAATCTGAAACTATTCACCACCCAACGGACGCAGCATCGTGAGTCCTACGTTCAAGGATTCTCCATAGTTCCTGAGTTTGACCCAGTTACAAGGAAGGTGGACCGGCTTCGATCCTTTTACGACGAGCTCTTTAACGATTCATAATGGCCGGTGCCCAGCGCGCGTACCCGAAACGCACAATAGACCTATCCGAAGGACGAAGCCCCCCGGTGCCCTATATAATTAGGATCTTAGGGCGGTCTTTAACGCGACGTGCGTGTGTCTCACGAGCATTAGCTCTCTGGTGGACCAGTTTCCTGTGCTTAAGTATCCGGACACCGTATTGCTGCGTGTGAAAGGGAAGTAACTTTTTAACCCTCCGAGTTATAGAAAAATTCAGTTACAGAAAAATTACAAACGTGGACAGAACTTATACCCTTCCAGGACGAGTATCTTCATTTTGGCGACATCGAGCTTTCATATTTACAATAATTCATTTTTTCAATAATTCAGTTTCATTCAAATAACAAGAGATCAGTGATTTTCTCTTTCTCCAGTATTTAGGAATTTGATGTACAATTTAACTTTCTCTGCGAAAGGTTCTTAACACTTCAAAAAATCTAATTGTCGCACTTCCAAAGATATTAAAATCAACTAAATAATTTCCATAAGCCTCACGATGAGATTGATGAATTTCACATAGTGTAAAACTCTGAAATGATGTGAAGGTAATAAGATAAATTCATTGAGGAAAGGGAAAAATGGGACGCATGTAAGCGGCTTCAATATAATTTTGATTGATGAAGATATTAATTATACGCAACGATATTGCATGATATCGAAGACAGTTTAATAAGAGCGCGTCAAGTGTCCAAATACTGGTGCACAGTTTATGCGCCCAATTAAAGGAGGCCGTTCCCCGCTAATCCTGGAACCGTTACAGTCCTCTCGCGGCCGCGTCCGCGTATCTCGGTCCGCGCGATGAAATTACAATGCGGCCGATCGGCGATCAGCCGGAGCCTTCCGAAGATTTTGATTAAAGTTGGACGTCTGGTCGTAAACTAATAATACCCTCGCAGCCGTAAACCGTTTAATGTCCTCGCAAATGCCGAGTTAAGCCCGGCCGTACCGTAAATCCGGCTTCATTAATCCCCTCGCGTGTGCGGTATGAACGGATCGCGGTAAACTGTGACAGATTCTGTTGCGCGGGAATCTCCGTCAATTTCATTCGAACGGGTTATTTATCGGCGGACGGCACGAGATTCTTTCTGGCGCGCGGAAGTATAAATTAGATCGACGCGGCGGCGTTGGGCGGTTCATTTGAAGAACTCCAGGCGCCCGTAGTTGTTTGAGAGTAATTGATTTTGTCTCCGTATCGGTGGACTTCATTTAATCCGATTGAGAATTCATATAGTATTTCGCCGATGGGATATCGTATTGTTAACTATGTACGAATCGAGTTTAAATTTCATGCTTTTGGAGATCACCGTTATACGTGGCAGTCTTTAATTTATAAACACGAAATTGAATTACTCTGAAAAGTAATCTAGTTTACTGTATGAAGTATGATATTCGGAGACAATTTTTCTTCTCAGTTGACAGTTCAGAGAGTAAGAAAATTCTTGTCTCAAAAATCTCATATCTCAAAAATCTGAAATCTCAAAAATCCCATATCTCAAGAATCTCATATCTCAGAAATCTGAAATCTCAACAATTTCATGTCTAAAAAATCTCGTATCTCGAGAAGCTTATATCTCAGAAATCTGAAATCTCAACAATCTCATATCTCAAAAATTTGAAATCCCAAAAGTCCCATATTTCAAAAATCTCATATCTCAGAAATCTGAAATCTCAGCAATCTCATATCTAAAAAATCTCGTATCTCAAGAAGCTTATATCTGAGAAATCTGAAATCTCAACAATCTCATATCTCAAAAATTTGAAATCCCAAAAGTCCCATATTTCAAAAATCTTATATCTCAGAAATCTGAAATCTCAACAATTTCATATCTCAAGAAGCTCATATCAGAGAAATCTGAAATCTCAAAAATCTCGAATCTCAAAAATCTCATATCTCGGAAATCTGAAATCTCAGCAATCTCATATCTAAAAAATCTCGTATCTCAAGAAGCTTATATCTCAGAAATCTGAAATCTCAACAATCTCATATCCCAAAAATCTCGTATCTCAAGAAGCTTGTATCTCAAAAGTCTTATATCTCAGAAATCTGAAATCTCAACAATCTCATATCTCAAAAATCTCGTATCTCATAAATCTCATATTTCAAAAACCCCCTATCCGAAAAGTGTTTCCCTCTAAACGCGGCAAGATCAAGATATCACGCAGCCGAACATTAGAACGTTGCCAGGCCTTAATTTAATGTACGTGCATTATAATGTACTCCACGTCCGAGTTAGATTAAGTAAGGAGATGATCGACCAGGCTCTCAGGTGCGTTGAACTTCGTTCCGAGAAATGCCGTTCGCGTTCTCGTCTGTGGGCCACGTCGTGGGAACATCGGCTGTTCTCAATGGATACGCGGGGCTCTCAAGGCGAGCCGCCAGGGTCGTTCTCTCACGATTACGCGCCGCGTTGCACGCGCCCGTGCATCTCCGCTGCGTGAAACTTTCACTCGACGGATCGTTTCGTACCCCGATGTCATCGGTTGCGTCCGCGGAGGCTGACCTTTTCGAGCGCGTGGAAATTCGCGCCGCGACGCGGATGAGACGAGCATCTAGCGATTTTAGGTCGCGCGTGACGACCACTTGAAAATCCACGTCAGGCCTCGATCGACCGCCTGTCGAGATACGTAGGAGGATTTGTGCGTCGAGGTCGGTTCGATTGGCTGATCGGCCGGGCTGAAAAACGGTGCTTCACGAGGCATTAATTAACCTCGGTAAAAGATCTGGTTGTTCTGTTATTACAGCGCACCCTCGACGGAACGTAGAGATTATAATTACATCATGAGCATAGGAGCTATTATTTAATAAGTACATGGTTATTGAGGATATTAGCTGCGCCTGATGATGCCGAGTCTTTTGTATGGACTAACGAGTCGGACTATTAACGTATGAGCACATCTTAGCGAACGTTAACTTGCAGATTCCAAGCTTCTTTTTGATCCTACATCTCCGTGTTTTTCCCAGCTCGGTAATCTACGTCTATATTCAATGTTGTAGAAAGTGACTTAATGCACGTTGCTCGTTGCAGGTATGGAGTTGACATGACTAATCGCGATGTAGATGTTTCTTTTCAAAAAGATTTACTCAAAGTTTCTAATAGCCGCGTTTAACTTCTCCGATATTAGCCTGTCTCCGGTTATCATTCGCAGGCTGAAATATCAAACATCGAAACATTGATTTTTCTTTACAACGGTTCACCCTTGCTCCGATTTTCCCCTCGATTTCTCAGCCGTTCAGAAAAGCGTATCGCGTTTTTGCTCTCGGCCTCTCATTTTCTCAAATTGCTTGCGGTGCCGGGCGGTCGATCAGGCCTGGGTAATGGCGAGCCGGGGAATCGAAGAATAAATCATCGGTGGGCAGCGAGAGCCGGCACGAGCGAGCGATAGAGCAAGAAACACATTAGGCAGAGGAGATCTAATATTAGAGCAACAGACAGGAGGCAGATCCTCGCGGAGGGTCCCGACGTGAAACATTATCTCATCCCTTTTGGTGCGCGCAGGCGGCCGTCGAGCGAGCAACCCCCTCATCCATCGGTCCAACAACCTCTCGTGACCGTATCTTTCGGAACGTGACGATGGAATCCACGGTGAACGCGTCGGAATGAGTGGATCACGCGAGCCCCGCGTTCTGCATACAACGAGGCCAGCCCCGTTGCAGTTCCATGCGTACCCGCCGCGGAACGGTCATGAGAATGAAATATTAGCCTTCCGAATATGAAACGCCCTGTTCTTTTCTGCGAGCGTTTAACTCGGATTATTCCGTTCGTCGTTTATCTATAGTTTATTCCGAAATTTCAATGGTTTCTGGATCCCTTCACGTATGGATCAGCTATATTAGTTTCACGGAGTTAGAGATGGAAAATTGTTCGTGATTTGTCTCGAAGAAATTGTCAATTTTTCGTGAAATGTTTGAGTGCTTTTAACCCTTTGAACTCTGTAGGCTCCAGTATTGCACCAGTTATAATGTTAACCCTTTGCGGACGAATGGCGACATTTCGATCAGACGAAATTTTCATATTTGGAATACGAAGTCGTAAATGAATGACTTAATTACTTGAATGGCAAGTGATCAGTGTATAGTTCTCCTTTTTATTATTGTTTAAGCGTTCGATGTATAATTTAGCTTTGAATGTTGCAAGCTTTGTGTACTTTAAAGAGTCTTCGTCCGCAAAGGGTTAAATATTTCAATGAATCTTAAAGAAACTACCCTAAAAGTATTAGATGTTCCACACATCCAAATTTTCCATTGAGAAGGAAAATAAAAGATCGAAGAAACGTTATAGAATTTTTCATTTTCGCTAGGAATATTATAAAAATTAGTTGCGGTTGCTGATAGATTACAAAACAACAAATAAACTTCAATATACTTTATTTACATATACTGAATATAATTTTGAATATTTCGCTTTCGCAGTGTTCCATATTGCCCTGTGTTTCAGAAATTGAAATAGCTAATGCAAGCGCAAAGTTGACTCGTGACCGGTCAACAATGTGTTAACATTTCACTGCGAAACTAATGGCTTTCGACTATATCAGCACTCGTTTTATAGAAAGTCTAGAGGCGACGTCGATGTAATACTTCCATTAAAAAGATACACGGACAACTGGAAATTCTGCATGGAAACAGTACGTCGAGACCTAGAAATTTCTCGTGCCATTAATAACGACAAGCACATTGTAGACGCCGTTCCTAGTTGACGCGCCTTGCACGCTACTAATTCATCGTAACAACGTTAGAGCACATATCTCATCGCGCTCTATGGTATTTCGGGTGAACAAGTCGGGAATTCCATCGGCCGGTTCGGCGGGACAGTGCAGGGCATATTTATCAGCAGAGCCGCCCTTCTTCCGCAATCTAGGGTATAAGGCACTGGATATTTATCACTGGAACCCCGCGCCTTCGGCTACGACCAGCCTTTCCTCCGACAAAGAGAGAAGCGCCGCGGCGCGGATCGATGGCGGTTCGTGTTCGGAGTTCTGCTCGGCCACATAATTTGTCGATGCGGACGGGAGTCGGAGCGAGAGACCTGGCGATCGAATGATTCAGAGATGCACGGGGAAGTGCATACACCACAGTGGCCACCATGTAAAGCCATAAAGCTGGTCGCCGCCCTCGTTTAACCAGGTTTCCACCGTGTTAAGCGTATGAAGCGGCTCTTTGTCGGCTGGAAATCTGCGGTTCTCCGGCTCGCTCTCTTTCTCTCGCCGTCCTTTACGCCTCCCTCACCCTCTCCGTGTCTCTTCTTTTCTCTCTCTTGATATCTGCCTTCCTCTCTTTTCCTCTGTCAACGCGGCGTCTCTCTTTCTCTTGTCTGTCTCTGTTTTGCTATCTATGGCTTTCTGTCTGTTGATACTCTTCTGTGTTATCGTCCTCTCTCTCTTGCTATCTTGTTTCCTCTCGCTTTTGCTGTTATCTCTCTTTCTCTCGCTCTCTCGCTATCTCTGTCTTCCTCTCGCTCCTCCCCTCTCTCTTGATATATCTCTCTTTCTTGATATCACTGTCTTTCTCTCTCTCCTTCTCTGTCTGTCGGACTAGCCTAGCTCTTGTTAACGGAAACGCACGCATCGTAATTCAGGATGCGACCATAAATACGAATGAACGTGCGCAGCAACGCGCGTCGAGCCTCGCCTGCCCCCTTCCACCCCCGCGCGCCCGTCAAACCCCCGTGAAATTTCCAGCATCGTCGCCGTGGCGCAACAACCCGGCCAATTCCATTGGCATCGCTCGCCGACGCGTGGGTAACACGTCCGACCGTTAAATCGCCTTTGACGACGCGACCGATTCGGGTTTCCAGGCACAGGGGAACGGAATATCGCGGCGACGACCCGCGAACCATTTCGCGGAATCGCTCGGATAACGAGCGACACGGGGGGGCGCGAACGGGGGATTCGATGATCGAATTTTGATTGAATGGGAAGATCCCGTAACGACGATTTTGTGCGAAGTTCGAGGGCTGGTCTTTGGGAAAATCGGTTTTTGAAGGGAAACTTTGTTGATTGAATAATTGAACTCCTCGCGAGTACCTTTTGCTTGGTTTTTAAGTGGTGACGTTTCTCGTTGTGCAGAGGAACTTGATGACTCCGGGGTTTTCAAAGAAAAATATAGACTATAAATCGCTGACATATATTCAATGTAACGACTTTCCGAAGTTATTAACTGATTTCGAGATGTGGCGACTTGGTGACCTGAAGAATTGAAAATTTGAAGACCTCACAACTTGAAGATTTCAAAGTTTGAAAGTTCGAAATTGTATCGCAGTCTTCAAATTTTCAAGTCACCAAGTCGTCAAATCTCGAAATCAATTAATAACCTCAGAAAGTCGTTATATTGAACGATTTATAGGATTCTCCATTTTTCGTTGAAAACCTCGGAGTTATCAAGTAACACAGTGACCCAGCATTGATGCAACACGACCCAGAAATCATCGATATCTTCCTTACAGTACGTGACTTTCTTCTATAGCCGAGGATATTCATCTTCCTCGAAGTTTTCTTTTTAATATTCCAGTGGGATACCTTTGACAAAGATACAAAGAGTCTTAAAGCTGTGTTTCCAATACAAGCCTGTAACCCTGAGAATCATCATCCTTGGCCGGTTAGGACCCGCCGAAAATCGTCCCTCGAAATCCTCGAAAATAATAAGGAATCGAAAGACGGGGCCGCCGGTGGGCAACAGATAGGCAGAAGAATGATGGGAATGGTGCTCGTTAGCAGGAGCTGTGAGAGAGTCGCAGGATCGTCAGGATTAGGGCACGTAGGCAACAATAGCTGGTTACACTGGGTTAGGACTGCTGTCCTTGTACGGCAAGGATTCTCCTCTTGACTGGCCTTTTTTCTGTCCACGAGCTCTCTTGAGCCTGCCTCCATCTTGCTCTCTTTCCTCCTTCGTCGCTTTGTTCGCGCCTACTTCCACCGTTTTCTTCGATCACGCGGCTCCATTGTCATTCGTTTGCTTTGTGATCGCCGCTATTAACGACTGTAAGATTGCTTCTTGGGTCTGCTGGTTAATTATCCTTTGCGAATACATTTTGGCGATGAGATGCGAACCAAGACCCTTTTTCGTCGTAATACCAACCCGCGAATCCTATTACAATTCGGTTGGCTCTGCTTTTGTACTAATTAAAAAGCAAACTCTGGTAGCACAATTCCTCTAAATCGATAATTCGTGAATTACACAAAGTATCGAACACGCGTGAACATAAATTTTCATTCCCGAAGATCTAAAACGCGATACTTTTACAGAAATCCCGAAGTTCCTCGTGTCACTGCTTTCGCAATTGTGGAATCGCAGATGATTTTCTGAGAAATTATTCATGAATTGATTTAGATAAATACAAACTAGAATATAAGGAAAACACTCAACAAATGTATTTTTATATATTCTATAAGACAATGCGGAACAATCAGTTTTACTGCTCGGTAGTTCTAGTTTTAATAATTACACAACATTCGTTGGTATAATCAGCAAATGTTTATTCTCGATTTCGAGTCCTATTAAAATCTCCAATCAAACAACCCATACGATTCAACGTGGCCACAGTGGCCCCATAAAATGATCTTATTTCGAAGAGGGGAATCGTAAAGACATTCCTTTCGATCCAATACTCGCAAGGTGCAGTGTACGTCGAAGTATATTCGAATCTGATTACTTGCGGGATCTCGTCGCCACGGAAAATCCGTCGTCTTAACGGAGGAAGCTCGTGGGTGGCGTGGCCAGTCGTTTCTCGCTCGCTCGGACAGATAGGAAATGGATCTGGCGACCCGGGGGGTGAGTCCTCGCGCTCGCCGGAGGAAAGTGGACCGAGGTGTCCTTGTTCGAGTCTTATAGGATTTGGTTCGCAGTTTTTGATTCCGTGGGAACGGGTCCTCGGCTAATACCGGCCTCCTATCGGAGACCATTGAAGCTGAAATGATTTTACAGTGAGATATCCTGGGTAAAGGCGAAGGAAAATTGTTTCTTCGAGTATTCATCCCTTACTCGGATTGTTCTCGAACTGCCCTTAGTATTCCATAGGATATTATATATTTGATTTTTCGTCGTAATCGTATTTAAATGATTTCGTAGATACTTTGAACTGATATCAATATAATAAATTAAACGAATATTTTGAAAAATATTCTACCTCTTATGCGTTCTTTCCTAAGTAATCAAAATCTAGGCATTATTTTACGTTCGAACATTAAAGTACATGATTCACTGTTACATAGAAATACTATTTATTAAAAATAATTGATAGTTACTATTACTTATAGTAATACATAATAAATATATAATAAATACTGTTAGTACTATTCATTAAAAATATTAACAGTTATCATTACACCGAGAAATGCTTCGTTTTCTACGAAGCAAGGCTAAAAATTACCGCACGGTAATTAATACAGAATCGAAATATTTCCATGTACCAAGTACTCGAAGATCATTTTTTAATCAAATCTCAATGTAATATTCCGCCGACGCGATACGGAACATTTACCTCAGCCCCCATTGCTCAACGCGAATGACGTTTCATAAGCGTTTCAAATTTAATATCGCGACGAATTTCATATGGGCTTTTACACGTTCGCACGGAACAGTCGGGGATCAATAAAGCAGATTTTTTGCCGGCACTCTTTTACGCTCGCCCGACGTTCTAATATTTCCCCGATTATTAAACGCGAAAATGGAACGGCGCGTCCGAGCGACGAAGTCGAAGTCGAGCCCGCGCTCTTCCGCGTTTCGAGCCGGGCAGCCTGTTTTTCTGAAGCCCCGCGAAGAAAGACTGTAACCGGCGGTCGAGTCCGGTTCCCGGTTTCCTCGAAGTACCTTTTCCAAATCCACCTTTAAGGACTTAAGCGGACGGCAAAGAAACTTCGCTGTTACGAGCCTGGAACTTCCACCGACAAAGTTGCCCTTGTCGAGCTTGTTAACTCGATAAATTGCAGAAAAAATTGGCGGGCTTCGGTCGGCTCGCGAGGAAGTCGAAGCCAAGTTTCACTATGAAAATTCAGGGAATGAAGAACGCAGTTAACTTTCCTGGAAATTTAGGTGTATCGTACGTTAATAGACGAATGGAGTCGAATAACCGTAGTAACCGGGAGTCGAGGAGAAACTAGAGGATAATTTTAATGCTAACGAAGTTTACTGCACGAGGGAGCTGAAGTAATTAATTGTATTAACTTTCAAGACTTCCTGGAAGATAATACGATGAACGAAATCGAAATAAAAGTACAGGGAAAGGAGAAGAGAAATATATTTGGTTCCCTGAAGCCGGGATCTTCTGGAATTAATTGTTTCTGTTACATAATATGAATCACAAGAAGCTCGCCAATGTTTCCCTGCACTCATTGACCACTGTAATATGTATCGAGGATCTAGAAAAACACGTCGCGCAGAGGCGCACCATGAAGATTTTAATAACGCAACCCGCGATTCCATAAAGCCGCTCAAAGGAAGCGAGTGTCCGTGAATTCTGTTTCCACCACCTATAATGAGTTCCTGAATTATTCAGGTAAACGCGGCTTTATCCGCGCGGTCTCGCTGGAACAGCCAATAAACGCAGAAACGCCGGCAGAACGCATCCGCGTTCTAATAAGATTATATAAAAATCTTAATTAAAAAAGTTGCACCGTATCGCTTTGTACGACAGCTGCGGTTTTTCGTTCGAACAGGAACGTCGGTTTAGTGAATGGAAGTAGATCCAGTGTTTCCTAACTTCTTTTTATTCGTAACCCATGTGAATATCTCAACAATCTCAATAACAGTGAACCAAGTATTAGATAATGTTAAACCAAAACCGGTAATAAGTTTAATACTAATGCAACTAGGAAATTAGCATTTTCTTAGGACATCGAAGTTTCAATATGAATAATTTATCGCCAGAAAATATAAATTCTAAAACCAAGTTCCAATATTTCTCCAATTACCTCTGAAAATATTTAATTATATAAACCTACAAATATGTCTTCAAATTATTGCTGATTTATTAAATTAGTATCATTGTTAATACAATTTCGAGAAATCAGTATAAGATTTATTGTAACATAGAAATACTATTTATTAAAAATAATTAATAGTTACCGAGAAATGCTTCGTTTCCTACGAAACAAAGCTAATTGCACCACATGGAAATTAATACCGAATCGAAATATTTCCATGTATGTACCAGGTATCCGGAGACCATTTTTTTTATCATAATTCATTGTATCGTTATTAATACAATTTTGAGAAATCACTTATTTTCATTTCTAGTACTCGTTAACTAGTACGGTGTTTCACAAACCATTAAGTTAACACGAAAGTATGTAAATCTACATTTACATTGCCATTTGATTCGACCGAACAAAATGATCAAATTTAGAATTCAATATCAAATTTTCTGTAATGTATCTACACATGGAACATCGAAATAAACTGGTTCTGTCACTTAATTTATACAAGGTCTTTCTTTATGTTAGTTGTAAAACATGTCATTGATATTTAATCAGAACACAATGAATAATTGTTGAGAAAAATATTCTCGAGTGCAAAAGGTTAAAATATCAAGAAACTCTGTTCCCGATCTAGCGTAAGACCAGCTTAACCAGTCAACTGTGTTTGACGAGTATACTCGTCATGGAGAAGTTGCAGGATTTTGTGTCATGACGAGTATACTCGTCATGGAGAAGTTACAGGATTTTGTGTCATGACGAGTATACTCGTCATGGAGAAGTTGCAGGATTTTGTGTCATGACGAGTATACTCGTCATGGAGAAGTTACAGGATTTTGTGTCATGACGAGTATACTCGTCATGGAGAAGTTACAGGATTTTGTGTCATGACGAATATACTCGTCATGGAGAAGTTACAGGATTTTGTGTCATGACGAGTATACTCGTCAAGGTAAAAAGTTGTGACCATTGGCTATTTAAATTGTAATTTCCGTGAAAAGCCAATGGTCGCTACTTTTTATCATGACGAGTATACTCGTCAAACACAGTTAACTGGTTAAGTCGGTCGACAAAGGTTTTCCAATTTTCATCGCGCCGGAAGACGCGTAGCTCTTTCCCACTCTTTCCCTCTTATCATTTTCCCTGTTACCCGCCGGTTGCATAATACAAAACTGTATCGCGGACGGATAATTATCGAAGTAACGGGTCATTCATTTCCGTGGGGAAGTCCTGAGCCTCTCTCGAGTGCAGAGAGGTCGGTCGAACGTTATCGTCGATATTATGGTACTTTTATGGAGGAAAAGATAGCCGGACTCCGTTAACAATATTACGAGGCACTGGGATCGCTGATAGCGCCTCGAATAAAGTTACATTACGTTTCATCGGGGATACGTTTGACAATCCTGTTCGCGCTCGTCGGACCGTTCGATCGTGCGCCATGAGACGTTTAGTTTCTTTTCTTTGCTGTTTGAAATTGACGTTTAACCCTTAATTTTTATAGTACTCCTAGCGAAAATGAGAAATGTTATAACATCTCTTCGATCTTTTATTTTCCTTCTTAGTACAAAATTTGGATGTGTGGAAAATCTAACAATTTTAGGGTAGCTTCTTTAAGATTCATTGAAATATTTGATATTCTAACTGCAATATTAGAGCCTACAGAGTTCAAAGGGTTAAGTTTGCGGATGTTTTCGAAGGCTCGTGTTTTCAGCAAAGAATTCGAGGTTTCAGGGAAATTGGAATTTATTTTTCTAGCTAAGAATGTCTTAAAGATTTTCTTTTATTCAGATGATCTAAATTTTAGCGATGCATAGGACACAAAACTTGTCTAACGAAGATATCGAATCGCGAAACGTTGGATTTATTTAACTGTTAGAACGTATATTTCTGTTGGAGATTGAATTGTCAAACGTTGATAGTTTTTAATATATCTTTTCCTCTGTCACCGTTCGCACTTTGCAACGCCGGATATCTCTTCAGCCATCTGTACACCGACACGTTGCTTTCCCGACGAACGGTTTTGCGCGAGAAATGCTGCCGTTGTATATAATCCTCGATCGATAATCCTGCTTGATTGGCACGCATAGGATTTCGTGTCGCCAAGTAACACCCTCGTCGAAAATTTCGCTGTTATTTATTGCGATTTCCCGTCGATTCCGCGGAGGATCGTTATTCAATGTTCAAAGCGTAAATGATTCGTTCGTAGATTTCCAGCAGAATTCTTCGACGTGCCACTTTAATTTTAATATCTCACGCCGCAGCGCTCTACAAATTAATTCCATCCCACTCGGCGAACTTTTAATCCTCGATATCAGTCTTGGCATTTCGCGTAGAAAATCATCCCTTAAATTTCCTCCCACCTGTTGCCAAACTTCCTAATTGGAATCCAGTCGCAGATAAATTTCATCCCTTAATTCTCTGTCAACTCGAATCCAATTTAATTCGCTAAACATTCATTCGAAGGTCGCCTCGGAGATTTAAGGAGGCTAATAGTCTCATCCCAACGATTTCTACAACTGAAGCAACGAAAACCATCATCTTATTGTTTACCGATCTTCTCATTTGTCTCTACACGTAAAATCGATGCAACGT
Source organism: Nomia melanderi (assembly GCF_051020985.1). Lineage (NCBI taxonomy): Eukaryota > Metazoa > Arthropoda > Insecta > Hymenoptera > Halictidae > Nomia > Nomia melanderi. The sequence goes on from NC_135007.1 coordinate 11,347,127, forward strand.
ATTCCATGTTCTTGCACATTCCGAAAAAGCATCGCCAACAGGCGAACTGTATCAGTTCCCTTTTCGTTTCTCGCGAGACCGCGCCACAGTTCGTTGCTGAAACTAGCTCGAATGAAATTCAATTAACGTCCCATTACCGTGACAAGTAAACTTCCGCGGCGTCGTTGCCAGGCGAGCGTTATCTCGGCACGCTGATCTGTTCGTCAGAAGTCGTTACGTTCGTTCGACGGACACACGGGGAGCCAAAATTCCCATAAAATGCGCCGGCGAAAAAAAAAGGAAAGAAAACGGGAACGCGGTCGGCTGATTTTTTTCGTCGGCTGGAAAACGAGGAGTGGCGCAACGAGGCCCGGGGAACAATTAGAATTAATAATCCAGCGGGATCGGTGTACCGGAAGACACGGTCCGTGTATTCCCGGCGTGGAATTGAAGTTTCTTCATCGTCGCTGCAGCTTATCGTTCCTTACGAGTATTCGGGGTCTCACGTAGCGTTCTGCTCGTCCTGCGCTCTCGCATCCTTGAATTGTTTTCCGCCGATGAATTTTCTGAGTGACCCGTTGCACGGTTGTTACAGTCCTCTAATTAATGCTTATTTGGGATGATTGACTGAACAGTCTTCGAACGCTGTCACTCGATCAGAATTCTTCGTCATTCGCAGCATTTCGATGTATTTATTCGAGCGAACACTCGTAAGTTTATAATAGTATGGAATGTTCAATTAGATTTTAACACTACAACTACTAGATGAGTCAAATTAACCCGTTCCTACGTTCTTCTCTCCCAATTAAAAAGATAATAGATGCTCCTCTGTAATTATTAAAGAGAATGATTTAGTAATACCTAAACTGAGTCGATTGAAATTTTAGTAGCAGTGTTCTTAGAGTTCCCATAGACAAATTTAAATGTTGATTTAACTGATCGGCTGTTATAGCGTTAACGCGAAGGGTGTTACTTAAACGAATGCAGGTTCGAAGTAAAGCGAACTTGTCCTTAACGCGCTCGCGATGACGCCGTTCGGGCTTATCGATCATTTTAGAATCTGCGGACGCTGCTAATTGGTAGGTGACAAGGTGAAATCCTTCTTCGTTAGATGCCAACGTCCACTTTTATGCAAGATATCTGCGCCGTAAGGTTAACAGTTTCGTAGTCACCAGTTCCCACGAGAGTGAAGTTGGAATTAATATACGAACTCTGAAATTTTATCGAACGAAAATTGTTTATCCGTTTATTACGTTCGCCAACAATGAAGAATTACTTCGTTCGCGTTTGTTCAATTCCATGATATCTTGATGAATTGTTCGCTCCCACGAACCGTAACTTCACAGACGGGAATCCAATTATTAAGCAGAGGCGAACGAGTTGTTTTGCGGAACTCGAATCCGCCGTTCCGAAAATATTCGCTGGTATCGTCGAATACCTTTCAGGCGGTACGCTAACAAACCTACGCGACGCGTGACACGACAAAGTTCTCATTATCGCGACGATTCCTTTTGTGCCCGAAAGTTCGCGACAACAAGAGCGGCGAACGCGCCTGCGAAACTTTTCACCCGCCGCGGGGGAACGGAAACGCCCGTTTTCGTTGTGCAACGAAGTTGCGACTGATAAACGATCCCCGCTGACTTTTCCTCGCGCGGATAAAATGAAAAACCGAGATAGCGGAGTTAATGACGTGGGTTAACTGGAGGAGCGATCAACATGTTCGGCATTCGGAATGCTCTATTCGAGCGAACGTACCTTTGTTGTGAATGTTTCGCGTTATTGGAAGAAGAAATATTTCTGCCAAGTATTCATCAACTATTCCAATCGTTTCTATGAATAGAGTCCGCTGTATAATTGTTTGAGCTCTAATCTTGCTATGAATTCGATCTATGAAATTAACATCGAATTGTTTCTTCTATTAAACGATCTTTAAGTTAGTTATATACTCGTGTCTCTCATTCCATCTGATCGATTATTTACTACTATTATAAAGACTACGTTTTCTCCAATAATTATCCTCTTATATTAAATATAACTCATAATTGTCTTCGAAGATTATTTTCTATCTTAACCCTTAAAATGCTGAGTGGAGTCCTATAGGGAGCCCAGAAAGTATTTTTCTTTAATAATTTTGTAATTTCTTGTAATTTTTCATATTTTATGTTTTCTCTTTTTCATCGTCAAATATTGTGGATAATTTGTCTATTCTAAAAACATTACCATTTTGTTTTTAGCTATAAATATACTGGGGTCTCCTGGAGAGGGTTAACAATTTTCTTTCATTAATTTGCAAAATATCTCATATCATTCTTTGAAGGTTAAACATTTTCTTCCATTAATTTCCAAAGTATCTCACATCATTCTTTGAAGGTTAAACATTTTTTTCCATTAATTTGCAAAATATCTCACATCATTCTTTGAAGGTTAAAAATTTTCTTCCATTAATTTCCAAAGTATCTCATATCATTCTTTGAAGGTTAAACCTTTTTTTTCCATTAATTTCCAAAATATCTCACATCATTCTTTGAAGGTTAAAAATTTTCTTCCATTAATTTGCAAAATATCTCACATCATTCTTTGAAGGTTAAAAGGTATTAACTCACTCTCCGGTTTAAACATTTCCTTCCATTTACTTTCTCGCTTACCTGTTGTACAGAGTTATATATTTTATCCAGAGAATGTTCCGAGTTTAAGGAACCTTAAAGGACCCTCGTTGTACCCTGGAAATCTCAGTGACAGGTTGCACCTGCGTAATCGCGTCCCCGGTACCATTCCAGGTAGAGTCGTTGGAAATTTCCTGCAGGTTTCCCTCTGCCGGTTTCCCCGTCGCAATGACGTCGACGACAGCCCGTCCCCGAGCTGTCTGTGGAACTTTTGCCGGCCGGGTTTACGTAGACACGTTCGCAAACACTTCACCTCCGCGCGAGATTGTTGAAACAACTGCTAACGGGGCTCCGATAAAAACCGGCCGGCCGGCCGGAGCCACGTTGAAATTTCCCCGGCACCCGGCTGAATCGACTTCCGACTCGGTTTTTCGGGACTTCGTTTGCAAGAACCGTTCAGACTGCGGGGAGAATCGCTCGGCTGCCGCTTCTTATGCAAAAAGGGAAAGTTAACGAAGGGCGGTTTGCATTTTGCACTTGTTGAGGGAGGAATTCTGATTGCGGGAGACTGCTTCCGCTAATTCGCGCAGTCGGAGCTTCTAATTTTCGCCGACAGTCCTCCGAAGGAGGTCCTCTTCCAACTTTCTTCCTTGACGGAGTTTTAATAGACGTGATACGAAAATCGTTCGGAATTCTATTCACGAGTCCCGTCTCGTGTCTTTCAGTGAAATATAACAAACGCGATGCACGTTCCAATATTAACCCTTAGCACTCCAGATGGTTTTGTAATCTATCAGCAACTGCAACTAATTTTTATGGTATCCCTAGCGAAAATGAAACATGCTATAACATTTCTTAGATCTTTTATTTTCCTTAGTGCAAAATTTAGATGAAAAATTTAATAACTGTAGGGTAGTTTCTTTAAGATTCGTTAAAATATCTAATATTATTTCTGGTGCAATATTCCTACAGAGTTCAAAGGGTTGAAGAACTTACAGTCCTTCGATCAGATTTCCTCGCCGAAAAAAAATCGAAATTACCGCTGAGTTTCTCCCGAGAATGGAATTCTATTTCCCACTGTCTTTTCAATAGCACGACCTCCCCGGATCCGATGCTCCGCTCGAAATGTTAGCGCGAAACGCCCGAAAACGGCGGAATGGCCAGGAGAAAGTCAAAAGGTACATTTTTATTTCATCCCCGGTCAATTTGTCGGGACGCCGGCACAAAAGGGACTTTCGTCTCTCCGGCGTCGTACAGTTTCTCCGTTGCGACGACGAGAGGAAGACGAGCCGCTTCTCGAGCGCGTGTTCAAGAGGTTTTGCAAGCTCACTGCATTTCTATACACCGGCTGGGAAGGACCCGCCCCGCTTCCCCTCCCTCCTTAAACCTATTCCTCCTCGGGGACCTCTTATGCACTTCACCGTGCTCCGTTACTAAGACTTTTCCGCAGTGTATCCCCGGGTAATCTCTGTGTCTTTCGGATTTCTGCTTCGCCAGGCCAGACGTGAGATCCTAGAGACACGTGCGACGTCGCAACGACCACGGTTTTCCGTCTACCCCTTTTCCCGAGCTTTTCCGCTCCCTTTTCTCGCTCGAGGATCAAGCCTGCACGCTCGCGAGGGTGTCTCGTACTGATCTTCAGCTTTGGTTCTACAATTGTGAGGCGTGTTAACGCGTTGAAGACCGTTGACGCCGTGCGTCAATTGTTATTCCGTAGCCAGTGGTTGCTAGCTTCGATATCTTTTCTCTTTTTGTAAGATTATTGTTCAGTTTAGTGGCAGGTACTGCGAGTGGTATAACGATGATCAACTGGGTGATTGTTTCGAAGATGTTTTGGGGTTTATTAGAATTCTTTGAGGTGTACGTTGAGCTATTTGTACGTGGTTTCAGTTGTTTCTTGAACATCTCGCTACTCATTGCTCCGGAATTGGCTGACAAGCCGTGACAAATCGCTGGCGAGGTGGAAACCTTCGAAACATCCGCAGCGACCTTGGGTTGAACTATAGAAGAATAGAAAGGGATAGGTTCGAAAGGAATCGAAGGAAGGGCAGGTTGAAAAAAATTTTGGGGATCGCGATAGCTCGGGGTTCTCAGATTTTTTTAACTCGTTTTTTCTTCTCTGTCGACTATTTCGTTGCTGCACAGTTACCTGGTAGTTCAAACTGTTAACAGTCGAAAGATTGATCGATGACTTTCTATAGATCTTTATTCGTTTTGCTTTCCTTTTGGTTTATAAATGTATCTACTATGTGGTAGAAATTAGAAACTTGTTCATCATTGAATTACTTAAAAATATAAGAGGAAAATTAGTAAGTTATTTTAAGAAGTATTGCTTAAAGTTCTGCATTGGCCTTGCCCGTTCGTCATTTTCTAATGGGAAAATTAGCAGTCTTAGAGGAAAGCCAGCACATACAACGTGAGATCATTGAAGTGTTAAAGAATTTCAGTTCCTGGTATCTCTAACCGGAAAACCGCGAAACCAGTTACAAGAAAACAGTTAATCTCCAACATTGTGCGCAGTTTCATCTGCTTGGAAATATTCAGGTTCGATTCCGTTTTGAACGTCTCTCCCGCTGAATGAGATTCAGATAAAATTTGCGTTCTAAGAAAATTTCCCTTGCAAAGGGGGAGAACGTTAATAAGTTTCTCGACGATGTTCACGTAATTATGAAACCGCCGTACATAATATCAAAGCGAATAAATTTAACGTTGGGAACAAAATGGGAAACTCGAGAATTCTACGCAACCGTTTTAATCATTAACTTTCCTTATTTTTTATTCAGCGTTCCCTATCGAGTCTAGATAAGCAAATTCTTCTCGCACTCATTAACGCTTCTCCGACAGGAAAATCCTTCACACGCAAGTTTTTAGAAATCCGTTTCATTAACATCCGCAAGGTAATTTAGAAGAGAGCAGAATTTCGTGCAATTCAAAGTGTTCTTAAAATCAACGTTTCGATACACGAATCTGTAATAAAATCTTTCCCTTCAATCTCTTTTATCCTCCGAGTTCACAGATCCTCCATCTATTCACCTTAACATCAAACAAATTTTACCGTTATCTAACTTTCCAAATTGTTCAACTACACGTAAAGCTTCGATCAATACTTCTCCATCTCCAGTCACCCTAAATATTTCCATTCCCAAAATTCAGAAAATTTCCTCTCGCAATCCTCCGCGTATCTCCGTTTCTCAAATGTTCAAACCACAGTGCTTCATTTTTATGCTCCGCGGACGTTACAATACACCGTTTCGAAAATACTAACACCGTCCGTGGCCTTCCCTCGGCCAACGGGAATCGTGATCACGGTCGATCGGTTCGCGGCGCAATTTCACTGGGACATTATCAGAAAACGATCGTCCTGTTTATCGTTGCGCGAGCTAGAAATCGCGAGACGGATCAAAGGACTTATCGTCGTAGCTGGGGTGACGGTTCCATCCGCCGACACTCGATTCCTTTATGGCTGTCTCGGATTTTATCGCCGCCCTTCTGCGTCGTTATCGTGGAGCGGCGTCGTGTGCAAACGGTCAAAATTGATAAGCGCGCCAATGGCGGTGCGTCGGGCGTCGTTATTCGCGATGCAGCGAGCACCCGCGGCCAGGGTTCGGTAAAACGTAATCTGTTCACGTGGTACCGACGATATTCCGAGTGCAACAATTGATTCAACAAATCATATTCCGTAATCGTCGATCGAATCGTTCACAGGTCGAACTATCTCTTTCCGAAAATTTCTAAACCTTACATCGAACAACTGGATCAGTGCTTGAATAACTATATCAAATTCACTCTTCGTTTATAGTTGATCAGTTCGGAAAACGGCTTGTTACTGATCTATAATTGATATTCAAGTTATCACGGTGAGTTCTAATTAATAATCTACACTTATCTACCAGAGTGATCAGCGAAAGATGAATTTTTCAAATTTGCTACACAGGTAATGTTAAACATTCGTGTATTACAATTTGAAAACATATAAAAAGGGAAGTTGATCGCTTTGGCTATTAAACGAGTCGATTATAGAGAGCTCGCACGATTATAGCGACTCGCCATTTATAGCGACTCGCGATGGAATGAAAAGTCGCGTTCCGATCGTTATGTAATCAAATTATAGACATCTTGGCCAACTCTGTCTACGGCTGCGCGCGATGCTACGAATACAGAGATTAGTCACGTAATCAAGTCGCGTCGTATTCGTTCGAGGGATTCTCGACAGCGGGGAAGAGTCGGCGGGCGGCTTTGTGCGCGGCTCGTCGTCGACGTCGTTGTCGTTCGCCGTCGTTCGCCGTCGTCTCGCGAGAACTTGGCTGCGAACCTTCCCTCCCGCTCACAATGACTTCCGTTATGCGACGGCTACACGGAAGCGGACGCATTTGTAGTTCGATGTAATCGCGATCGAGGCCGAGTGAGAATTCTCGAGCCCCCTGTTATTCCTCCCGCTGCGACGGTATATAGGGTGGCCAAGAAATACGTGGATAAATCTTCGCTAGACAGATCGCCTTATTTCGTGTGCGCATTCAGGAACAGTGTTTTATTTTCCGAATACATCGAGGGCGAGGGGTTTCCATTGAAAGTTCGTAAATCTACTATGTAGACAATACGAATTAGTTAAGTAACGAACATAAAGAATATTAAATCCCTCGGACATATCAAACTTCCTCGAACGTCCTCTCGTTTAAATTTCCAAATTACTCTAAAACATCTGCAACGATAAAAATAAATCTCAAGTACACAAGTCCCAGTTTTCTGCGAATACCAAACGACAACTACGCTACCGATTCGCGAACGCGATCGGAAGTTCTCAGTTTCCGCGAAAAGCACGTCCCTCCAGCGCTCTATCGAATTCCATCAAGAAGCCATCAATCCGGCAGACCTCCGTCGCAAGCGTAGATCGATGAGGGAAGACGTAGCCTGGTCCACGGATCCTGCTGAGCGAACAGTAGCCATAACCCGTAAATTCGAACTCGTTTCAACAGAATCCAGCTCAGCGCCAAATGTCGGCTTGAACCGTCCTCTAGAGGAGCCCCGGAGGAGCGTCGTAACGAACGGTCCTAGATCGAAGAAGCTAGAGTCACTTGGCAGAGACAGAGGTAGAGGAGATCCGGGGGATGCAGCTTCGGATCTAGCGGCGCAAATGACGAAATAGAGCGAACGGCTGGGAAAAGAAGAGTGCAGAGGACAAGGGGAGGGAAAATGATGGCGGCGAGGGAGGTGTGGCTCGAGTCCTGGCGGATCACCGAGGGCTGAGGCGCTAGGATGCACAAGCACACCAGCCAGCTGCGTGGGCCCGGCGGCCCCGGGACCGGGCAGCATGTCGCCAACCGAGGTCCCGTCCGGAGATGGAATAGCTTCCACGGCGGCGGAAGCGGCGGCGGCGCGAGCAACTTCAACGACACCGTCGGAAACGGGAATCTGCCCTCCGGCATGATCGCCAGGGGTCCGCAGGAACCGTTCCGGGCCGTCCCGAAGGCTGTCCAGGCCCTGAGAAGCGAGTCCGTCGATAGAAGCCATCGCGCGCAACCGCCGCCGCCGCCGGCCTTTCCGCGAAGACGGTTCTCCGTGTGGTGAGTCCTGGAAACTCTTTGTTCGCTTTACTTTTTGATGATACGTCAATGTTACTTGAACACTTTAGCATACAAGATGACGCGTTTTTTGGGGCTCATTCATTTGTTAATTTGAACTTGGAGTTGAATATTTGTTTTTGTTCTGTATCGATGTTTCTGTCTGATAGAGCCCCATGGGTGTTGATGTGTTTCCTTGGTGATCGTAAATTACTTCATGGGTACCGATCTTCCTTCGATATCGAAATCAGTGATACAAGTAATAACACATGAATAATTCAACCGCTTACGTTCGCTGTTCTCGCCGAGGTACAGGAAGACAGCGCATGCTTTAGAAGCGAACATTTTGTTGCTGTGTACAGACACACGATAAGATAGAGAAAAGTGTTACGGTTGGGTAACTCCAATTTCTAATGCGTTCCTCAACCGGTTTTTATTTTCTCCCGTTCCATCAGCGCGTCGAACAATGCACGTTTCCCTTAAAACGCGAGCCTTCCGTTTAGAATGCACACATTCGGACCGCGGAAATTAGGAAATTAGAAGCATCGCCTATCGTTCGAGAATAACTCGAAACCTCGCGTCGCGCGTTACCCTAATTTCTCTCTGTGTCGGTTTCAATATCGATTACCGTTCACCGATCTTCCAATCGCTATTGTTCAAAGGCCGAATCGATCGGGTCCGAGGGAAGGCTCCGGCGAGCCCGAAATCGGCGCGTCTTTTATCGACACGTCGCCGTAACGAAAATTTATTCCCGGTATAAATCACTGGGTAACACGCTCCCAGACGGACGTACGCGCGTTACAATCTGAATATATTTCAATTAATCTCCATGAAAGCGCAACCGGTCGACCGGTGCTCTCCCGCTTTTACCGCGCGTCCTCGGGGCTAGACGCGCCGCCGCGTTAAATTGCGACGGGGCCGATACTTTGATTGAAATTTACCGATATAACTCACCGACCCGCCGATTGAAATCGTCGGGGCCGAAATAAGCCGGCAATTACCAGCACGCGGACGCGCCGATACCGAGCGACGAATAAAAACGAGACGCGGCGCGGCGCGCGAGCGATCGTTCGCCAGCTGACGTTCGCCCCGTGACACACGATCGGCGCAGCTTCGAGATACGCGCTTATCCGTGTCCCCGGACCGGATACCAGGCGATTCGCGACTCTAGTCGATTGGTTCGATGATACGGTTTGCCGGGGAATTGGATTTTTTGCTTTCTCGCTGCGCGTTTATCGAGGACTTTAGAGATTTAGGGTGCTCGAGCGTACCTGGAATGTAATGGACGAAGAGCAACCCTTTTCACTGGAAAGTTCTCCGCTACGAATATTCAGTATTCCTCAATGCAATGTAAACGACACTCTTTGAAACGAACTACTAAGAAAACGTACGTAAATTAAGAATCAAAGCTATTTTGTTTCAATATTTTACGTTCGATATGTTACACGAAACTTAACGTTACATAGATCTTATAATTTTACTACATCGATTTGGTGATCGAGAGTCGCATCTCGAGTGCAAAGGATTAAAGCTTCTGTATTTTTCGATGGAATTTGGAATTGATAAAATAAGGTCTATTGATCCGTAACCAAGAAAGATCTTATATTCCGAAGTTGAGTTTGTAGAATAAAATTAAACTGATGAAACAGATATAATTACTTAGCTATAACTGCATTAGTTCGATACATGTATTCAATCTCTCAAATTCATATTATTAATACTTAATTCTAACTTCAAGGTAACAATTACACGTATACAACTTGCCAAGCATATACTATTTACATTCTATGCCACCAGATTTGCCGTATTACGCGTAATAGATCAAACGACGCGTTTGCAAGCTCAGATCTTTCATAACGAGTCCACTGAACTTTTCCACTCGGTTCAACGTACAACGAAGCCGAGGATCATCGGCGATCGCGAGGCGAACTCGCGCGAGTACTTTTCTCCACCCGGTGTGCATTGCGTCAGAGACGCGCGGCACAGCTAAATTAATTTCAGCGGTAACTATTACACGGAGCGCACGACTAATCAGCGGTTGGCACGACGGCGTGTCCCACGAGGTCATGGGAAGGCGGTGCGACCGGTTGACAGTTTCATCGTTTTATTGCGATCCTCGGGATACAGTTAGCCACGCTGATAGAGAAAGAAAACCGGCGGCGCGAGGGGTGGGAGCGTAACCGCGTGTAACGGCGCCGACAGAAATATTTCATTAGGTCGGCCGAATACCGGAGTCCGGTGAAATGGAGTGCGTTATCCGACGTAGTGACCGCGGACAGACGTTCCGGCATTCGGATGCCGGCGACGATTGAAATGGCTCGGCGGCACATTTCGCGGACGCGCCGAGCCACTTTCCGACCGAAATTACGACGAGCATCAACCCTTTTATGCTGCCAGCCGGGTATCCGAGTATCCGTTTCGATAGCACTGTCCACTACGTGATTTTTCTCTGAACTCGTACAAATTCGACGACACGATTTCCGATTTTTTAAAAATATTTCTACGTCGATTTTCGCTTCGGAAATAATTCGCGTGGAGTGTTGAATGGTGGATAGAGGCATTTTGGTGGACGATGGAGTAAGGTGCAAATATACTGGAAAATAATTTGGAATATCTTTCTATTGTCGCTTTTGATAGCAATAAGATAAATTAGAATAGAAGTGAAGAGATAGGAATGATATTTTTCAGTTTTCATTCTTCACTTCTCACGAATTATTAAGCAAAAAAATTGGGACTGAAATATAGCAGAAGGCGAAACATACAAATGGATCAAGAAATTATATATTTTAAATATTTTCAAAATATATAATTTTTAAATATTTATATAATTAATATAAATTAATATATATATAATTTTGAAATATTTTAAGTACTTTTAAAATATATATTTTCTTGATTCATTTGTATGTTTCACCTTCTGCTATATTTAAGTTTGAATTTTTTCGCTTAATAACTCGTGAGAAGTATTCGAATAAGTATTTATCGTAGATTGAACGTTAGAGTATTTAGAATTTATTGGACTAGATATTTTAAGTGAACATTCGCTGGAAACCATTCCGAATGACGTCTAACTCCGTTGAACCCGGCGGATATTTAAAATAGAAATACGCTCCGCGTCGAAGCGCGGGAACGGAGCAGTGAGAAATTAACAATTAGCGACGCAAATATTAAATTGCTCCGAGGAACTCTCGCTGAATACTGTATTCCTTACTTAATGAATTTCTTAGAGATCCGAGGGTATATGAACATATCTCTGTCGACTAGTAATGGCTGTTTAAATCAGTTACCTAAGGAATGGAGTCAGCGGAATCTGAACCAGCGGAAGGTATACACATACTTTCCTTTCTCGAATAGAAATATGTATAAAGCCATCTCATTAACATCCAAATAATAAATTTCACATTACACAGTTTCCATCTGGAGGTATTCAACCAACGAAATCATTATAGCAACCGTTATCCGTTATTCAGTTTCCCTCGTCGTCGGTTACTTTCATTCCAATCGTCGTTTATTAATTTATATTCCTACCACGATCATTAGCTATTTTACTTTCGAACAATCATCGCCGATTAACTTCGTTCCATTCATTCCCCCGTATTCTTCTCGATATTTTCCATTGTTCAACGTGACTCCCGGAAACTTCGAACGCAGGATACGCGGACGCGCTTAGTTCGAACTAACGATGATGAACGTTATCAGGATTAATGGAATGTAACCGATTTCGGGGCGGCGTGGAAACGTTAATGCTCCGCGGCCGGGTCTATACATCAACGACCCGTGGATCCCGCATTCCGCCCACAGTTCCCGGGGTCCGGAGATTTTACAGGATTTCATCTAACTATCGTAAAGCATCGTTAAATCTAACGTCGTCGTTAGACTTCGGCGATGATGGAATCGCTCGTAAATACCGTCTTAAAGTGTAGGCTCGGCTAACGTGGATTTAATTCGAGCCCGCTGAACCCTTTCCCCGCTTGTTTCGCGCTTCCTCCGTTTTCCGAGAGGACGGGCCGACGGGAGCCGCGAATTGAAAACTCAACGGGGAATAATCGAATTTCTTTATACCTAAAAGTCATACCGGGAAGTACGTTATTACCCGTAAAAGGAGAGTACGCCCTCTTTTATGGGGCAATTCCTCTGACGAAGGGAGTCGAGCTTATAAAGTTTATGCTTCTTTTAGTTTGTTATTAGAAAAAATACGACGCTTTTATGGACGATTTTAGTGGGCACTCGTTCCGAGGGAAATACTGATAGGCGGTATCACACGACGCTGACCTGATTTTCTTTTTATGCCGCCGTTGCATGCGACGGCCGGGTCGGTTTTGACCAGGGTTGGAATTTTCACGCGTTGCGTTTGCGAGTTGGATTGTTAATATAGTATATTAGTAATGTTCAAGGTCGTTCGTGTATTTTAGACATTTTCCGTATGGTCAAGAAATGGATCATCGATGAGCTCGGTCGGGACCTAATCATCTCGGGTTTTGGGATTACGGTGTGGGTCATTTCACCTTTCAAGCTTAAGCTATAGAGTCATCTCAGCTTTCGAGCCTAAGCCTCGGGATCATCTTCGATTCTAAGCTTTCCGCGTGCCGCATTTTGCTCAGCGGAAAAGAAGCTGAAGTGATTAATACTTGGTTCATTGATTTCGCTAAGTGAAAATTGTAATTTGAAATCGATACGAATTTTGTATTTAAAGCGGGAAAGTGTTTCGATGAATCAAAATGAAAATAGGAATTTAAGAATGTTCTGATACGAAGAGGATGGATTTTTGTTGGACTGAAGGTAATTGACGTGTTCGGTGACCTTATGGTTGTACAATTATTGAGGATATCTATAGAATATATTGTCCGTAGAACCTCCTGTGCTCCTATTAAGTGATACACAAACTATTAGGGTAGGTAAAGCTCCGTTCTAGCGTTTATTGGCACATTTACGAAGGCCACCGCAGTTTCTGAGCGTTCGCCGATATCATTTAAGGGTTAATATTAGAATTTCGCATATATAATTAAAATCGCAGTGCTGTTCGCCTTGTTGAACGTTTTAAAATAATCAATTCAGCCTCGTAACCTCGTGCAAAATAAATTTCATTAAATACCTACAACATTTGACACCGTAATTTCAAGAATTCCGTTCCATCCTCTTTTTGATAAACCATTATTGCTGTTCTATCATATTCAACAATATTTTTCATTAATTTCATAACGCGTCGAACGCCGTGAACTACTACAGTTCATCCAATTAATAAATTCCGCCTAACGCGATGAGATTCAACTAGATGTGCGATAATAATAATACAATTCAAACGAATGATTTAATACTATATCCTCTCCACTCCGTGTACGTTGCTCCATGAAATCGTGCGTTCAACGTGTTAATCAGAGAACTATCTCTCGCCGAGTTCTTTGATTAACAGCGTGTATCTTACACCCCGTATTTACTGAGCATTATCTCTGCTTATCTCCGGCGACAATGGATCCAAGTGAAAACCACGAAAACGACGCCGTCGAAAAGAATACAGAATCCTGCGCGTCGTTGTGAAACGGTGAGCGTGTAACGTCGAGAGTTCGCCGCGAGTCAGAAACGCCGAAGTATCGAGAAATCGATCGTCGCCCGCCCGCATGTCGTTAAAGAACGATTATCCGTAACGAGGATTCGTCGTACGTGTGCACGGTGTTAATTAAGTCGTTCGAGGTCTTCAAACCCCGACGAATCGACGACCATGCGAGCACCGAGTCAATCGTCCGGCGACAAAGAAAAAAAAAAGAAGAGAGAATCTTGATCGAAGGTTACGCACGAAACCTCTCAACAAATAAAAGAAGAAAACGGGAACGATGAAGGATGAAACCCTTCGACGATGGCGTAGGAGAGACAGGCCGACACTGGCTGTCTATAGCGAAACGATTATAATCATTAGGATGGGCATCGGTCGGCGCGACGTTATAGGGTTAACTCGAATTGGGGTTGCGAGATGAAGAAGCCAGCCGGTGCTATCCGCATCGGATTCAATTTTCCGCGGCGTATGTTCGCGGCGCTGATCACATTGACGCTAATATTCGCGAAGATAATTCGAAACGTCGTTTCACGTTAACGCTGAAACTACCGAGCGGTTCAATTGACTTTTTAAAATTTCGCTGTAGAAACTCGAGTGCATCTGTTCAGACTCTAATTGATTTACAATTCAATTTCCGTAGTGCTAGATGAATTTCTTTAATAATTTCTCAGAGAAACATTTGTTACCTTTCTGATAATTGTAGAAAGAAGACATCAGGTCATTTGACACGTCTGGTAGTTTTAGTGTTAAAGATACAGTTCACTTTCCACTCGGAGATTCAAATTTTACTTTGGATTAGCTTTGCAATTTCGAATTGTATCGAGGATCACTGACTTGTTTGAAGATTAGTATATTATAGAAGAGATGAAAACTGTTTGATCTGTTCGAATATGAAATTTCTCTAAATATTTCTAAATAATGGAATAATACTAGAACTACGGACGGATCGAAATGACGCATTCCTGGTGTCATTTTCTCCAGTTATTCGACATAACGGATGCTTCTATGAGAAGGTACTAGAGAAACTCGTTTAGCAATACGCGAACTGAATTGCATATCAACTGAAGTCTCGATAATTGCACTGTTGAGGTTTCTACGGAACAATTACTAAAAGACAATTTAATTGCTCGGTGGTTCTAGTGTTAATTCCCATCGATCCTGTGACACTAGTATCAATCCATTCGAAATTGATTTTCAGATATTTCTAATTACTCTAGTATCGAGGACTTTCTTCAACCACTTGCGCTGGCAACGAACCGAGAAACTCGACGGGATCTCGCGCGAAGAATTTTGCATAATATATACAGATATGTACGCAAATGTCGTTTATCAATAATTTTGTACGAAGTGGTAGACTATCGACGTGTACAATATGTCGTTGGTAATTTTCAGGCAAAAATATCACGTGCGTAACGCGTCTTTCCAGTGCGAGTGGCTAATCCGCAATTAAATTTCATCCGGCAAACTGTTGAATATTTATTGTAAAAAATAAACAACACAGTTTGAAAAACTAAGTGTATATTTATTAAAGTATGTATTACTGTGCTTTACAAAAACTGAAAAACAGAACGCTGTTCAACGGTTGAGCGTTTGCTGCGAACTGCCGAACGCGGAGAAAAAAAAGACGCTGGAATAAAAATGGCTCTCCTCGGGAAAAAGAACTGAATCCGAGGGAGAGGACTGCACCAATGGATACTTTAAAAATATACTTCACGCTCATTCTCAACATAAACAATAATTTTATGTTCGAATTCATCAATCCATTTCGATCCAAAACGTTTCAAGCGTACAACGCGGATACACCACTCGCATCTGCGATGTAAGTGAAAAAAGAAATGCTCGGCTCGCAGTGGCATATGTGCGTACCGAGGCGAGCATGTGTGCGTTACGCGTGTTAATCGCAAACCCGCTTGTACGCAGACGAATGGCGAACGGGGATGGTTACGCATAGGGGGGGTCAAGAACCTTGGTCAACCTTACGGCTTTCTGTTCGGCGTTTCTCAGTCGGTCCTCATTCATCGCGCGTCCAGGATTGATCCGCGGCTGTCGATATTTCAACTTCGTCCGGCATTACCGTTGCCGGTAGAAGGCGGTGGCCGGTTCTATGGGGACACTGGAAAAGTAGAGGAGCGGCGCTATGAAAGGGACAGTTTCTTTAGCGTCCATTTCTGATGTCATTATTACGCCCTTAACGCGTCGAGGGCGAACATTGTAATATTATTGACTTCTGCGTCTAGAATTGATAGCATATAATTTCATTCTTTGTCCAAGTAATCTCTATTTCAATAATTCCCTTATTTGACAGATCGGTACATATATAGTTCTCGTTTCCCCCAGTAATTAGGAAGATGAATAATTCAACTTTATGTGAGAAGAATTTTGAATATTCTTAAAAATTCTCGTGTACGAAGGGTTGAAGTATAAATACAGTAATAGGATATTTATTGGTTGAATGAGAGTATATTATCAACTCATTAATCTTTTTCGAAGGATTCCTAGAAAATAAGAGAACTATTGCTGATCTGATTTTCTTCTATAGAACTTATATATGTAAACCTGTTAAAATAATATTTTCATTTAAATCAGTTTTTCCTCATGTGTTTCGTTTCATTGATTAGTTACTATGTGATTGGATCGACGACTGCCGACAATTCTCGTGAGAAGAGACTCCCGATTCGACCAATTAGACTCGCGTTCCTTTCAGGTGCTCTCTATCTATCAACGCGTAATACTCGTGCGTCGATACCGATTCCTCTCGTAGCTCCGC
The DNA here is from genome assembly GCF_051020985.1 of Nomia melanderi. Classification (NCBI taxonomy): domain Eukaryota; kingdom Metazoa; phylum Arthropoda; class Insecta; order Hymenoptera; family Halictidae; genus Nomia; species Nomia melanderi. The sequence goes on from NC_135007.1 coordinate 11,363,582, forward strand.
GTTGCTCCTCTCACCGGTAAGCCGCTAGACGACCTAGGTATACCTGCCTATGCAGAGGCGCAGGTTTATTTTCCTTTGAGACGGCTGACGTGCGCGACCCCGACTCAAGCTAATTATCCACCCTTACCGGTGGCATTTAAATAACGTACACGGGGAATTCAGAACGAGGGAGAGCAGCAGGGTAACCTGATTATCTTCGCACTGGTTGCTCGAACGTTGAGCACCTTGATATATTCGCATTGGTCATTGATTCTTGTTCGAGAGAGGTTTTCAATGTTGCCGAATCAGTGAATGAGAGTTTCATTGCGTTAGAGGATTTGTGGATCTGCTGGGTTCTTCGGAATTCTTATTATATTTCTTTAATGTGCTTGTTGCACTCTTGATTTGAAATGTATCTTTTGTGTGGTTGTATTATATTATACTATACTAAATTGTATTATTTTTATTAGAACTTAAATGAGATAGAAATATTTAATTTTCTGTATTAGAACTTAAATGAGATAGAAATATTTAATTTTCTGTATTAGAACTTAAATGAGATACAAATATTTACTTTTCTGTATTAGAACTTAAGTGAGATAGAAATATTTAGTTTTCCATATTAGAACTTAAACGCGATAGAAATATTGAATTTAATGTTACTGGATAATTACTATTTTTTCTATGCAAAAATGTTGATTGTCCAGCCACTAACATTCACGCGTTTCCAAGGAATTATATAATCGTCCGAAATAAGGGTCCTGGGTTGATAAAACACTCTCCTAAAATGTGACCCTTTCCCCAGCACAAGTTGCATGTCCGCCATGCATTAATTACGTTAATTAGAGACGAGATTCCGCGGTGGCCTCGGAAGTCGTAATTTATTAACTGAAATGGATTATCCGCGGTGGAAAAATGCGGTGAGCCAAACCACCGTTGCGACCAACGGGGACATGTACTGTCTTGTTTGAACAATAGACAACTATATAAAAGAGTCTACAAGAATATCATACTATGCTTCATAAACAGCAATCCTATCTAGAATTCTCGACAATCCTAACACTCTACCCCCAAACACTACGAAATTCAACTCTCGCTTAATCTCCTCATCCACAAATATCAACAGTCACAACATTCCTTCGTTATCACTTTCCATAAATCTGATACGTTCCATTAACAGTACACTCACGTTACTCTAATCCAACCCAACAATTTTTCCAAACACAACGGCCCTACCGCAAAAATTCATTTCCACCCCCAAAGGAACACATCACGCGGGAACTGCCAAAAACGTCGGTCAAACTGTAATTTCCGAAGTGATGTTAGTCACACCGCGACTGAGTGTAGAGCGCGTCTCAGGTGGCCGGCTCTCACCCCCGTCCCACCCCTAATTCATCAGCGCAGACGTGTCTAGGCGTTCGAGCTAGCCGCGCGGATGCTCGTCGATTTTTCCCGGTGTACCGGGTGGCCCGGAATTCCGGGCTAATTCGGGCTGCGGGGCGTGATGTCTACTTCGAGGGGGGGATGAAACATCTGCCGATGGACGGGTTCCTCCTCCGCGCGATCGCAACGTTAATGCCCCGGATACCGCAACAATGGCCGTGTTTACAGAAACGCGGCACCCTCTCGCGCCGAGACGTGCATTGTGTTCGACGCGGAATCGGCCACCGTTTCGGTGATAAATTGCATTTCGCCGATGACTTCCGTGTCGATGCGTCCACTCGAACCCCGCCCTGCCCTCTCGCCGTTATTGTTACCGGTGTTATGGCTTTTAACCGCCCCTCGAAGGGCGCGCGCGCGCGCGTGTATACACATGCACCGGCGGCGGCTCGTGTAATTCTCGACGCTGTTTTATTTCGCGCCGTTGTCGCCGCTGAATTATATTAACACATTGCGCACGGCGCTCTGCACGCGCAACGCGCTTCCAGGGCCCGTACATTTTTGGGCGCTCCGGAAACAATTTGTACGATGCATGTGTGCACTTTTTTAATTCGCGTTTGGTGTTGTATTCGCGTAAGGTGTTCTTAACCCTTTGACTGCTAAAGACGTATATATACGTCCCCACATATCCATCAATATGTACGTAAGGCGTAAATTTACGCCCTCTGCATTTTTTTTACTTTATGTTAACACGTTGAGTGCCATGGGAGTGACCCCCAATCAAATCGACTTTAGTTCGCTCAATTAAACGATGATTATTCGAAAATATTTCTATATTGTAAATAATGCCACCTACTGCGGTGACGTTCAGCTAGATGGACATGCAGTTGTAATAATGCAATTCAATCGAATGATTTGATATTTGATATTTAAATCGTTCGGCATTCAACGTGTTAAAATTGTCAAAATGAATTTGTTCCTTATTATCAGTTTTCGATTTTCTTCTTTACATTCAATTACCACCTATTATCGTTGAAAGAATAATGTACAAATTAATTAAATAATTTAAAGTTGCTTGAAAAGTTACTTAAAACGAATAAAAAAATGGATATTTTAATTTATTTGCAATTATTTTTTCGAACCCTAAGAGTGGTATTAAATCTCCGAGTACTCTTCTGGTCACTAGTCAGTTGACGACCAGTCGCAGCGAGTGACGTGCAAATAACGCGCCGTCCGTATTGATAGCTTCCTCCGAGAGCGCGCCGCAGTCAAAAGGTTAAATATTATTATATATTTTTATGGACTTTCTGCGAACTTTGTAATAACGAAATGCTGTACAACAATAAAACACTTTATAAAGTACGTTACACGATCGACACAGAGCTACCGATGTAATGGCCATATTGACTGACTGACTTTTACGCTCTCGAAATGTCGGCATTCGTTTGTTTTCGCTAACCATTTATTAGAAGAATACGCGAGACTTCGTTACTCTGGTAACGTAACAAGAACATCCATTTTTAATTCCTTAAATCATCGATTGAGTCGAAGAAGCCTGAAAACGAGATATCTCGTCGTGGATCGCTGGAGTATATTCTTTTGTTACGTGTTTTATTTTGAGACTTCAGTCGTTGTAACTTCGATTGGTGAATGGTAATCGGTAATTTGACGAATGTATCGATTGTTGATTAGTTTTAATGTTGTACAATGCACGTGTTAACCGTTCGTGTTTAGTGGTTCTTCGAGCGAAACAAGGGCTTGGAATTTTAGGGAGCTTCTTGGGAACAATGGTAATTAGGACATAAAGCAGAGGTAGAATTATTCTAAATTTTAGCATGGATACTCGGATGTACTCGCAAATGAATAATCGAATAATAAGACTGTAAGTATATTTCAGAGTATGCATATTTTGGAATACTCTGCTAGCCGCGAATTCGTTGCGGCGATTCATTCGGGCGAAACACCGAAACGACGATAAAATTGCCAACGCAAACACGGGGGAAGGATAAACAGTGTACAAGGAAATGCAATTAAAAAATTAATCAGAACTAATGTATTCTCCTGGGTAATGTGCAGCATTGTAAAAGCTAATGTTATTTGCTTCGAGGAAAATACAGGGAAGATTGTTGATTGTTTGCCTTAAAAGCGGGCGAGGGGAATTTTCACGTTATGAGAATATCGTGTACACGAGCGATAACCGTTTACGTTTCTTGTTAATGAATACAAATCTTTAATTACTACTGCATTAAACGTGACATTTTCAGACGAGTGAATTGTAATTGTTCAGCGGGAAGATCACAGAAAAATATTTAATTATTTCATCCTGAACCCCGCGCAGTTCTCTTTGTCGTTGAACGACGTGAAGCCGGAATCGGTTTTAACAAACTTTTGGACGTTTTCTGTTGCAGCTTCGGAAAGCGGACGGGTGGCAGTGCCAGGAGACCTAATGAATGTTTCGTTCTCGAGCCCTCTGAGATGATTGTCGTAAGTACCTTTTACATTTCCCACGATGCAATACAAAAACGGAAATAAATCTAGTTTTACGTATTAATGAATACAAAGAAAATATACTGAATCACTAGTGAACCGTGTTAACCCTAATCGTACCACGTGTTTTTATAACGAATCGTACCACGTCTCAGTCACTTACGAGAATAAAAGGAACGATTAAGATGTTATTATTCCTGTTTACAGGGCCCAAATTTTAGCCCAAAAAGTCTTTCGGAGATGCAATATGAAATAACTCTCAAATTTAAGTAAAAATGTGACTCAAAGTCACATCGTGGTCCGATTAGGGTTAAGAGTAAAAGCCAAACACAATACTCACTTGAAAATTTCAAAATTTAACTTTCTAATAAGACGGAACAAGGATCATAAATATTACTAAAAAAAAGTGAGGAGTATTATAATATTCAATAAGTAATCCGTAGGTTTCACAAATGTTTTTAAATCCCCAGAAATTGAAGGAAGTATATATTTTCCGCGAGAACAGGAAATTTCGGTGAAATCATGGACAGCCGGAGTTCGGAGCATGAATTTGAACGAAAATATTTCACGTCGGGATTTTAATAATTTCGCTGTCCGGTTTCTGGGCGGGTTATTTACCGAAACGTATGGGATTATTTGTGCGCGGCTGAAGCACGTGAAGCAAATCAGAAAAATTTATGCAACCGAACAAACGCGAATTTCTCTTTTTCCGGCTGGTTGGTCCTACACTCATTTGGCGCACGCACTGCAGGCATCCTTTCGTGTGACTCGTCGCAGCCACGCTCGCGAACTATTCCGGATATAGTAGCGATATCGCGTAATGAAAGACAATGCTGTCCAGACTGGAGACGCAGCCTGCTAGACAGTTAATCAATAGTTCCTCTCCTGTTATGTTCGCGTCGAGTTTTCGAGACTGCATCGCTGCACTTCCCGATCCGCTGTGTCTACTTCGCGATCACCGGCTATTTTCGAATGCTCGGTAAAAATTGAAATAGAATCTACAGAATTTTCTGCGCGGAAATCATTCACGGATAATACGCTTAATCGTGTTCCTTTAAATTCAACGCTAGAACTACCAGTCAAAATTACAGGTTTCGATTTCTGTGTTTCGCTATTATTGATATCTTAACCCGTTGCGGACGGATGTCATTTCGACAAGATGAAATTTTCATATACGGAAGACTAAGCAGGAAACAGATGATCTAATTACTCGAATAGCAAGAGATCAGCACGTAGTTTCCTATTTTTCTATTGTTCAAGTAATTGGTATGTAATTTAGCTTCATCTGTTGAGGATTTTGTATATTTCAGAGAACCTTCGTCCGAAAAGGGTTAGAAGCATTGAATATTTGAAACGATCCTGAAAATAAATAGTTTCACTTGAACACTGTAACGAATGTCTGAAGAAATTGAAAATAATCTATTGTTGAATTCTTATGCGGATTACATATTAATCGTATTAAATGCTCGGTAGTTCTAGTGTTAATTTTCGACTTCGTTGAGCGGTCGATCGGTTAGTTAACCCTCTGTAGGCCCATGCAACTTTAAACTCACGTATCAGTATATTGGCATCTTGTTGATTTATTTCATTTTGCACTCGAAGTGGTGAATAAAATTAAGTAATCAGTTAACTTAAACTTTTATATAAAATGTACTCGTTTGATGAAATTATTGAAACTATTGGGTATTTATTAATTTTGTACTGCATAGATTTCGTTATAATCATGAACAAAAATTTGGCCCATAGAGGGTTGATCATTAATTAATTGACACAATGGCGAATTTATTTGTTGAAATTGAAATGTTGGGTGAATATTAGTTGAATGAAGTGTGGAATACATATTGTTAGGGTTATTGTGAATTATATATTTAATATAAAGTATTGTGATTTTAAATGAAATAGTTTCTGCCATGAAATGGCAGTTTCGTGTGAATATTAGTTAAGCGTAACTTGGAAAACGCAATTTATTGAGATAAATGATCAATTAATTCAAGATAAATTCGTTTCTATTTATTTTATAAGTGACGCGCACTTTGAACCGGTCTACGAAAGGTTAAGATTTAATTGGAGACCGATTCCACTGAACCTTGAGATGATTTAGGTTATCAGAGACAATGGACTCTTATGATTAGACGGCATGAGAAATCAGTTAAACAGAGTACGGTGGAGGAAAAATTGTACCGGTTCGTTTCACGGCTGGAAAATAGGTCGAGGAGCGACAAAGGCTGACAGAAATTCCGTAGAAAACTTTCTGCCGTTCTGCATTGAAGTTGACAAAGCAAATTAATATTTTCTGAATAACGCCAGCGTTGCCTCCTATGCTCGTCTCGCCGCGCGAAAAATGTAATTTAACACTGTTCTTTTCTATATTAATTAATTTAGAAAACAAAGCGACTGCGACGCGCAACGTCATTTACATTCGAACGACGCGTTTCGAAGGGAATATGACAATCAAAATTAATTGGAAAATAATCTCGTTCGCAGGCAACAGTGGCGTCCGTTTCGTTCTCAATTTACATCTTCCGTAAATTCCAAAAATACCATAAATTTCACAGAATTTTCAGAGTGGAGAGCACGATTATCGTTATATACGAATAAGAAACAATGTTTCTTTTAAAATGGAACAATAACACGAACGGTTCATTAATCTTGTTCAAACTTTAATTAAGAATTTTCAGGGGAATTTGTGTCATGCCTTCAGAATTTGTTATCGTCCAAGTTCAGCCGTAGATAGGAATCATGAAAATTAATTCGGATTGTCCAACTAAAGTCATTTTGAAATTCGATGTTCGCTGGATTTCATTCGAAGTTCCACGAGAAACTGCTTCAGAATTTCTGTTCCCGTGGATAATTGTTTCGAACAGCCAGTCTACGGTATCCTTGACTCGTGCTGCCATCTGCGACCATAATCTCCTGTTTTACCGACAGCGTTGATCCGTAGATCTCGAGGATCGACGCTCTCGAAGCTGTTCCGACGCGCTGCGATCAATGAAATCCGAAAATATCGTATCCCGTCCCGTACATTTCACTCGAGGATATTATGATTTATGGTATTCAGTTAGTTTGTAAACAGTGATAATGTAATTAGAAACTTGGTAATTAACCGTTGTACGTACTTAACTCTCCCCTAACGAGAACCAACATTGAGAACCCGAGACTCTCGGGAGTAATCATTTAATTTGATGACACTCGGCCGCCGTAGGGTCCACAGAAAATGTTCTGTTTATTCATTAATATTTCAATAAGATAATTAAAGCGTCTCTCGTGGAAACGCGAATACGTCGTCTTTTATAAAACCACTTCAAGTCTAATTTAATAAGAATAAAATGAAAATTCGTTTCGGACAGACTGGCCCTCCTACGTTTAAATAAAAGAATTATTAAATATTTCATTATCTTTAATCATTATTAACACTAGAACTACGTACCAATCAAAATGACTGGCTTCGATTTTTTTGTTTAACAATGATTGATGTTTTCGAAATGATTTTGAAAATAAATAGTTTCATTTGAGTACTATAATGAATGTCCGAAGAAACTGAAAATAATCTATTGTTACAATTTTTATAGGAATATTAATCATATTAAACGCTCGGTAGTTCTGTTGTTAAATAGATACTTGACTGTTAAAACAGATTTAACGCATAATTCTTTACACAATATTTACTTTTATTTTAAATTAAATATAATACAAAACTTGCTACAGATTTCTAAAGAAAACGTCGCAAATAACCATTGGATTTTCAGAGTGATAAAAATATGAAAGTTAAAGATACCAATGTGACCATGAACTTGACCACAGTTCTTGTCGATCTCAATTTTCCGGAAGCCAGGGAAGAATCGGAACGACAGTGGTTCAAAGTCGATCCGTCGCGACTGCAGATAACGTCCCGAATTTTCTCGGAACTCGAAATATTTATGTTCGCCGAAGCGTAAATCGATTTCCTAAAAACGCCGTGACTTCGGCTATGAATCATCTCGGTGCAGCCGAGGACTCACAGAAACTCGTTATCGGCTGACAACCCAGCGACGATAAGACGATCCGAAGCGCGATCAATGAAAACGTCCAAACAGCTCGATCCCGACGGCGATTCCTCGGGCGCGAGCCGACAGAAATGTTTCTGAATGCGAGGAATGTTTGCGCTGTCGCTTGATAATTCTTATCGGGTTTAAATCGACATACCTCTGTCTACTTGTTTTATTAAAAATATTCTACGGATATCGTACATCGTGTTATCGTACTCGGTGTTACCATTTTAAGAATTAGAATTTCGTTTGTTTACTTTTAATATTTCTTTCTTATATATAAATGTATATATGTATTGTAAACTTATTTATAATCATTCTTCATTCTTCATTATGCCTATCTGGATGATGCTCGAGAAATTACTCGATCAGTAATGCGTGTACCGACGTTAAGATTTAAATCTTTAATGGCAACGTACACTTGAAATTGCGAAATTCGTGAAAGTTGTTCCTTCAAGTATGCTGCAGTGCAAATGCGATTGTTTATTCTGTTGTATTCTCGTTCACCTTTGCGTCTGATACAAAACTGGGCACAAAGGTTGGTACTTACGTACGTACGGATGGTGCCTTTCTCAGCGGATGCTGTAAATTTCGGGGGAAAAAACATAGTCGGCGGAACGTTGGAACTGCAGCAATGCACTTCGGGTTACGCAATGCGTTGTCAACGTGGATGTGTGCACACAGGCTGCGCCAACTTCCTGTTCGCGTCGACTTCAACGTTTTTCTAGCATTATCTCGGTTTCTCGGTGGACAACGCGCCATTATGCGGCATCGTTCGTTTAATTGCCGTTTGGACAGTAATTGCATTCGGAATTGATTTTAATTGAGGAACGTAATGAACTTTTTAACATGAATCGTACACGTGTCGCCTAATGCTTAGCGGGATAAAAGGAAATCAATGGAAAAACCGTTTTTAATGGTAATATACAATTATATTCATATATTATTCTCCTACCAGAGCAGACATAATTTACATGCAAATGACTGGTAAAGAAAAAACTATTCCTTATCGAATATCCCACATCGATACTGTTCAAATAACTAAAACATCCGTTAATTCTCACGAAGAATTACTTCAAAAAACACTTGTTCTTGCCATTTTCGAATTCCTCGAAGCAACCAACAATATTCCAACATCTCCACTTGAACGCCGGCTAAACACGTTTTCCCGAGCGGAGGGTAGAAAATGAACATAGTTACCACCCACCAGGTACAGAGTACACCTTTTTAAACAAAAGTCAAAGGGTGAGGGCGGCGAACAAAGCCGAGTATTTTCGTTTCCATTTCATCGGCCACCTGGATCTATTCTAGTTGATTCTATGGTCGCGGCGTTCGGGTGTTCGCGTCCATTGATTCCTTCCATGGAAACCGAGGGAAATTGATATCGGAATGGACATTTAACGGTTGGAAACGGCCGGCCGTTGTATCGGCGCACTGCGTCATCCGAAAATATTAGTTTTTTACGTGACGCCGAGGCTTATTGCCATTGGTCGACCGGTCAGTCGGTTTTCATCTTGGTCTATGCGACGGTCAATCGAGTAAATACGACAATGATGCTCCCGATTAGTTATTCAGGTGACGCCCGCCGGAATGAAACGGAGGAGCAACGATGCGGCAAGCGGACCATTGTTACCGATAAACAATTCAGGAACGGTGGACGTTCATTCGCGTGTTCACGGTTTTTCGGGCAGATTTATTAACGGTTTTTTTACGGGGAAACAATCAATGGCTTCCGTACGTGGATAATAAATCGCATCGTATGTCGGTTTTTTGCGAACCAATGCGACTCCTATAAATTCGTGTTGAAGCAGAATTTATTCACCCGCACTCCGAACACTTCGAATGCCTTAATAGTTCATTTCTATAGAGAAACGTTACAGAACCGGAAATTTCGTTTCGAGAAAAGAAAATTACGAGTATACATGGATTCACGTCTTTTGATTTGTTCTTTCAATTTCCTACGTTCGAGTAGAAAGAAGAATTTTACAATTTGAGAGTGATGTAACGTGACATCTGTGTTGCAAATTATTTGCAACGCAGTGCAAAGGGTTTACTTCACTATTCTTTGCGTTGAGAAAAATTCTCTTTGATTGGGAAATCGATACATTTGCCATGTCGAGCGTGACTCGCATCAGTTTTATTTACAGGTGTGATTCTTTGTCAAGATATTTTTAAAATAGGTTTTACCCTTATGTTATTTTCAATATTATTAGAATCGTTCACACTGCTCTACAAACTATTTTTTAAAATGCGTTTCGAATAAACTATCGTGATAATTTCAAGGAGAAAGGAGAAACTTCTTGTTAAATTGTGCGGTGTTCTAAATGGCAAACGATAAATGATAAAACGCGAGAATTCGTGCTAATGCATTTCTTATCATGCTCGGCAGATTGCATTTCGATTACGCGGCTTAATCATTATTAGAGTCTATTATCGTGAAAACAGATGATTTACAATCGTGCATAGGTACGCAAGAAAACATGTATTATATAATTCGTTTTAAGAATCCGGCAGTGAACAATGAATTTTACAGGAACCTCGGAGATCGTTCCAAAGTGTATTACACGATAATCAAGAAATTATACCCGGGAAAAACGTGCACTCGACGAAGATAACATTTTATCGATTCGCGATGTCGGAGGAGTCCTTTCCGCCGTCCTCGCATCAGATTTCCGTCCGTAATTCCTGCGAACATTTCCCATCGACGCGATCCCACGGATGAAATCGAGGCTCCGTGAAATATGTATACGGTATCGAAAAAGTACAAGTATACGCGCTGAATCTTTTTATCGAGACTTCTATTTCGATCTAATTTACATTCCTCGATGCCTCGCTGTACGGAACATGCATCGAAAATACGAAAAGATAAAAACACTCGAAATATTAAAAACCATACAATGAAACAAATATTTTCTTAATTTCTTCTATATTCCCGAACGCGTCACGTCTAAATGATATCGTATTTATTCCGACTCAATTATTCCCTCGATCTCTTACGATCGATAAATTACATTTCTCCAGTCACTCAACCACTTAAATACCAATGAAATGTAACGTGTTCCCCGTGGTTCAAACACTACCACGTTTCCCGCGTTCCCGCCTGTAATGAAGTACTAAAAATTCCAGACGATGTAAACGCGCTATTTTTATTGCGCCGGAGTATCGCGGAGCGCGCGAATACTTTTCTGACCCATTCAGACATCGGTAAAAGGATTTTCCCCTCCGGTTCGTCGGAGGTGGGAAAATATTGTCGCGACGGTAGTCGACGCCGGGTTACCACGCGACACAGCGACGCTCGCCTGTGCGTGACCCGCGCCACGAATTGGACACCCGACCTCTGACCTTCCTTTCTCTCTCACCTTTTAATCTGTCACGGCTCCTCTTCGCTTTTGCCGCGTCTTATCTGCCGGGTCTATCTTCGCTTGTTCTCGTCCGGCTCTCGATCTGTCTTAATCTCGCGCAGAATGTTGCGAGGGATTCTTGTCGGACTGTGTGCTGTGCGTTGCGAACCGCGAGATCGAGAAACAGGCGGTTCCCCGTGAAGTGAGTCGAATGTTTGAGTGTAACAATGCTTTTAACTTAGGAGCCAAAAGTTAAGATAACGTAAACAGTAACGAAAATACGTTTATGGAAAAATTATAAACATATTTCTAAAAGCAGTGTCACAACGGCGTTTTTGAGACAAAATACTTAGCCCCGAATGCATACGTAACATTAGAACTACCGAGCAATTAGTGACTAATTTCCAGTTTCTTATAGAAAGTAGAACAATACGTTTCTTGAGACTTAATAACATATTTGCGCAAATAGACAAATTTAAAGGAAAACCTTTCGCAAAAACGCCTTCGTGATTTAGGTACTTGTGAAATAATAATTTTGAAGTGGGTCAATTTAACCCGCCCGGTACTTTTAGTGTTAACACGTTGAACGCCGCACATTCATAGAGCAAAATACACGAAATGGAATAAATACAGTATTAAATTATTGAGTTGGATTATTATCGTTGCACGTTCGTCAAACTGAATGTCACCGCAATGGATAGCATTATTTGTAATATAGAAATGTTTGCGAATAATCATCGTTTAATTCAGTGTATTATAGTAATTCGATTTGCTTTCAATTCAACGTGTTAAACGTACCAAGTAACTTTGTTTGCATAGTAGAATAATATTCTGTGCTCTGTAATAACCCTGTGCACTCGAGAAGTGTGAGATTTCATGTAGTAAAACTATAAAATTTAATATTCAATATTCAACTGTATATAATTCATCGGTGTGTGAAATATTGGGATAAAAAGCTTTGTTTTTCAATTCACTTGCAATTTTTCCTTGAGTTAATTTAAGAAATATCGTCTCTGGTTGGAAAATGTTAAATATTTCTAAGGAAATACTTCCGAGTGCAAAGGGTTAACACGTTGACTGCCACGAGAATTTCGAGCGTTTTGTTATACCAAGATTTATCCCTTAATATTAAAGGCTAATAGTATTTGAAATAATTATTAATGTTTTGGTACTGCAGTACTCATACTACACTATTATCTAGCTGCTTGTGTTGCTAAATATTTTAATTCAATGTCAATTTTCTTATTGTAATTGCTTTCAAGCAATTTGGAAACTCCGGTCATCGCTGACCACCGTGGCAGTCAACGTGTTAATATTATGATTTTTTCCTATCGGTATGTCCCATGCTTGAAAATATAGGTTTGCACAAACACTTTCAAACAGAGATTTTCACAAAACTTTTTTTCTGATAGAAAACGGAGCAATTTTCAAATTCTCTTAGCTACCTTAGATTGACATCAATTAACTACTTAGTACTATAATTTTATCAATAATTCCCTCGTGAACTTCTTCTTACTTAACCTTTAAAATACTGACTGGGATCCTATAGGAAGCCCAGAAAGTATTTTTCCTTTTTTTGTAAGTAATTTTTTGCAATTTCTCATATTTTATGTATCATCTCCTGGAGACTCCAGTATGTTTACAGCTAAAAACAAAATAACGGTAATGTTTTAATCATCCACAATACTTGGCGATGAGAAAAGAGAAAATACATAAAATATGGAAAATTACAAAAAATTACTTACAAAATTATTAAGGAAAAATACTCTCTGGGCTCCCCATAGGACACTCAGCATTTCAAGGGTTAAGACAATATCTGTCATTATCAAACACAGATTCGAACACTTCCAAACGAACATTTTCCCGAACATCATCAGTGTACTCGTTAGCAACGGCAAGCTGGAAGTAGTGGGATAACTGTGTTTCACGCGAACGTAAATCAGAGTTCGCGAATTATCGCAGATTAAAGCAACGTCCGCGGTACCGGGCAATCTCGAACTCCATGTTCTCATCTCTCTTTATCCATGGTTATTACGCCGTCGCTCCGTCGACGCGAATCCTTAAATGAAAATGAATCATTCCCGTGAACTCCACCTGCGAATATTAACGCTACGCAAACGTTGTTCGGCGGCAGCGTCGAAACCAACCGGGAATGAAAAACGCGCTAGAGCACCGGGATAAAAAGAGAGAGAGAGAGGAGAGAGCTTTCGCTAATCTTCCTACGCGATATACCTTCACGCTTTTCGGAGCCGTGCTCGAAAGTATTTTTTCAAAGATCCATTGAGGTCTTTTTAACGACGAACGAACGGAGTTTCCGCTCTTTTATAGCGTCCATTTCGTTCTGATTTATGGATCGAACGCGCTGTACGCAGTTTACTTGACGAATACTAATTAGTAGGCTATAAATAGTTGAGAATTTATAGTTTTACCGGACAGTATATTATAATAGAAATCCGATACTGTTCGTACACCGCGGAAGTTCATTTACTTTTCCGCGAATTTGGAGAAATCGAGATTTCATAAGATTCACTTCATTATCTCAATGTGGAACTTGCATTAATAATACCGTAACAATTATATTACATAATACTTCGAGAATATAGTTACATCGGCATGAACAACAATTTCAAAAGAAACACTAACTTTCAATCGATGATCTAACATCTATATCTCCTTTCTCGAAAAAATGAATTACATTTCTGTTTCACTGGTCTAAGATAAAGAGAACTGTCTTGCTCATTGTCAAGGTAATCAACATTCATTCGCATTCTCGTTAAGAACGAAACGTATCCGACGATCGCGAATAAAACGATGTAGTTAATTATTCTCCATAGGCGGACGATCGAATTGATCGTTGCGCCAGGTTAATCGGGATTCGATCCTCGTTCGCGTGTCGTCCCACTTGCTCACTGCCCCCGTTGTTTTTACTTTCAAGTCGACCGCGATATTTACGTTCCGAGCAACAAATTGGCCGAATTACTCCCGCGCGAGAATTCGATTAGCGTTCGACTAACCGTCGCCGTCGCCGGCGGCCGCCGCGGTCGGAATATTCGCGGCCGAATAAATCCATGTAAATTGGTCCGCACAATGGGGATCCGCTTATAATTATTCCTCATTAATAACCTGACGTCAGAGGCACTTCGGCGCCGCGGTGTTTATAACAGGTTGTTGATTTAATTTCGATGTTTCGGCCGAGGAAGCGGCGGCTGGAAATGCAAATGAAAGCTGTCTTTCTCCCGCGAACAATACCAGCCACGCTGTAATTAACCGAACGCGGCGAGAAATTATTTGGCGGTCTCTCTTCTTTTTTTCGTATTTTTCGCCGGACAAACGGGCGAACGTCCTATTGATCCGATGAAAATGTTTCTCGTCGAACGCGTTTAGAAAGCGGGCTTTTCAGCGCGGAGACCAATTAACGGCGACTGAAACTGTTCGTATATAATTGAAATCTTTAATGCATTTCTATCGAAAGTTTCGATTTCTGCGCGCAATGCGGATTATTAATACAATAACAAGCGTGTCTATTCACATGCTCCTTAATCTGAAATTAATTATCGCGCAGATGCGCATGCGAAGGAAAGTTGAATTCAGAAAAACGAGGTTTCGTTTTTCTTTCCTGCATGGCGTTTCTAGTATCGTGCGCGAGCAAACGTAAGCGAATCTGTTAGAACATAATAGAGAATCATGAACTGTGCGACGTTTAATGAAGGATAAATCCAATCAAGGATTTATCTTTGTGTTTCATCGAAAGCTAAAAGATTTCCTAATCAACGCATTTATCAGCCGTGCTTTCGTAATTACCGGGTGTTCGACGACAGCGTCGTTACCAAATCGCGACGGAGGGTTTTATAAATCGAAGATGAGTCACCCAGCGCTCTCCGTTATCAGAAAAATTCGTGTGACACATTTTATTGTTGTGCGAGCGCCGCTAACAAAATGATTTACTAACTGGATCACATCCGCCGTGTGCTTCGCACGTTGCACCGCGTCAGCAGTTGATTCATAACAAATCGTTTTGCTGCAATTTGCGGTCAGCTTCTTTGTCGGCGACTGACTCATCCGACCGAAGAAAGACGGTCGAACGGGAAACAAGGAAACGCGAGATTTTCCCCCGAGGTTCGACCGCGAAAAAAGACCGTAAACGTCGAAACGATTAATCCGACTTGTTGATCCCCGAGCCAATGAAAATTTCAAGGCGGAAGTACAAATCTGAGCGCTTTATCCGCGGCGCGAGTTAAATTCAGTCGGCATGAATATTTAAAAGGGAAGCCGTTCGCAGCTCGGTACGAAAACGCGCAGACATCGTCGCGTTTTCGGTGGAAAGCGAGACCGATCGCTGGAACGCGATCGATTTACCGTGAATCGACGTCGAAGCCGGCGATTAATTGAGCAATTGCGAATGCCGGCTGAACGTATTTTATTCTGCGATTAACGGTATCAATTAATGATAGGAAATTCGCAGGCGTTTGAAGAATAATGAAAGTGCTTTATTAAATCGAATCGTTTGAATATCATTTTGTCCGACAGTTCGATTCGAATAATATCTTCGGTGAACGAAATAATTCGAAATGAATTATTTGCAGTTTGATGGTGTGCATTACGAGTGGTAGGATGTGTCGGTATTGATTGGAAAGTGTTGAAACACGAGATACCCTGTTTATTTAAAGTTCTCCTCGTTGCGAATCGCTGGATGGCCCGTGTCAGCGTTCCGTTAATAAAGGAGAAACCCGAGACAATTTAAGTAGATTGTTGTGCAGGATGCGGGCCTTAATTGCGTAACGGGTGTGCTCGCTTCGTTCTTCGATACGAGCAGGCCGCGACGACAGATGCATTTTTCAAGAAGCTTATCGTCGCTGATGAATCGACGTCGGGCGCCTAGCTGTAGCGTCATCGTCTGGACCGGATCCCCTGGAACTATTCAAATCGCGTGCCAGCTCGGGGAAATTTCTTTGAAAGCCGCGAGAGCTTAATTTTATTTGGCAGCCGTAACCTAGACCTTAAAACCTTTTTTCTGCGCTCTATTTACAATGCTGTCGCCAGGCGTTTTATCGCATTCGACCTATTTCTTTTAGAAATTCACATGGTTTTCCTTTGATATAATACTATAGAATAGTTCTTTAACGATCTATTCTTTCGCTTATTGTAAGCTGATTATTTTCAGAATCACAATTTCATCTGAAATCACAGTGTAACAATCATATTACAAGCTTACGTACTATGAGCTATAATAATTTTCACCCAATCTCTTCGAAATTACAAATTAACACTTTGACGCTCATTTTGAAATCGGTGAGTGCTTCCGAACACACACTTTTTTTCAATTAGTTGGTTCTTGGGGAGTTCGATCAATATTTCATACTTAAAAATTATTGTATTTTATAATTAATTTTCCTAAAAAAAGGTACACGTCTATAGCCGTCATTTGTTTTTCACAGCTTCGACTTCTCTGATACGCAAGAGACGGCTATAGACGTTTTGGTGTCCAACGATATCTTTTGAAAATAATTCAGGAAAAAATAAAAGAGGTATATTTTTATAAACATAACTTTATTTCGCACATGATTTTCATTTACATTCTTCTTTAATGTAACACAAAATTGAAAGATACAAGAACAAAAACAACACAACACTTTATAATGGCTACGAATTATTTTTGTTGGAGTTTTATGGAGTACCTGTTTTACTTCAACAATTATTAAAAGAAGGCTAATAAATTCAACAGTGATGTACATTTCTTTAATTGTTTTATAATACTAAAAATATAGGACTGTTATAGACGTTTGCATCTACAAGCACACGCAATGGACGTCCATAGTCGTCGTTTACGTCAACGTGTTAATCACGATTTTCGAAACGAAAGCGCCTCACTCTATCCGCTAAATATTCGAAATGATTCAATGACGTATTCTTTCGTAAAGCACACTTGGTGCATCTGGAAACGATTGCATCTATTAAGTACCTTTATCGACCAGCTCGTTATACAGACGAAGAGGCCAGAAGGAGAGGAGAGGAAGGCGGCGGTAATAAGAGTGAATGGAAATTATTTCATTAAGAACTCGGGCCAGCCTTAATTAATGGCATATGCGGAGGGTTTGGTGTCTCGCTAAAAACGAGCCCGTTCATCCCCGGTTCGTCAATGGTCGAGGTTCGAGTTGCGTGGAGCACGTTTACGTAAGAGAGACGAGCCGAGCGCGCGCACACCGCTAACATCCGTCATGCGTAAGCGATCGCGGGCGAGAGTTCGCTACGAGTATCTCCCTGGTACAGGAAACTCGCATAAAATTTACTCCTTGACTCGGCCGGCATCGTCTTCCTCCCGTGAATTCGATTTTATCTGCTTCAAACGCGACGCGGCGCACTCGCGCATGGGAGTGGTTCTTTCGAAACGGGGGGGACACTCGATTAACTGCTAATTGCTGTTTCGTTTTCGACGAGCGACGTTTATGTTACTCCCTTCAATCCTTAGCGCGCCGATACTTTAACTTACACGACATTTCGAAATTCTTTATTCAAGAGATCGCTGTTTTAATTACGGCGATTAACATGTTGAGCGCCGCGAAAATCTTGGCCGTTTTTTCATAGTTATTCTTTTGTAACAAAGAAACAAACAATTATTGACAATCTCGTTTTTATGTGAAGACACTTAGCTATAACTTCGCTAATTACCACAGCATTGAGAAAAAAATAAAATTTAATTCGAATTCATTGTCTGTTTAAAATATATTGCATAACAATATGATATCTGAGTTTTTCTATGTATAGTGATTGACCTCAGTGAACATTGCCATCCGCACAATTCAGTTTTCTGAAAATTAGCCGGTACACAGTGTGTTAATTATTGCACTATTATCAACTTCGTTACGTTACCATCTTCATTCGACGTAGGTTATCTGCATGTTACAATTGTTTTCAAGTAACAGAAGCGTCAGTTGTCGCTGACTGACACGGCGCTTAACGTGTTAAGCTGTTTCAGGTACAATGTGAATTATCAAAAGATCTTCTTGTTTGTGCTGCATCAAAATATTTCGTTTTTCCCTTAGTTGAGTATCAACTTTCAACAGTTGTCGAAATATCAGTATAAAAATGATGTAAATAACATTCGCTATTCCCAAAAACCGATAAAAATCATATTGCAATCGTTTGTGCACAAAGTTCTCAGAATCAAACGTTAGAAGCTTGCAAAACCTCTTCTCGCGCGTCCAAGATCAACGAAGTACCGAAGAACTATTTAATTCCCGTCGCGATGAGATCCTCTTGCAAAACCGACGGAGCGTCGCAGGTCAAAAGTCGAGCAGCCGAAAGTAAATGGATCACTGCTCTCGATTCGCGCGTCAGTTATAGGAGACAGTCGATGCAACTCGTCTCCCGTTCGCGCGAGGAGACATATCGCCCGAAACGTAAATACGGTTTATAGTTCCTTATGGTTAATGGCCGCCGAGGGAGCCTTTCTCCATAGATCCGGCGGCTTCCGACGGAATGGAAGGAAGGAAAAGAAAGTTAAAGAGCTCTGGCAGTGGTCCTCGCCTCTTAAAATAAATCGTCGGCCAGACAAAAATGTGGCGGGCCCGTGCCGAGTTCCACGGTGAAGGTATTCCATTTTTTTCTTCGTACTCCGTCGCTTCGACGCGGCGTTCCGTCGGTCGGCTTCGTCGAGCAATGAATTTTCTTCGTCGATCCCGTCGCCGCTGTCGCGGGGAGAAAGAAGGTTAATCGAAACGGAAAACTATTCCGTCCCGTGTTTTCTGATAAGCGTCGACGCTCCGTCGGCAAGATATGATTGCGTTTCCCCGGATTCCGTTGTCCTTAATTAATTAATCATTCCGGGAATCGTTATCTCCGGCAGCGGCATACCATCGGAAAATGATAGAACGATTTTGTTCTATAACGAGTTCGGTAATTACGAGGCCGTGGTGTTTGTCCGTGGATATCGTGAAGGTCGAACGAGGGAAAGTTGCTGTTAATTAATTAATTGTTTCATGGAATCATCCGGAGCGGTGGCAATCGGGAATGGTAAATTACGGTTTTTGGCAAGTCCGACAGTGTACGAGTAACGTTCGTTCTTTTCGAAGCGGAGAAAGTTAAGATAAGTGAGTAATAAAATGAAAGTTATGCGGAAGGAAGGAAGGGAGAAAAAGAAGTGTGCTTGAGATTCGTTATGCTTCTGAATTTATATGAATGACAGTGATTTAACGCCGGCTAGTTGGAGCGATGAGAATCTTCGGGCTGTGGGAGACTTTGTGATCGTGGATGTGTGGATACTCTCTCCGTTTCAATTGGATCTAAGTTAATGTTAGAAATTTTAGCGTCAGTATTGGATTTCATCGGGGTAAAATTACTGTTACTGCTTGCACGTGGAAATAGAATCCAAGTGAATCGGATACTGGATCCTGTTCGTATTTCAAAACTGGCCACCTCATCCGAGTCAAAATTGCAAAGTGAACGGGTACATTTAATAACCGATTCAAGGATTTATGGGTTTAATTATACAGCCGAAATCGAAGGAACGCGAAGATGCGGGAGTCGTAAAGGTTTCCATGTTTCGAGGAGTCAAGGCGAACGTCCGAGTGAACGAAACATCCGAGAATTCGAAGTTTCGAAGATTCAAAGCTCCGAAGTATTTAAAATAGCACGAGAAATGCTCCGAAAAGTAAACGCTAATTAATCAGAACTTGTGAACTTCATTTCCAACTGAGTGTCCTCACATTCAACGCTAGCTATACAGATCATCATTCTACATAATCTATTCTATCGATCCCAAAAAATATCCATTCGTTTAGATCTTAAAAAAGGTTTAAAAACATACAATTAGCATACATATTCCTATACTCCAAACAATGTTTAACATGTTAACACATAGCGTACTGGCAACGAGAAATCTCGTTTTTATATAAAGACAGCTTTGCAATTTTGCTAGTTACTATAATACTTAGAAAAAAATAAAATTTAATTCAAACTGATTATGTATTTAAAATACGTTACATAACAATATTGATATCTGAGTTTTTATATGTATAGCAATATAAGTTCTCACTGAAAATTTCCATCCGAACAATTCAGTTTTCTGAAAAGTAGCCGCGCAATGTGTTAAGCGTCAGTCACTGATGACACGCTTCTGAATAACTAGAAAACAATCGTAACATACGACAGAATATTTAATTAAGTTGATAATATCGTAACGCAAACATTGCAACGTCAAATAATTAATAATTCCCGCTTTTCTTCGCTACGAAAGAAAAACTCTACGAGCAGACGATCGGCGCTCAGCGCGTTGAATCGCATTCGAATAACGTTCAGAAAATTCGATACGCGTGAAATTGTCGCGTTCCGTGGGCGTAGTGTTAAATCAGAACGGGCCGCGGACGTCCTATTTCCCTTTCTTTTTAAAACCGCGTTCCAAGACGGTCAACATCCGGCGCTCGGGCTAGACCGTTCGCGTTCAAGGCTCCGGCGCATCCTCCGCTTCCTTTCTCCGGCGACTCGCGTCACTCGTCTCGCGTCCATCGCGCGCAGAAGTGTAGACGAGTTCTTTCGAACCCGCGGCACGAACCTCGCGACGTTTATACCCGCGCCGTACTCTTTGAACCCGTCCGTTGGCTCGACGGCGTTGTCTTTGCCCGCCGGAATCCAATTAAAACGACACGACTCGGTCGCGTGGACCGCTGAATAACGCGGCGCGATCGAGTTACGCTCGTTCATCGAGACGCTCCCGCGTTTTCCAGGCTTTCCCGGCGACTCGATGACGAAATTGGATTTGCCAGATTTTTCGCGGCCGCTTCCAATCGGACGAATAATTGGAACGATCGTATTGCCGACTTTATGGCGCACGCCAGAGTTCGGCAACACGAAATCCGGCCGTTGTAATGTAACAGTTGATTGGATCGCGGATTGCTTTCAATAGTCGTTAACCCCTCGCCTTCTGCTATCATGTTAGACTCGTGGGGAGGAATTTCAAATGTTGTTTAACAAACACACGGGAGGATTTTTCTCGTCGGCGATTTGAATGGCGCAGACTCTGAACTTTAGAGTAAATACAGGCATAGGAGCACGAAGCGTTCTGCTGTACGATGAGCGGCTGCAATAAGTGCAACCGTGAAATTAAATCGTGGGGCAAGGGGTTAATGGTTACTATTGTATAATTGAAATTGCGAGTGCATAACTGTTTGGAGAGGAACGTGAATGATTACAGGAAACGGCTTGCAATCGAATCGGGAGTTACATGGTAATCGTTGGTCTTTTGGATTAGTGGAATAACAGAAATAGCGAACGAAACGTGGTTTTCTTACGGTTACTGGAGTACTCGGTGTTTCCGAGGGGGAATCCGTCGTCGACGCATCGCCTTCGTCAAGGAAAGACTCGTTAGCGTGTTATTCTGGTATGTTCACCGCAAGTCTTCCGGTTGTTCTTTTCGCAACTCACCGGAAGCACCGGAACTAGTTCCGTATAAAAAAAAAGGAGTCCTACGCGTCGGTCGGGATACCGAGATATCTTGAACTTTTCTTACAATCCATGAATCACTCGCGGACGAATGTATAATATCCCGTAGCGGCGAAGGAACGGACGATTTAATCACGCAATCGATGACGCAAACTCGAGACGCGGCGGTGGGTGTTCCAGCGGGAACTTTTTGCCTTCTCCGGTTGGAAACGAGGCACGCGAGCGAGGTATACCTGAAATTTGATAATAAAACCGCCGCGGAATGGATTATCATAAATTTGTTCAGAGAAACTGGCCGCGAACGGTTCAACGAATTAATAAAACCCGCATTACTTCATTCCATCGTTGCCGCGGCGAACGAAATCTCAGCCACTTGCCAGTTTCTTAAGCCTCTAATTAACTATTACGTTCGAGACCGGCAAGAAACTTACGCTTCGTCGACGATGTCAACCCTTTCACTTGCAAGGAACTCGACGTCGTCCGGTGCTCGAGCGATTTTTTTTTCTTTTTCCCTCCTTTTCGTTCCGGCCGACGTTCACGGCTTCATCGTGACATTTTATTTTTTTCGGGGCGGCTCCCACCACTCCCGCCGTTTCTCGGTCCTGAATTGCGTTCGTATTTCAAAGGTGACTTCGCCTGTTTGTTTGATACGTTTAATGGGAGTTTAACGATTTACCTGTGCATTCGGAGACTCGGCAATATAATATCCATAATTCGACAATTAAAAAGGCAGCACGAATTCTAAATATTCAAAATAATCGAATATTCAAGAATCCTGTCGTCAAAAAGCTAAAATAATCGAATATTCAAGAATCCTGTCGTCAAAAAGCTAAAATAATCGAATCCGATGCAGCCAGAAATACCCGAAGTATCCAAGAGCTAAGCGATTAAACGCTATTAGAGATCGAGAGATCCAAGGCAATCGACGGGCAACAAAGTTGCGCTTCGCCGTCGATGTTACCCTTTCACTTGCCATAATTCAACGTCATCCGGTGTGCCACTAAATTGCCCGTTCTAGGTGTCACTGGTGGCTCTGCCGTCACGCTGCGTTTTATCAGGCCGGCTTCCACCGCTGTGAAGCTCTCCCCGGTTTGTCCTCTATTTCTTACGCCGGCGTTCGCCGAACGATCACCGCTCGGGCTCGCCGAAAATCGCGTTCGAGCGACAGTCGGATGATTCGGTGGATAACGCGGCCCGTTTCGCAATCGCGTTAACAATAAAAACGACGCATTTAACATTCCGTTGCAGCAACGAGAACGCCGTTGAAGCGTACACGCTCGACCCAGATATCTTTTTCCTCGGTGCACGACTCTCCCGGTACACCTGCGGCTCGCCGTCGCGCAGAACCTGCCCACCATCGCTGCCGCGGTGCATTGACGGAACACCGACCAATACTATCGCATCACGCTCGACTGATTATAGGCTACGGTTTGCCCGGCGCATAATACACATTAAAGATTGCCTGTGCCATTGCGCTCTATCCCCGGATCCATCGTCCTCCCTCGTGGAGCTGAACGGAACGCGTTTAAGGCACCTCCACACATGCGGCGTTATTCGCGGAACACTGTGACACCGATGCTGGCAGCTTAACCTTCGCTCTGATCTCCGTTCAACGAATGTGTTACGGTTTTGAGATGTGGAAATGCGATGCGGAGTTTTGTTTCGTCGGTAGGAACGTCGGTCAGTTTCCGTGGAATCGGGACTGTTTCGAAAGAGTTTCTGGGAGGTTCCAGGGTCTACGGGAGTGAAGTTTGATGCGGAGAGATTTAAGGATCCTAAGTAACCAAAGTCTTAAGGAAGTTTAATCCTTATGAAAATATGGAAGATCGAAAGGACGAAGTGGAAGGACTAATCAAAATTCGAATATCCAGTGTCCAAGAATTCGATCATCTGAAAGTAGTCAAGAATTCAAAGACCATGATAAATGAAAGATTCGAGTGTTCGAAACTTCGAAAAGATGAAGGATCCAAAGTACTCCGACTCAGTTCGTATCATTCGGATATGTAAAGGTCTATAACCTTCGTGTAGTCAAAAATTCAGAATATCGAAGGACGTGATATTCTGAAACTGAAAATGATATAGATATATGTTTACTTATTGTAAAGGTGCAAAGGGCAGAGATGTCTCGCTCGCACCATCCGTTGAACAATGTGTGTTAGTGCTCGAGACACGGTGGGAAAAAAAGGAGGAAAGAAAAATTGACATCCGCGGAGAAGATAGCGGGCTTATCGGCAGCATGGGAGACGAACGGCACCAGTCTCGTTTCGTCTGTCGATCGGCCTAGACGGAATATCGGAACCAGAGTTCTTCCATCCATCCATCGCGCGATAATTATTATTAACGCGCTCCGATTATACCGATAAAGTGTTGTATCTTTAGACTGCAGACTCGATGCACTTGTGCATTCTGAAATGTGCGTGAAATGCAGTAAAATTAACGCGTTCGAATCCTTCGAACGGAGTAAACGATTTAATACATTCGTGTTGGACTTAAGCTCTTGAGAATCGTTGTTCATTGTAGTGTACATCTCTGGTGTCTTGGTAATATGTAGTTTAAACTACTGGGTATCGTAAATAGAAAATATAAAAAATTAGGAACCTGTTTTACCGATAGTTGGCACTAACACCTGCGTACTGTTTTCTTTATGTACATTTAGATATATTTTTAGTAAAATTAATTAATGTTTTCTATTAATTATTCGAATATTATTGGAGAAATGTATAACTTTCGGTCTGCTAGAATGGAATCAATTCATTAATTACGTTCGGACATGACTAACAGATACGATGTTCATAAAAATGGAGTTGTTTCTTAAGTTTTATCGGTGAGCGTGGACTACGTTCCATAATAAAAGTGATAATCTACTGATAATGAACAAGTTAAAAGGACATATCGTATTAACCTCAAGTATCGACAATGGTGCATAATCTCTGATGAACTGATAAGGAAAGAATGGCGGTGATGTGTACGTTATATCATCTCTTCCTTCATTAAAGATGTATAATGAAATTGAGAAGTAATTAGGAGGGAAAATAGCAGCAATGAACGTATTGAATCGTTACTCGCATTGCATAATAATTTCAATCGAGTCTGTAATAATAAAGTATCCAATTAACAGGATTCCAAAGATTTGAATTTTAATTATCCTGTTTTCAACGGAACGTGATCTATTCTTGGAAGAAAAACTCGTTTAGTGTTCGACGTTTTCCAACTTTAAGTGAACCACGTGGTAAAGTTCAAATCGAAAGACCTGTTAAATATTCTCCGAGTGTGGTGTGAATTGTACAAGTGAAAGAACAAGGGCATCCTTGAAAAAGAATTCCAAACCTCTTTTTAAGCTTCGATAAATCCATTTCTCGAATTCCTCGAGATCGTGTGTGACCATTAAGTGTTTTCTCGCGCAACGAATCACAGTTTCCGCGATCATTATCACAAATGAATGCAAAAACCCGTCGCGGAAGTAATTCTTCGCGATAACAATTGTATCGGAGAAAGTAATTTTCCGGATTAGAGTTTCACGGAATTTCCTCTGTAATTCCGAACGGTCTTTATCGCTATTTCATATTATCTATTTAATCAGCTGCAATTACCTGCGCGTCCGTTTCATTGATATCTCGGGCCTCGACGCTGTTTGATCACGGTTGATATAAACTAGAGCACGGAAGGCAGTTTTAGAATAGTTATCTGTGTAAGCGAGTTACAGGAGGAACAAGTAGCCTTTGTTTTCCTGCTACTGAAACTGGATTCGTTGGTTGACGGTTTCCAATCGAGTTATCGCATCATCGTGTCGCCGTTCGGTTCAAGTTCACTTGAGACGTACCTTATCTCCAGAACATTTGAGTCAATTTTTCGGTATATAAATATTAATCTCCGATCGATCGAAACTACATTCTTTCTCCATTTGATTACGTTTCTCATACTTCAAAGAATTTATCGTTGAACCTCCACAATGTTCAAAATACGTTTCGTTATTTCATCCAACGCATCTTATGGAAACGTATAAGTCATTCGAGTGATAAAACAAAATTTCCCAGAAAAATTTCATTTACTTCAGTACTTCGGAAATCCAAGTTTTATGAAGAATTCAAATTTACGGGTTCGAAACTCCCTTTATCCTAAAACTATTTAGGTCCCGAGCATTCGGTGTTAGAACAACTCATCAATCATTCGAGGGAAAAAAGTAAATATCCACCGATCGGCGATTCTGCCGCGCAACCTACGCAAATAAATAAAACTTTACAACCAGTCGCATCCCCTAAACTCGTGTGCACCCGAGTCGCCCCGGAGCAGGTTTCCGAGGCAGCAGACGATTTTCGAGCGTAGTTAAGAGCATAGACGGACGTAAAGCACTGTCGCGGTACACAGCGAGCGTAGAATATGATGCAGTGAATCATGGTCATGAGGTTGATGATCATGTAACTACATATCACGAGCCCTAGTAACAACACAGTTCACCGCGCTATATTTGTACACACGGTAGACTCTACATGAAAACAACTCTTGGTATAGTTACGTCTATGTTTTGATCGCGTGCTTCTTATTTAGCGGTGTCCATCTTCTTCATCACCTCGACGACTGTAAACGATTTGGATCGACTAATGTTCAGATATTTATTACCCCGGAGTTCCCAAACAATCTTCTAATCCTTTATTTGGCTGCGAAAATTGTCAGTTATAAATATCAAGAACATTCCAAGCTTCGCATTCATATTTCTGCTTTAAAGCTGTAAACATTAAAATATTCTGACTTCAAATGAAACGAACCCTTATCGCACGTTCACAAATTCTGTCATACTACATAGTTCATTGACTCGAACACATGAATTATTAAAATCTTCAACTCTCAGAGTACGTTAACAGCGTTGAAACCTATTAAGAACAAAACCAATCAAATTCCCACTCTCCAACCCTTCAAAATCCATTGGAAACTTATCACAAGCCCCTTTGAAGGCCAGAAAATGCCTGAAATTGGATTGTCAAACGGAAGCGGAATAAAATTAGAATCTCGAAAAATCGTCGTCACGGATACGTCGACAGCGTCATCGGGTGTCCAATTTGCGCTCCAGCGGATCTCGAAAAAGAGAACGGTTTCTCGGCCGGCGTGGTTGCACGCCGCGCCGGGGAACGGAATTTCACGGGTCTTTCTTGCGACGAGTTTTTCGTCGGACGGTCTCGCGTGACGCCAATGGTGCCGAGACGAGGGACCGCAGGAAGAACCGAAAATAAAGTAGACAGGCGCCGGAGAAACGCTTTTGAATATGCGTGCTCCGGCGTCGCCGGCCCTCCGCTGTTTGCCCGTGGAGGTCCGGGCCGGAGGAAATTTTTAGCTCGTACATCCGTGTAGCGACCGTACAAATCCTCGTAACGCAGCCCGTGGAGACAGTTCATGCGACTGCATTCGTCACTAGATTTTTCCCTCGCAGTGTCGGTCACCTCCGCTTTCCGTTCGTCCCACGGGTTCTTCGTCTGCGAAGGGTTGCTTACGTCTAGGAGCAATGAACATTATTATTCAGAATTATGTTAGAAAGATCATTTGTCGGAGGATATTTTAGTGAACGTGCTATTTGAAATTTTAGACTTATCTTCGATAGAAAGTTCAGTTAAGATCGTTCGAATGGAGAGACGATTGTATTTTGAATATTTGATAGAACTGTCGTCGTTAATTTCGTATTGAAGACATTATTCCTTTAGCAGATGAATGAAGGTAGTAATGTATTAATCTTTCGGAAAATTAGTCGTTTGGAACGTTTGATTTTTATATTGAATATTGCCCAGTTTTTATTGAGAGAATGTTTGGAATATTTTCTAGAACCATCGTCGTTAATTTCGTATTGAAGGCATTATTTCTTTGGTAGATGAATGAAGGTAGTAATGTATTAATCTTTCGGAAAATTAGTCGTTTGGAACATTTGATTTTCATATTGAATATTGTGCAGTTTTTATTAAGAGAAATGTGTGTATGATGTTAAAGAAATCTATTGGCAGTACGCAGATAACTGTACGAGACGACTACATGAGATTTTATACGTTTCATTCAAGCAGTACGTTACCCTTTAAGATTTTTACGCGAGATGACCACTCAAGATCGCCGCGTAAATATTTCACGGGAATTTTTCATGAGAGCCACTCTTCCCTCGTCTACCGGTGGCCGGCCTCGGGCCACTCGTGTCTTCAGAGGAATTTTTCTCTCGCACCCGTTTTTCGTGATCGTCCGACAGGCTGCTCCGTCTACTTCTCTCTTGATTGCTTGATCAACCCTTATGTGGGCGGGTTAATTTCTCTGGGAATTGCTTCTGGGATTTATCCGTGGTTTCGTGCATCAAACCGGGCATTTCGTTTTGCCATGGGAGTAAAGTGTGTTTGCACTGGTTTCCTTTGCCATTCGAAGGGACGTACAGTCAAATTTTCCGAGAGGCGCAAGTGAACCGTGGAAAAGACACTTTAACCCTTTGCACTCGGAAGTTTTTCAATGGAAACATTCAACATTTTCTAACGTGATATTGGTCGTATTGTTTGAAACTAATTTAACGATAATTCATAGATAAAGCAACAGAGGTGTTTCATTTAAATATTTAACGTAGCAGTGCAAACTTTAATTTGAAATATTAAATATTTATCTTCATAGTTGTGTTGTATCGAATCATGTGGTATGAGTCACCTCTCGAGTGCAAAAGGTTAAGGGTCTCGCAAGTTTTACATTCACATTCACGTAATAATCATATACCCGCAATGTTCTTGGCCTGCAACTGTGCATTTGACCACAAACATCGGTAGTCTGCTGACAATGCACGTGCACTGAAACTGCACGTTCCATTAGATCCGCTTAACATCATTACGTAACGCATAATCGCGGCTAGTGTTTGATCATTGTCCTTTGTCGTTGCCAAGGATCAACATCTGATTATAGTAAATGCACTTAGCGTATTGTCTGCGATGCGGAACACTCGGAAATCCATCGAAACGTTGACAAGTAATGAAAATATACAAATATTCGTTCGAGATATACAAAAATTACGTAACGACGATGATAATTTATGTAGCTCCCATTTTGTTCTTGAAACTTTTCTCGTCCAATTTTCCCTTGCAACCGTAGATGCAATTCTTCGTTCGGGTCGACGAGTGTCATCATTTGTCCTTCCTTCCGGTCGGTGCACATTGTTTTCCTCCCGCAGACCACCTGAGTATCATGTTCGCATAGAAATCGCCCCGGGAGACCCGACGAGAGGCCTATTCCTCGCAAGTGGACCAGTCGACGCTTTTCAGCGCGAGTCCCAAATTTTTCCCAGATACACGGCGACGCCGAGGCTGCGTCGCTTTCTACTACACGTGTTTGACCATGTGTTACGGCTCCCGTTCCTCGTAAAAATCACACGCAGTCGGAATTTCGTGAGGACGCGCTTCAAACTTGGACGAATAGGTTGCGACGTATTTCTACGGTCCCCTAACACTTTCCTTTTTGAAATCGCAGCGTTACGATGTGCCGTAAACTTTTCTGCGAATATCGTGCTTCATTCATTAAACGGTATTGATGAGTGGTTCAATGTTCTCTTTAGGAAATATTTGAATTATTAAGGAATAATTATATCATTCGTTTCGATAAGTAACGTTGATAATCTGCTACTGTTAGATACTGAATTGTGGAATTCGGTGGATAATTACTACTTTTATTTGAGCATAATAACAGTTAACACTAGATTTATTAGATATTGAATTTTATAAGCATTGTTTGGTAAATATTTGTTAATTTTTCTTTATTAACGCAATTATCTATTCTCAAACCTCTAATTTCTGAGATCTGAACGGATGACAATTCTTCTAAAAGCAATAGAACAAACTGTAAACGTCACTAAATCTAGTGTTAATTATGGAATATCATAGTAAATTATAGGAAAAACGTTATCGAATGAGATTGCTCGAAGAGTAAAAATGTCCACCGACGAGAGAGCGTTCTCAGGTTTTAAGCGAATCGTACGTCACTAGACATTCGGAATTTCGCGGGCAGGATCGCCGCAAATATAGATTCCCGGTCGTTATTTCGGAAAAGTGATTTTTCTCAAGGTGTTAGGGACTTACGTAAGCGAAAGTAACTCAGCCTGCAAAATTGGACGTTTTGTCTCGCGCTCCATTTTTCATTCCCCAATAGACGCCTACGGTCCGCCCGACAAATAAACCGAGCCGAGCATCATCGCTTCGTAATTCACTATTGCCCGGTGTTAATTTTAGTACCGCGCGAATTTCTGCCCATTCAATTTACTCGACGCGCGCCTCTTCTGAATAGAAGTTCATCATTCTTCGGTTGAACTTTAAATTCGAGTCGTTCCGAACACATATTCGCCCGCGTTGATCAGTCGAATAAATTCTCGTTGATCGGATATTTCGTCGATCGAACGATGTTACGTATTCCAGATTCTCAGTGGTCGAACTAGCAAAGGCATTAAATTCATTCGGGTTCATTGTACTTTCGCAATTATTTATTTCATTTTAATACGACACATTTATTCACGTGCACGTTTCTTTGATAAATCTCACTCTTGTCATTCTTACGAAATGTTAAAAGTCTTCCAATGTCCTTCAATCCCCGAAAACCTAAAATCCAAATTAAACACACTTAAAATGAAATAATCATTAAACCCGAACAAATAAGAAAATCCACGAAATTTCTATAAAAACAAACAAAGTCTCAAAAATTATTCTCAAAACGTCCCGAGTATACACGAAATCGACAAGAAACTTCTCCATCTATCACAGAATCGATACGCTCGACTTAATTCAAACGAAACTCCCAAGAAAGAGAATAATCGCGAGATAGAACGTTATAATTTTCGAAAAATTTAAGAGGAAACACGAGCGCCGCCCGCTGATAGCCGCTATCAAGCCCGCGTCCCATTTTCCGTGTCTCGCGCGATCTGACAGCGAAACCGTTGTAACGATTTCCTACGTCACTGCTGTGCGTAGTCACGTGACAACCAGTCGAGTCACTCTTTGGCCCTCAAGGATCGTTCACGATTCAGTTTTATCGTGAGCCGCGCGCGCGCGCGACGTGTGGCCCCCGAGCGTTCGCTGGATCCTTCCTGATCCGAAAGCGTCGAACGCGTTTCGCCTCCGTTGTCCGGCGAAAGTTTCGCGGTCGATCGATTTGAAGTTTCGTCGATTCCGCGATCAGTGATCCATCCGGCGACGTTTTAATTCGAGGCGTACCGTTCGAACGAGGACAAAGTACTCGCTTGCTCGCTAGCTGGCTCGCTCGCTCGTTCGCTCACGCGCGCGCGCGACCGCGCGTCGGTGCGCACCGGATTTCTGTGCGCGTGTCTCTTGGAAAGTTTTACTTTCGACAACGTTTCGTTCCGCGACTCCGAGCGAGCAAACGGTGTGCACGACCGGACCCTGTTCTATATTAAAACCCGAGAAAAAGCGTGAAAGTACGTGAAAGGGCGATCCGCCGCGATTGATAGTTTCGGATGATTTCTGTTCGGCGTGTGCGCGCACGGACTAGTGAAACGGTGGCTCGGATAATTGCAGTGTGATCGTGATTGAACCGATCGGAGTGTCTCCGCTGTTTCGGTAGACCGCGGCCAGACGAAATTGCCATTTTTCCCATTCTTTCTGTTAGTTGAGATTCGCAACGGCGCAACCTTTGTTCTTGAATGACGGAGTAATTTAACTTTGCACTCCGGCGGCGTCTCTCAGTCGTTAATTGATTTGTCAAAGTTGTACAGTTTGATGTAGAATATTAAACTTTGCATCGGTATGTGAAATATCGAAGGAAAATAATTTTCTTCCTCGATGTATGTGCGATTTCTTATGAAGTCAATTTCACGAAATGATCATCTGTTAGAAAGTATTCAGTGTTTCCAGTGAAAAACTTCTGGAGTGCAAAGGGTTAATAGTTATTTGAATAATTATCGAATGATCATTGATGAATCGATAATATTTGATAATCCTTGAATGAGGGATTGCAGGGTGGATTTTAATGAGTAGTAAATGTTCAAATGTCTATTGTATTTGTCTATAAGAAAGGTCCTCCGAACGGAGTCATGTGGTTCGGTCACTCGCGACGAAAACGGCCGAGCCAAAATGACCCTGCATCCGCCAGGCGAGGGGATAATTGAAATACGCACCATTTGCATTGATGGCTTTCTCCTAACGGGATACCATACGATATATTCTGACTTTATAAAAATTAGCGGTTTCCAATTCGATAAGTCCTTTAACCGCTGATACGGCTCCCTGTCAAGGAAAATTTATTAACGCGCTGAAGCTTGAGCAACTTATCTGCGTGGATAATCGTTTATTTTCAATATTTTATCTTCGGAATGCAATACCTTCGCCAATATCAGAGACACAAGGCACGATAAATCATTTTTCCGAATATTCTTCGCAAAGAAACTAAAACATCATAATTGACAATCTCCAAGCTCACCCTTAACTATGTAAAATCCGTGGTACAAAACACTAAATACCAAATGTCCTCCATGGAACCCTTATCAATTCATTCAGTAAACCATCCGATCGATGAAACATATTCACACTATAGCAAGCTTCTATTATATAACGAATCATTAATGCTAATGGCCCATATTCCAAATAATCCCCGAACAAAGCGTATCTCGAGCAATCTCCGTTCATCCCAACTAACAATGGCAATGTCGTATGATCCAGTTCCTTTCAAAATAATCGTACCAACGAATTCTGGTGGCAGTGTAAAGTTTCGCGCGTGATCCGAAATGACGAGAGTGGAGAACAAAGAGCACGGTTTCTCGAAAAGTGAGTGACGATGGGACCGGGATAACAGCGGTCCGGAGCGAGTCAGTCTGCTAGAGGGACGCGTGAAGAATCTTTGATTCACCAGCAAGGATGTTGAAACACATGAATCGGACCGGACGACCTCGGGTCGTCGCTAGGAAGAGAAAAGGTCGTTCGCTGTCCAGAAGCTGGCCGGGAACACCGAGGCCCTTATCTATCGTCTCCAACGAGGTAAAACGGCGTGTTTCGTAATTAAGGAAGTCCCCCGTATCTATCGGCCGATGTTTTCGGCCGTATCTTAATAGCCCCACGGTTTCTCAATAGTTCGCGCACGAATCCAGGAAATAAGAGTCGCCGGGGAAACAGGAAAATCCGCTCGGCGATGAAACGAGAGCCTCCGCCGATTTACATACGCCGCGAATATTTCGTGGAACTATTTACGCCGGCTCCACGTCCAGTTACGGGCTCGTATTCTGTTTACACTGAGATAGACGCTCGAAAAGCGCTGCCGAACGACAACATTCCTTTTTAACGATCGCTGCGTGGAACAGCTATACGGAAGTGCCGTGAAATCAGAGTATACTCGATGAAAAGAAGATTAGGAGTAAGGCGTCTTTCGATTTGCCAATTTCGGATCGTACGAAAATTGAGCTGAATATTATTCGAAGTGTCAGTTCCTTAACACGTTGACTGCGACTGCGACTCCAAATTGCTGAACAATTACAATAGAAATTGATTTTAAATAAAAATAGTAACGAAAGTAGCTATATCATAGCGTGACGACTACTATAATACCAAATCATTGAAATTTCTTTTCAATATCATTCGCCTTTGTTATTAAAGAATAACTATCACTAAAGCGCTAGAAATTCTCGTGGCGGTCAACGTGTTAAAGCAGTATTTATCAGTCTCGTTTTAATCCAATCCAATTAGAGCAACTTAAATTTTAATAATTCCTTAAGCTCCCAATTAAAATTGAATCACCGATTTCAAATAACTCCCATTTGGACGACATAGAAATTTCCTTACAATTCCCGTCAACATCGGAGTTAACCAAAACTTGTTGATCGTTCACGAAAACCCGGGCGTCGTTTCGGGCGGACGTTCGTTACGATCGCGGCGTTAATTACAAGAGCGCGCGCGACGAGAAAGGAAAGTTAAAGTGCCCTCGGTTATCCGTGGGGATCGATAGTCGATACACTCGCGATAACCCAATCCCGTGGTCGTTATGGTTTATTGAAAACGAAATGGAACGGGTCGGCCGGTCGGTCCGCGTTCGGCGCCGTAAAAACCGTCGGGTGTTATCGTGCGTGCGGGACACGGGCGCGATCGTGTGCGTGCGATCGCCCACGCGGAGCCGAAGGGCCCACGCAGAGAGCATGAATATATAACGAGGACGGGGCGGAAGATAAAGAGGAAGGAATGCGAGAAGATACGTTGATCGTTTGTTATGGAGGGACCCATTGGCCGATCGTCGTCGCGCGCGAAAGACGAACACACGCGAGCGGAATTTTCGCACGGATCTCGCGTTCGCGGACCGTTTGTCACGATCGCCGGGATTTACGGTGCCGATCGGCAACAGGACGCCTCGCGAACGGACTCCGCCCGCCGAAATGTACTATAAACTGTTGCACGGTCGTCTCCGCCGATGTCTTTTGAAGCGCGAGTTCGAGTTTTCGTCGTTTCGCTCTCTCCGAAGTGGAGATAGAGGTATCGTTCGTTTTTTGTATTTAGCTCTGGGATGGCGAGGTTGTGTTTACGTTTGCACGCAGAGTGGGTTGTCGGGAGTCGGTGTATCGAATTGTTTGATCGGGAATGTCGTAATTATTGAGATAACATTGAATGTTGTGTTATACGTTAGGAATCGTGTAACACTTTGCGGACGAAGGCTCTTTGACCCCTTTGAACTCTGTAGGCTCCAATATTGCACCAGTTATAATACATATTTTAATGAATCTTAAAGGAACTACCCTAAAATTATTCGATTCTCCACACATCCGAATTTTGTACTAAGAAGGAACACAAATGATCGAATCTGATAGATTACAGAACAACCTGGAGCGCTAAGGGTTAAAGTACACGAAGCTGGCAGCACATGAAACTAAATTATACCTCGAATGCTTAATCAATGGAAAAGAAGGAAACTACACACTGATCTCTTGCTATTCAAGTGATTAAATCACTCGTTTGCAACTTAGTATTTCAAATATGAACGTTTCATCTCACCGAGATGTCGACGTTCGTCCGCGAAGGGTTAATAGGAGATTATTATTGAGTTTGAGGATGTTCGTGCAGTTTAAGAATTTTTTAATATTTTTATTCGGATGAAAGGGCAGGGTAATGAGAAAGGAAGTAATTATTAAATCGTATCTTTTGGTATCGCGCACATATTGTACAATAATTATGATTCCAGAGACAAGATTAGTATACAGACCTGTTCGTTGTAGTACAATTATTTAATTATTCGTTACGAGCCTGCTTTCAGAATGATCAGCAGTAAAAATTCTGATTTTAGATGTCCTTTCTTTCAGACATTAAAAAAACGCTCGACAAACAGCATGGCCTCGGTCATTGTGAAATACTTTCGTTATTACGTTTAATAATAGAGGTCAATTGCTTCTGTGGCGTAAGTTTTATATTAAATGGAATTCATGAGTTACGGTTATTGCAAAATTATTTTGTTCTTCATGCTTATTTCGTTCATTAGACGCCGGCTTTTCGATTTATACTGCCTGAAGTTATAACGAAGAGCGCGTTTATTAAATATCACGATGTTAATGTTCATTAAACGGAATGAGTGCAATAATTATGAAGTAATCAAATTGGAATGGGAATAATTTCATAGATATTAATAAGCTCTCCGAGGCCCGGGTTCGTTCAGACAAAAACGTATAATTCCATTCCTGAAAAACGGATTTGTTATTGCTCCGAAAGCAATGTAATTTGAGAATACCCTCGAAAATTGCTTCTGTTACGAACGAACTGTTTCGACGGAGGGGAAAAAACGAGCAGCTCGACGGCACCGGTTGTATGTATATAATCAATTATATTATCTCTGATTACATGAATTCAGGTGCCGCCTTCATTAAAAGTAGCTAACTAACCATGCACATTAGTTATAATAGTATTAACTTCTTTCTGGAACTCTTGTTATTAGACTGTGAATTTTTACGTCTTCGCGGCATGAGCGAATTAATTTTTATCACAAAGAATCATGCGCTCGCCGAAAGAAATGTGTTCCTTATTCGAATGTTTTACCCAATAATCTATGAAAATGAGAATTCTAATTACTTAATTATTTCTCATGGTCGCGAACCACTCGCTTTTCATCGATTTTTCCTCGATTAAAAGGAACGTAGAGGAGAAGATACTTGTTTGACCTTACTCTTTGCTATTTATCGGTTCCTTAAATGCGCCAACGTCGATAGGACGAAACGATCGTGATCGAATTGAATCGGATCGAGCCGATCGAAGTGTTACACAGTGTCACGGTCAGCGATTGCTAAACGTCACACGCCAGTGGAAAAGTCGGAGGCTCGCAAAATGCAATGGCAAGGTGTACGACAGACAATAAGCTACGTTAGCGGCGCGACGTCATTGTTGGCTAAATCAATTGTTTATAATCCGTGGATTACATAACGGACGGAACGTGAGTTGACTTTCTGCGCTGGTTGTTCGCGAATTGCGCCACGGAGACATGTTTCGCGAGGCTCGAATTCCGCCAGTGACGTTCGACGCGTCGTTCGTCAATGAATACATTAAAAATTCCTTCCACTCGAACAACGGAATAACAAATCAGTCTTATCTTTTATATGCAGTTACACGTATCTATTACCGTTCTGCATTGTCAAGGAACGTTTCCAGATACTTACTTCTAACCAGAAATTAATTTATACCGCGGAGTCGGAGAAAATTCTCATCAGATTCGCTGACGCGTTAACTCTTTAAGGCTCAAGGAAACAATTTATAAATATTGCTGATAGAATATTCATCGTAACGAATGATCGCCGTCGCCTTTAATGTTTGTAAATTATAATAATGTATTCTAGTTAATTTAAAATGCGTTTGAGCTTTTCAAGACATTTCTTCTTCGAAATCTCTGTTCCCAAAAGCGTTAGAGTTCTTATTTTTTTTTTTTATTCATTTTTTAGTACTTTGGTACTATGTAAGCACTGTTAGTACAATTATTACCTGTGCGAAATTATAGAGCAGCATCGCGTAATCCACTTCTCGTGCGGGATTCTACGATTATTGTAATGTGTAATGCGAATTAATGATGCAAATGAGTTGAAATTCACCATACGCCGGGAACAATGTTGCATCAGTGTTGTCACTGATCGACAAGTGAATATCTTTTTTAGAACGGATGTTAAAGCGCGGAGGGGGCGGGGTAGCTTGTCCATTGACTGACACTCGTACATAATTCGCAGCCCGATAAACAGAGCATGGCGCGTGATCTATTTTGTTTCCCTTTTGCGCCGCTTGTTTACGCGTTCGCGCACATCTCATTGAGAAATCGGGTACGCGACGGTTCGGGTACTCGAGGAAATTGGCGAAGTTGATGCGCACGCGATGCGAATACATTGTGGTTTTATTTGAATAAAAGTTTCAATCGCAGTGAATCACATTTAAAACGTTGAAAACTTGGGAATTTGGACATGTAAAATATTGAAAGGTTGGGAATTTGGACATGTAAAATATTGAAAGATTGGGAATTTGGACATGTAAAATATTGAAAGTTTGGGAATTTGGAAATTCGAGACATTGAAAATTCCGGAATTCGGACATTTCAAATATTGAAAACTTGGGAATTTGGAAATTCGAGACATTGAAAACTCGGGAATTCGGACATTTCAAATATTGAAAACCTAGAAATTTGGAAATTCAAGACATCGAAAACTTAAGAATTCGGACATTTAAATCATTGAAATTTGACATTTGACATTTGAAATTTGAAACTTGAGATTTGAAACTTGAAACTTGCAGTTACTCGAAATGTTCACAATTTGTTCAACGAAACTTCGATTCCATAATTCCGATGTCTATCGAACGATGTAACAAATATATAAACATACCTACGTTTCGTTTATTTCTCTAAGAAAGGAATGTTTGTTGAAGATAAAACGTATTTCTTAGAAAATAATCCTCTATCTAAAGAATAGACCCGGCGTGAGAATTCGCGAGGAGACAAAGAGTTCGATTAAAGTCGGATCGACTTAATTTATAAACAGCCGACCACCCCATGGAATGCCGCAGTCGTCGAGTACGTGCGAGCTCACGATAACGCGGTCCAAGTTTTGAATTCCCCGAACGCCCGAACGATTGCTGTTTTCGAACGTTCAAGGATTTTAACATTCCCCGCCAAAAGAATGGTATTCCTTTATGCGTCGTATTACACGAAAATACACAGGGAGTCGGGTTGCGATAGACCGCACGTTTTTCGTGACGCCCCTTCACGCATACTATCGAGACCTTTCAAATGTTTCTACGATATCGTGTGGAAAACAGAAAAATCATTGGGAAAAAAAACCACGAAACTGCAATCGTTGTTTTCACTGGAAAATACATTTGCAAAAATGTCAAGTTACAATAAACCTCTTTATTAAAAGAACAATACATATCACAAAGACATTCAACGATACTGTTCTAAATTACTCATTTTACCTTCTCAAATAATCGTTACCCTCATTAAGTAACAATTCGAGGAACACAAAGGAATATGCAAAAATTCTAAACGAAAGCACTGTATCTATAATACATAAAATTCACGAATAAATGATTAAAAATCAATGATAACTAATTCTCAAATTGTGTATCAGTGTCAAGGTCTGTCACACATTGTATCACGCGAGACACATACAAAGAAAACACGGGGGTCTCGTAATATTTGGGCGCGATGGTTGTTAATTTCCGGCGTTTCGTTCTTTTTATTTTCGTATTTCGAGCCCGATCACGATACGCTGATTCCCAATCGAATTGGCGTGCCGTCGACCGGTGCTGGTCGAACTTTTATCCCGAAATTGGCTAAATATTCGCTTCTAACAATCGAGTCGCGAGGGAGCGGTTCCGTGAATGGCGAGCATAACCGGCGTATCTACCGGAAGTCCGGCCTACAGGTTCCGGCCCGCGTGGCACTCTCATCCCGTTGTCTCCTATGTGTTTTTCTCTCCTTTTTTCTTTCTCTTTTGTTTTCCTTGTTTTTTTTTTTATCCGCATGCATTGACGCAGCTGCAGTAGTCGAGCGCATCTGCAGGTGGAACTGGATTAGATTATGAACACGGTATCGTTTGTTCGAAGCGGCACGAGCCTTCGTTGATTGGACGTTTGTGCAACACTAATACAGCCTATGAAGAATATTTCGTCGTGTTCAAATAATTTCTATAAAATTCCGAAAACATCGACGTTCTTTGGATTGTTCGTGTACATGTGTTCTTGATAATTGTATGGACACACTGCAGATATATAATTTGAATTCATTGAAACAACACGGTGTAGATATTTGAAATATTATTATGTAACCATTATTAACCATGGAAGTGCAATTGTGGATATATTAGGACACTTATGTCCATGTAACGTTGTGCATAGGTGTTGTTTTATTTGGCCTGGGATGGCTTAGGACCCAGGGTCATATTCACCCATAATAGAACTTCCATTGTGTGCAGCTTTCAAAAGGGACTGGAGCATAAAATATTAAAGCTTTATTTATAGCAGCATACATTGCATTTTCGTGTAACTGTATATGCAGTTAATCGCACAAAGGAATGATTATGGTAATAATCTAAATTCCGGTGAAATGCTTGATTCGTTGCATCGAGGCGATCACTCTACCATTATCGACTAGTAACGTTAATAAATGTGCCGTTCGCAAGGTAAATAGATTAATTCCATTACCCTAATATCCCTAAATCTTAGCCCCAAACCGTTGAAACCTAGGTCGCTCCTTAAAATTACAGCTTGATTAATCCCCCCCGACTTTTCGTTCCGTTTACTTGATCACTTTTTTATGGAGCAATCACTTTAACGAACGACCGACTGAAATATCGGCACGGGGGCGTAGCTCCGCGCGCATCCCAGCGGTGGCGCAAGGGTTAATAAATCAAAAACTCGTTCATCCCGATCTGCTGTGCGCGCGTCGAACGGTATCCACACCTGTGGGGTTAAAAAAGGGCGCGAAACGCGGTGCTCCGTGAATCGGAAAAGGTGAAAGGTTACCTTGCGAGCGGAAAATGCAGGTAGCCAGCGGGGTGTCGATTAAATTATCGATAGCCGTGCGATTCGCACGCGTCGACCGTTTAACGGGGTCACTGTCGAATCAGTGCTCATCAAAACGACCGCACAGTTTAGAGAATATTCTAACGAAACAAACGTTAAATCAAAATGTTTCGTAACAATCGCTTCCTTAATTTCCCGCCTCGCAGATTGAACAACTCTTGAGTCGATTATCGTGATAATTCAATGATATTCCATAATTATATACAAATAATGGATGAATAATAATAAATTATGATAAATTGTGTTACTTATCAAAGCAAGTCTAAGTTCAAGTTTATTTTCAGCAGAAACGGAAGAGTTCCGACAAGCTAATTTACACTTTTCCTTGTTTCCGTTTTCGCAGATCGACTACCCGGAAGTGCATGGAGGAAGGATGCATCGGCCGCCGCACCCCCATCCCATAACCGACCATCGGCAGGTCAACCTGGTCTTCGATGACACGGTAAACATCTGCTTTCGTCGGGCTCTTTTTTCGCAGGTAGAAAACCGAACCCTCGAGGTCCCATCCCTTCGGCTGCATTAACGCGTTCCACCGCGCATCTCGCCGTGACCAGATCCCTTTTTCGACCTGAATTCCCGCACTCGGAGGATGAGTCATAAATAGATTCATTTTCAAGTCCGTTTCACCACCGGGTCTGCCGTCGGCCGCACGCGCCCGTCGCCGTTTACTTACTCGGAAACAGGAACGTTCGATAACTGTAATTTCATTCCGGTACGGATGCATTTATTCAATTGCTCGCTAAACATTCCGCAGAGTCGAATTTCTGTGAACGAAAAGCTGCATTCCTCGCGTGGATTTTACGGCGAGCATCTGTGCGCCCGAGTTAACTCGGCTAAAAAGATAGAAAACTCCGCTCATCTTAATTAGAAAGCATTCTACAATTAATAGATAAAACAAGAACATACACGTGTCTTGTATGCATCTATTTACAAAAAGACGGAGAACTTCGCTCGCGAAAGATCGCATCGGACACGAGGTAACACCGGCAAGTTATTAAACTACATCCTCTTATCTTCTCGAGTCATCCATCGATGAGACACCCGATAAAACAACTAAACTTCTAACGAACAAGTGCATACCCGGGATTGATAGCTTGGCCAGTGTCTCGTGACGATCCATTACGATCGAGGCGCGCGAATATCAGATGCAACGCGACGGAGAGGCATGGCCGTCATCCATCGTTAGGTCAGACCGTGCACTTTTGCTAATCGTTTATCTCGCATCATCGGCCAGCCACGTCGAGAAAGAAAGTTCTGACGTCGTCGATCCGTGACGTACGCGGGGGCCACCCACGTGCTCCTTCGCCAATTGGATGAAACAGACGGCAGACGGGAAAATAGAGGAAAAGAGGGACCGGGGAAGGGCCGACGCGCGCGCGCGCGCCCGCAAGTTTGCTGAAGTTTCGAGGCAGCCTCTCTCCACCTCGTCGCACTTTCTCATGCATTTCAAATGCACCGGCCTGCACGCCGGAGAGAGAAGTTTTATCAGTCCGTGAATTTTCTTATTTACGTCGGCGGCCGCGCGCATAGGGAAAATTTTCCCCGGGCGGCCGAGTGAATAGCGGCCGCCCGTAAAAACCGAGGAACGTTTTCCTTAGGTCGAAAGTGGAACGACGGCACGCGGGACGCGTGTAACGTAGGAGAAAATTCATTTTTTTCACCCTGCCCCCGGAACGCGCGCTTTGTTTCCCCTTGCGGAGGCATTCCGCTTTCGTCGGGGCATCTTGCCTCGGTTTTCGGAACTCTTTATTAAATTGTTCGCGGCGGGCGCAAAGAAAACGGAAGCTGTTTACAATTTCTCCTCCTCTGGCAGCTAATTTCGAAACTTTATTATGCTCCCGGCTTTTTCCTGCAACACTATGCCGAATGCTTCGGTCTGAACTCAAGAGGAACTTCGTGTTCCTGCGTTCGTTACCCGGGAAACTGTTTTCGAGCGTAATGCGCCGATTTTATCTTTCCTTTGTTAGTTCGATGAACACGCGGTTCGATTTTCAAATCAAATTCTTCCTCCGTTTTCACATGAATATTCCCATCGTAGTTTTCGTTTGTTTACCGATCGATTTCAATACAGAAGTTCCACGAACCGGTCAATGAAGTTTTGCTGTTACTAGTCCGAAGGAATGTTCGTGTCCATTAAGGTTTTCATTCGATCGCATTTCTTCGGGTGCGTTCGATGTAATCGCACGAAACCCGCGGTCCGTTAATAACGACGCCGGAGCACGTAACGAGAATGATACGAAAAAGTTGGTTTTCTCTTCTTCTTTTCCTCGAGCGGCTTAACCGCACAGTTTGGGAACTTAGCCGAGGCGCAGCCTGCACCGGTAAGATGATCTACTGAAGTCCCCTAAACGAGTGGCTGGAATGTGCATATTGGTCGCCGTGCACTGGTATGCCGGTCGCCTCTCCGCTGAGTAGGAAGAAACTGAATGGGAGAGGCAATTTGGAAAGTCTGCGGAGCAGGACAAAAGGAAAAGTGAGGGCACGACATAACGGGTCGTATAAATCATGCGTCGGGTCGGCCAGTGGCCTTTGAGCAGTTACTATCCGCTGTGTTGGATGCTTTGAGCGGTCCGGGTCTACCTCTCTCTTCTCCGCGTGTTTCCCTTCTCTCTCGATCGTTCGCCGATTGACGATTGACCGACCGTCGACTCCTTAAGCTTGATTCACACGATCGTCCTTTTCCTTCGCGTCTTGACGCCCGGTCGCGCCGACCGGAGGAGCCTTCGGGGCAAAAGCGAAATTCCAAGTTTTCGTTGTCCATTGCGTATCTGAATAGATTTGTCTTCCTGTTGCAATTAACGCACTGTTGACCGGCAGTTTTACGCAGAGGCTGTGCTGTGTCACCGGTTATTATTCCGTAATTAAATACGAAACAATCTGAATAAGCTTCAATATATCTTTATTGTATGTAATGAATTGAAACGAAATTTCGGGCATATCTTTTAAATAGATTTTAACATTTTGCTTTTGGAATATTCTACGCTGCACTTCAAAAATTGAAATAGCCAATGCTAGTGTGAAGACGAGTTAACTCGTGACCGGTCAACAATATGTTAACATTTATAGACAGAACTGTAACGAACTTTACAAATAGACTTCGTTAGTTTCGATTATGAAAGTAGGGTTCCTTCTTTCCTTTGGCTGGATCTTTGTGGATCGTCCTATCAATTGAATCTTCGTTAACTAGACGGATTGTGGCTACCCTAAAAAGTAATTACTTAAAAAGGGCACTGAGTCCAGCGTGTCGCACGCAGCTTCTTCCGACGATGAACTACTCTTTCTCGTTTGTTTATAAACTTTCCTCTCGATACTAGCAATCGTTTCTAAACTCACCTGCGGAGTTTATG
The DNA here is from genome assembly GCF_051020985.1 of Nomia melanderi. NCBI lineage: Eukaryota > Metazoa > Arthropoda > Insecta > Hymenoptera > Halictidae > Nomia > Nomia melanderi. The sequence continues at coordinate 11,406,592 of NC_135007.1, forward strand.
AACACTGCCAACAAGACAGTTGACTTTTCGATTTTTCTTGCATGCGTAATCCGACGTCGGGATGGATGATCGCCGTTGAAAATCGTGTCCCGATGCAACTGGAATATACCTTATAATATTGAAGCTTCCAGCAGAGGCAGATGAATTACCGATCGAGAGTGGTCGTCCTTGTTGATGATCGATAAATATTCATGGGAAAATTGCATCCACACAGATCCACCGAATCGGCGGATGTAACACAATAAATTCTTCCCCTGTCGTTTTCATTTAAACAAAGAAACCATTAAGACACAAATATTCGCAATAATCGCAAAGACTCGAATTAAAAATTACTAACAAAACACGACGACATACTTAACACGTTGAATGCCGTGGGGGTCACCAGTGACCCCCAACCGAATTACTGCAGATCACTCAGTTAAACTATGATCATTTGAAAATATTTCTACATTATAAATAATGCTGCCTAACGCATCGAAATTTAGCCAGATAAACATGCAATAATAATAATTCGATCAAATGATTTAATATCATATTTTCTCAATTTGAGCATTCTGCTCTATAAAATCGGCGTTGAACGTTTTAGCAATAAAATACTAATAAAAAAACATGACCATTTGAAAAGGTTTCTATGTTATAAATAATACTGCCTAACGCATTCAGCATAAACATGCAATAATAGAAAGAAAACATTAGTATCTCAACAATGAAACGGTGCCAACGGTTTCGTCCGGCACTGTATCAATGTGTCACGATCTCAGTAACATGTCGTCACACAGAGTACGGCGTGGCCTGGTAAAACGAATCGTGGAAGGGAACGCATAGGAGTGGTGCCCATGGAACAGTATGTGTCCAATAATTGACTATTAATGAGGCGCGAGAGCTAGGGACGAGGCGAAAGAATATTTCGATGGACATTTTCGCCGCGTTGTCAACGGAATAAGTGTTTCGTTAGTAGCACGGTCAGAAGCTACAGGTGGGCCCCCCAACGTGCGCCCCCCTGATGCGACGGACCTGAGGCTTGCCGCTCGGCCGGGTCACGTGACCCTACGCTTTCGATGGGAATGCCGGTGACTGGACGAAGGGTGGGGGAGGGACGAGAGGCAGTCCTATGCCCGCTACTCCGCTAAGCTGACGGCCCACGACACGGGCACACCACCAGACGCGCCGCGCCACGAGAGCTTCGTATAAACGCGCCTTCCAACACAAAGAAGGTCACGTCGCGCTGCGTGTGTTACACGACACGGCACGGGACGATACGATACGAGACAGGACGGTGTCGCATATGCGCTCGCGGAACACGACGAAGGTGCGACCTGCGCGAATCATTGTACCGCGGATCGTGGCGGAACGGGTGGCCGACGGCGGTGCGAGAATGCGGCCGGGCACGGTTTGTTTTGCTCGTTGGTGTTCGTCGCGATAAAGTACGCGCCGATGGTGAAGAGTGCGGTGTCTGACCAGTGCCATTAGTAAAAGAGTAGGATGGACACCTTCGGCATGTACCAAGTGAGTCTGGACGGACGATCTCCCGCGGCTCAAAATGGCCTTGGTTTATCGCAATGCTTTCTCCCCCGTACACGAGATTTCCCGATGACGGTTCGTGTTTCCGATGAACGATCACGGACGATCATCGAGACAGATGATCGGCCGTGATATCTGACAGATGTCACGGTGTTTTTGTTTAGATGTAAATACGTACGTGTGCCACGGTTTCCCGTGCTCTCTGTCCTCCTCTGTCCGCTCGATGCCTGCATGCGTGATGTCATGTCTGGGAACCTAACCTAACTTGCGAACGGAGTCCGAACACCCATCACGCCCATTCCTGGTACTATTCCGTAAACGAGCTCCGCTCGTGGAACTCCGTTTTTCTTTTTTGTCCTACATGCTCCTCGATCCCGTTTTCTTTCCAGCGTCCTGTCGCCGGTTGACACATCGATGTCGATGCATGGATGATACGTTGCACGTTGCTTCCGTAGGTTTCTTCTTTTTTTTTTTCATTCTTCTTTTGGTTTCTATTGTTAGAGGAAGTCTCTTGTCGAACGGTGTATCGATACAGTTTCTTGGACGACATCGTGTTATTGTTTAGATTTTTCAGTCTGTCGGTGGATTGCGACAGGGAATATCGTTGTCATTTGGCATGGATCTTGTAATGTAAACACCTTTGTTTGTATAGTGGGAGGATGTAGGAGTGTAGGGAATCTTGATGGGATTAGTATTGTTGTTAGTTCTATTTGGATTATTTTGGAAATATTTCATTACGTACGTTGCATCTTGTAAGATGTTTGTATTATTTATAATAGATTTGTATGTGTGTGTGTGTGTGTGTGTGTGTAAGTGATTATATTGTGTGACTGAAAGAAAGTCAAGTACTGTTAATTAACTGGGAACATTTGTTTTTCTGTGCAGTTTTCTCAAGGCCTGACAGGCAGGCCAGAGCTCTACCAAAAGTCCAACAGAAGCAGCCATTCAAGTGACACAAGTTCAGCATACAGTGGTTCAGACACAATGACATCTGTGCAAAGTTCGTTGGATGCAGACCCAGATGATGTTGATCTTTCTGGACTTCTTGAATCCGTAGTGGATAGCGATGAAGATGAAGATCTGGCTGAGAGCATGGATGTAAGAGTCGATTCTTAATTAAAGGCAATTTCTAAATTTAATGTAAAATAGACATGAAAACGTTTTTATTGTTGTCTTCAGAGCTTGACTGTCCGTGATCCAGTCAGAGAATGCTTAGAGAAAGACCCTATGGAAAGAACAGAAGATGACATAGAAACACTGTTAGAATTTACACAACAGTTAAAGGCCTTTACAAACATGACTCTGGCAGTAAGGAGAGCGCTGTGCGCTGTAATGGTGTTTGCAGTGGTAGAACGTGCTGGTATGATAGTTTTAAATGACGGTGAAGAATTGGACAGTTGGAGTGTGCTTATCAATGGTGCTGTGGAAATTGAGCATAGCAATGGAGAAATTGAACAGCTTCATCTCGGAGATAGTTTTGGAATCTTACCCACTATGGAAAGACTTTTGCATAGAGGTGTTATGAGGACAAAGTGAGTCCTGTGTTGCAAGTTCAGTCTGAATAAAATGCTGCTATTTAATTCAAGAAGTTTGTGCTCAAAGAATACAATTCTCCTTTTAGATGCGATGACTGCCAATTTGTGTGTGTCACACAAGCAGATTACTTTAGGATTCAACATCAAGGTGAAGAAAACACTAGGAGGCACGAAGAAAATGGAAGAGTTATTCTAGTGACGGAATTAAGGGGTGCTCTAGATGGAGGAGCACGCAGAGGTCACGTTGTCATTCGTGGCACTCCCGAGCGCTTAATGTTACAACTTATAGAAGAAAACAGTATTACCGATCCCACTTATATAGAAGACTTCTTATTAACTCATCGAACATTTATCGATAATCCCTTATTAGTTGCGAATCAATTGTTAGAATGGTTTGACCAAGCGCAAGTCAGAGACAGAGTGGCCCGAGTAGTTCTACTCTGGGTAAATAATCATTTTACGGACTTTGAAACCGACCCAGCTATGATGGAATTTTTAGAAGCATTCGAAGCTGGATTGGAAAGAGAGAAAATGCAAGGGCAACAAAGGTACGTTTAACATTCCTTTACGTTACATTATTCGAACATCGTAGTGGTTGAAACGTTGGTATCATTCGATCGTATTTCAATAAATTTCAGATTATTAAACATTGCCTGTGCAGCAAAGGCAAGGACGCGAAACGTAACGTTGGCGAGATCTAGTAGGGACGAGGTTCTACATTTCAATATTTTAGGCGAAAAGGGTTTCGGCATCTTCATTTCAAAAGTAGATAAGAAGTCGAAAGCGGAAGATGTTGGTTTAAAACGGGGCGATCAAATTTTAAAAGTAAACGGACAAAGCTTTGAGCATGTGAACCATCCGAAAGCTTTGGAGATTTTAAGGGGATCCACTCACCTCAGTATAACAGTGAAATCCAATTTACTTGGTATGTGGTCATCATTTAGAAACAACAGTTGTTTATTATACTTCTTTTATACGAGCGAATAAATTACTGTTGTAGCGTTTAAAGAAATGCTTCAGATGCCAGACGATTCGCCGAGGCCACGGAGGAGAATAAACAAACCCGAAATCTCGAGACTCCAAACCGATCCACGTGCAAGGTTGTCCACGCACGTGGATCCAATCACCCCTGTAAATCCACTGAACCCACTAGTGGGTGGTGTTCCGTTATTAGTTCCTGACTCCAATGTCTCCCCGTGCAAAGACGCTAAGAAGGAACATAAAGGATTCATGACGCTTGGACCGAAAAGGAGATTACAGAAAGCTCTCATAAAAATGAACATACTGCCAAAGAATACTATTAAGTAAGTTTGAGAATATACATTGCAGAGTTTTAATTGAAGTGCTTTATTCTGAAAAATTTCCTATTTTTTTTTTTTTTTATAGTGACGGTGTACATGTAGACGATCCCCTTGCACCTCCTCATACACCACCAGGAACAGGTCTTTCGCAGACCACTACCAATCTTTACCACTCCAAAAGTAATCCTGACCTTACGTCACTGTATTGTTACGATGACTTAAGGGCGCCCGACTATCCTGAACATGTGTTGAAAGTTTACAAAGCTGATCAAACTTGTAAATACCTTCTCATTCACAAAGAAACGACAGCGCATGAGGTAGATATATTTACTTTTGTGAAAAAAAAATGAATGTAGGTAAATGCCTCTGCTACTTTCATGCGAATGCATTATTCTTGTAGGTGGTAATGCTTGCGCTTCAAGAATTCGGTATAACTGAGAGCAGTTCGAACTTTTCTCTGGCCGAAGTTAGCGTTGGAGAAGGGGGCATGATTAAGCAAAGTAGGTTACAGGATCAACTGCAAGATCTTGCGGAAAGGATTGGCTTAAGTTCTCGATATTATTTAAAAACTAATGGTATTTCGGAGACACTCGTAACAGATGAACAGGCGCCTGAACTCATTCGTGAATCTCAGGTTCATTTCTTACAATTGAACGCAGTTGAAGTCGCCATTCAGTTAACGTTACAAGATTTCAGTATATTTAGGTAAATTGAGAAAGTTGTAAATCATTTAGGCATATTAACAACGGTTTATCATGAAACTTTTATTCTCAGGCAAATTGAATCTACGGAATACGTGGACGATTTGTTCGAATTGAAAAGTAGATATGGAGTGCCTATGCTCAGGCAGTTTGCGGAACTAGTCAACAGAGAAATGTTCTGGGTTGTAACAGAAGTTTGTTCTGAACACAACCTTGTTCGACGTAGTAAAATAATAAAGCAATTTATAAAAATAGCTCGTGAGTTTCTTGCTTGGAAAATTATCGAAGAATATTCCGTTTTACGGGAAGTTATTAATATTCTTCTTTGCCAACAGGCCAATGTAAGGAGTGCAAAAATTTCAATTCCATGTTCGCAATTGTATCTGGTCTGGGCCACGGAGCTGTTTCACGATTACGGGCTTCTTGGGAAAAACTGCCAAATAAATATCAGAAGCTATTCAGTGATCTGCAAGAGTTGATGGATCCCAGCCGCAACATGAGCAAGTACAGACAATTGGTGGCGTCTGAACAAACACAACCTCCCATAGTGAGTCATCACTTCATGTTAATTCGGACATATTAACATACTTTTTGTTTCGTTTCACAACACGAGTTTCATTAAATACTCTCGCTTTTTTACAGATTCCGTTCTATCCTGTAGTGAAGAAAGACTTGACGTTCATTCACCTTGGCAATGATTCTATAGTAGAAGGTTTAGTCAATTTCGAGAAGCTGAGAATGATCGCGAAGGAAGTGAGAACGTTGACGAACATGTGCTCTTCGCCCTACGACTTGTCCATAATGCTGGAAAGAGGTGGTCAACTGCCTAGTTCCGCCATGGTCGCGTTAAATCAAATGACCACCGGCAATCAAGGTAACATAAAACTAATTCACTTAAAATGTGATTAATAGTACATAATGATTTATTTTCACTAACAGTATTGCATTGTCCAGGCGGACAAACTGCAACTGTGAAAAGGCGGAAGAAGTCCACCGCTGCGCCGAATCCAAAGAAGATGTTCGAGGAAGCGCAGATGGTCAGAAGAGTGAAGGCTTATCTCGCAAACATGAAAGTGATAACGGACGAGGAGCGATTGCACGGTCTGTCCGTGGACTGCGAGCCTCATGCAGGAGCAGTTGCAGTGGCTGCAGCGGTGCCTCTCAGCGCAAGCAGAGGAAGAAGAAATCCTTCTCCTACTCTGTCCACTACAAGTAGCGCTAGTAGTACCAGCGAAGGTAGAAAGAGTATACAAGGTAAGACTTTTTTTGTTCAGCTTAATTATTTAAACGAGCATAATTAATTAAAAAAAAAAAAATACAAAATTTCTACAACTGTGTTCAATTGATCTACAGTCAGCCTACAATGTCAGATGAAAATCCAGTACAGAATCATTTATTTTTAGAGCAGGATTCTAGTCACGTTGCCGTGATACGTTGCGTTCGACCTACAGTTCTAATTATTCCGTATACTTAGGTACAAAGTTTGGAGCAGCATCGCCACAAGCGGTGAGGAAAATGCTGGCGCTCTCTGACCCGCATAAAACACGTCCGTACCAACCCAAGCATTGTGTGCCGCCGCTTCCAGTGCCAGGATTAGCCTTGCATTCCAGTGGGCCGGAGCCTAGTCCTGGCGCGCCCAGGAGAGTAGGATCCAGCAGCCGAGTTTCAACGCACGAGAGATCCCACAGCGATACACCTTCCAGTTTACTGCCGCCTGTCGATCTCAGCGCTGAAAGCAGTAGCGTGACCAGCCTGAGCAATCTTCAGCCATTAAGGAAAACGTTGACCAGCGGTAAGTTCGTCGATTATTGATAACACCGGAGAAAAATGGTTCGATACGAGATGGTGTCTGTCGGTTCGACACGCACATCGCACACACGTGAATATTTCCTCTAATACTACTGAATACTCTGTGTCCCATATTTTTTTCTTACCATATATTATTATAGAGCTTTAGACGATGACATATCACCCATGGTGCTTCTTGCGTTTTTCGTTCCTCTTATACTTTCTTTTTTGTTCCAATTTTGTTCTTTGTTTTTTTTTTTTTGGACGTGCTAGTTTTATATGCGAACACGATGAATAGCGGACACATCTCGTGAAGTACCATCCTCGTGCACCTTCATTGCTCGTGACATTACACTTGGTCGGGTCTCGGCAACGAGATACTATCTCATTTTTTCTGCACGCTGCACAGCCGTTTACGCAATTCATAAATGTTCCATGTTATATTTAGCTTCTCCATTTTTACACGCATCTTGTACGCCGATTACCGTAGCTCGCGCTTCTTTTTCGATCAATATTATCGTCCCGAGTATATATATAAATATATACATACATGGAAATAAATATGTATATGTGTATATGTGTATACATATACTACGGTTCCGATCACAGGGCGAAGCACGTCTGGCTTCAATTTAGATCACCCTCCATGGGACATACGGATGCGTGAATGATTTACCTTCTACGATGCTACTCAGGAGATTCGATTTTATTATTTATAGTCTGTTAATGTTAAGCAGTCTCGAACGATTTAGAATAGCAGCCTCAAATTTTATGCATTACGTGACTCTTTAAGTTTCAACTGACGATTATATTGTAGGGAAATATAGTTAGATACTAATAGGAAACGTTACATCTCTTATTAGTTCAATAATAAGTTCGTTCGAATCCGGAGGATGTTTTGTATAAATAATTTTTATTTCGCAATGTACAGAAGGCATTACTAGAATTATTTTTTAGAGAATCACTCAATTATAAGTTATTGATATAAATTATACAGTTAATCCTGATTTTATAGAAAATCTATGTATAATTATTTATAGTATCAAAATAATATTTTTCGTTAATGTGAATTTAAATGATCGGTGAAGAATTAATATATAATAATAAACCCTGTTAAGACATACATAAATTTTAAAACAAGGCTGATATAAATACTGTACAAAATTTCATGGAATATTGTTTACCAGCCTACATTCGAACGAATACGTTATTGAACCCGTCTCAACCGAATCTTACCAACAGACTTCAGCGGAACTCAATGAAACACTTCTCCGTTAGGAGTAGTAGATAATCGGTTGCAGAACGGCGATCCAGTAGGCATCGCGCCTCGGAAAAACGAAATGGAACCAAAACGATCGTTTGATCGATGATATTAATTAATTAGGAATAGAGTGTGCGAGAAAGAGAGAAATAACGAAGGAACAAGGGAGAAAGCGTGTGAATGATGAAAGTAGAATAAAAGGGAGACAGAGAAAAAGAGAGAGAGAGAGAGAGTGAGTGAGAGCAACGGATCTCAGCGATCATGTGTGTTCTAATGATGATCTCGGCTAATTAATTAGATGATTAGCAGTTAGAAGGATGCAGCTGGGCGAAACTGGGCATAGAATCTGTAGTGATAGAAGTGTCTTGGGGACGTGTGCGTAGGTTCGGTGACGAGCAGTGACAGTGGTCACAGTACACAGCTGGACAGCCACAGCGGAAGCAGCGTGGAAGCCGGTGGCAGTCCACCGCCACCTCAAAGACGGCACTCCGCCATGCAAGGTACGTAACGACAATTAGAAAACAAAACCCACCAAGATATATCCACAAGCTCGTGCTCATTACCTCTTCTTACCTTTTTGCCCGCTCCGTAGATCAGTAGACTAGAAAGTAGAGAAATAAACAAAAAATATATATATATATATGAAAGAATCTGGAGTGGTCCGGTGTCGAACTTCCCACCAGAAACGTGTCGTTTCCGTTACCTTTTGGTGAAAAAGAAACACGTGACTCGAGCTGCATAGATTGTGTCGCGGGCACTGGGAAAAGTCGTATTTCTCGTTTGGTCACGGATGAAAGGAACGTGGAACGGATCAGGACTCTGGTCTTTTTGTAAACGTTACTTAGGGTCCTGTGAGAAACTTCTGTTTATTCGGATTTCTTGTTTTCAACGAGATCTATCCTCGGATCTCTTCTATATTGTTCGGTGCAAATGCTGTCGATTGATACAAAGTTGAGAATGGTGGTTCAAGGTTCACTAGTTTCTTCAGTTACAAAGTATGAATATTATAGTCTAAGATAATCCATTCGAGGAACATCACGAGATCACAGATAAAAAGCTGTTCGATATCTCGGAACCCCTGTATCGCCGTCAATCGAACGGGAAATACGATTCACTCGAAACGCGTGACCCTAATCTATGCCGCTGCGAAACGTCGACCTCGTGCCATCGAATGTGTCCCAGATCGAACACAGTAATTGCGTGAATTCCTTTCGTTGGTCGGTTGAGTGTTGATCGAGTCTCTCTCTGCTTGCAAACCGCGTGGCCGTGAATCTGTTCTGTTATCACGCGGGGATTCTAGTAGTGTGTGGACACAGTACTGTCGTGTTGGTAGCCAGTAAACGTGAATGATTCGATCGCAAAACGAGAAAAAAAAGAAGAAAACGAAAGAAAGTGTGACACTTGTTTGTACTTACCTCACCGTCTTTCAGCGATCCGTGCAAATCATGTATTATTATCCTGTCAGTTTTATTTTTTGTCTGCCTTTCGTTCCCTCTCGTCTCCCCTTGTCTTTTTGTTTCTTTTTGTTTTTGTTTTTTTTTTTCAAGTTCGTTCCCCCTGAAATCATTCGGGTCTCGATCCGGGATCGTACCATCGAGGAGCGAAATACGTATGTCCCATGGCCACTCAACTTTCTTCTCGTTTCATCGCGTCTATGGTGTAGTCGGAAAAGCACTTTCCGCGGAACCGATGGAGGGACAGAAAATACCGTTCCCCGGCAGTTCTATTTTGTTACCGTTTCTTTAGCCGAGCATAGATAAACGTGCTTATAGCCGCTTTTCTTTTTTATCTCGGGAGATCCAGTTGCTTCAGTACATTTACCGCTTAAAGCTTCTTTTCAGAGACTCCGCTTCTTTACGCAACGGCCACCCTTTATACATACGCATAATATAAATCAATACATTATACATATATACATATATGTTACACATATATATATACGTATATGTATACACACATGTACATATACGTACGCTATTGTACGTTCTTACGATCATCGCGATCTATTCACGCACTCGCGGCACTCACTCTAGGCATATCTTCCCTCCTACTCGATCACGTTCGAGTTTCTCTTTCAACTTGTTGACCGGGTAAGACGAGTTCGGTCGTCGAAGTTTCATTTTTCTTCTCATTTCATTCGGAATTCCGGCATTTTACTTCAACGTCGTACGAGTTGCGACGTTTACGTCTGTATAAAATCACTTGTGCCGTATTCGCTTTCGTTCGTCTCGAGAGGCGCCATCTTGTCGCTCGAGAGGATCACCCGGTTAATAGGTCAATGCCAGTATCTTCTATATATTTTGCTCATTACTTCACTCCTCCACGATTCGATCGTCAGAATGTCATCAACCCGAGACGTAATCATTTGTACATTTTGTAAAAAAGAAAAAACGAACAAACAAAAAATTGAGGAAAACCATTTCGTATGTGGCCTGTGTGTGGTGCAGGGTCTGTATTGAGAGGTGGTGCCCCTCCGTTCCCTCACGCGGTAGCAGTGTTACCTCCGCTTCCTGCGAACCACAACCAGAATCACAACCACAATCATCATCATCATCATCACCACCACCACCACCACCACCAACATTATTACGATCATCACCATCACCAACCCCAAAATCCTCAAGGTGAGTCCGCGACTGTCTTGCCCGTTTCTCTTTTTATTTCAATTTTTTTTTTCTCTCTCCTGCGAATGGGTTGGCTTCTTTTCTCGTGTAGATTGCTCGTTCGATCACGTTGCCTCCGGGTGGGAACCCGAACCTATACGTACCTGCATGATTCAGTGATGGATCGGTGAAACTTTAACCCTCTCGATCTTGAGAGATAGCTCATAGATAATCGGGAGATTTTCAGAGAAAAATCTCAAATTAATTCTCTTCCAAATTTCAAATTTAACGTTTCAAATTTTAACCTTCTGCACTCGGAAGTTTCTCGCTAGAAATGTTTAACATTCTTTGACTAGGCGAAGACGATATTCCTCGAAACTAACTCGAAAGGAAATCACAAGTACATTGAGGAACAAAGCTATTTTACTCCAATATTTCACGTATCGAAACATTACAAAGTTCAACATTAAACATCAGATTTCATAGTTCTATCGCGTCGAATTAAATATTGACTCGCCTTCCGAGTGCAAAGGGTTAAGTTTCCAATTTCAAATTTCAATCTTTAAAATATTAAATTTCGAATCAGCATCAAATTTATAAAAAATCAGTATCGCAAGGGTTGAAGTTACAACTGACGACGATCCATCGATCCCCGAGCATCGCTGAGACGAAATTACTGCAACCGGAAGCAACGTGCATCAGGCTTGAGGTGTCCGTTAGTATTATACGCTGAACGCATCACGCTTGATTTGTGTCAAAGTCGCTTGCATCGATGAAAGTTGAACGCGCGTGCACGTTTTATGAAAAAAAAAGACCACGTGAGTATCCGTCGCCTGCTACCTACTGTCTGTGGTTTTGTGTGTCGTGTGCGCGTATCCGTAATGTGTGTTGCATCGTGTGCTCCTGTGTCGTGCGACCACGTTTCACGGTGTCCGCGATTCCTCAGGATTAACGGAGGACCGAGGCTTCTTTTCAGGGTATAATAACTGGTTTTCTGTGCTTCCCCTTTTCACGAGCGGATCTAGCTGCGAATAACGAGTGTGTTTGTTGTACAGTCTTCTCTGAGACCCGTTCATCTGTCGCGAACGGGTGTTCCGAACGAGTACGACGGGTCCCGTTACATGACTGCCCTGGTCTCCCTTTCCAATTATCAGATTACGAATACAGTCCATTATTTCTGATAGCCATTCATTAATCATTAATGCTCGTGTAAATGAAATTTTTCGAACTAATAGTACATCATTCCAAGTAAACAGCATACAAAGTCTAACTTAAAAGAAATATCTATACATTATTAACTTTCATAAACATCACTATATTATATCCAAGAGAAATCTTATTCGCCCAACTTAACCCGTTGACCTAGAATATCGTGCTAGACTCGCAAAATTGTAAACTGAGTTCGAGAAATCTAAATGTTTAAATATGAATTAAATATTCTCTCTCTATTAACAATCGTTAACCTTTGGAGTAAACGTAGAATACGCATCAAAATAAATGATTAACGATGAAGTGGTATTGATCATAGTTACGAAATAAATCATAGGGTTAACAATGAATATCAAGCTAGTAACACCTACTAACTCCACTAAAGATTAATAACAAAAATCCTCAGTCGTCGATTCTTCAGAAAATCAGTCTAAGAGTAAAAGACATCGTTAGCGAAACTATCGGAATCCCCAGCGCAGCTGCTGAACCCAAGCAATCTCGCGCCGGATCGGGTCGTGCTCGTTCGGAATATCGGTAATGGCGGCGAGGTAGTTGGCGGAGAAGGATAAAAGGGGTGAGAGAGGGAGAGAGTGAAAGGACGATGTTAAGGAGCAAAGAAATGGAGGAGCGGCTTGTGTGAGAGATCGAGAGAAAGAGAGTCGAGGGTTTTCAGGTTGCACGGGATTAGGAGTAGGCGTCGGCCTCGGAGTACCGGCTGGGCTTCCACCACCAGGCACGACGATTATCACGACGATGACGACCATGACTACCATGACGTCGATGACGACGATGCGTCCGGGAATCGGTGGCACGCAGTGCCGTCAGCCGCCCGCATACAAAGTCGCTGCGCAGATGGCGAGGCTGCACAGGCTTGGCCGTGCGCACAGCCACGAGGGTGTTACCTACAGGACCGAGCACGAAGATGGTACAAAGCAAACAAAATCGCTACGTACATACAATCTATATCTTTACTACCGTTTCTATTATACGTACTACTATTTTTTTTTCTCTCTCTCGAATTTATTATGGTCCTCGAGGCTTGCGCTCCCCTCTGCTCTTAGCGACGGGAGTGACGAATTTCATTCGAGATCGAATCCGAAAGAGGATTCCGTCGATTTTCCGGGGAATTTCGAAGTTGGGACATTGGTGGAAATCGCAATGAAATGTGGATATTACGAAATAGTCGAACCTGTTTTTGTGCGATAGGGACAAAGAAACCGCGCGAAAAATAGTGTTCAGAAATTTATGGAATAGCGAGAGAGTGCTTTCGAACGAAATAAATAATTGAATTACAGGTGGAATCATTTTAACACTACCGTGCATTTGATACGATTGAAATGTAACCGCTATGAATACTGTAGTAATAGATTATTTTCAGTTTCTTCAGACATTCATTATAGTATTCAAGTGAAACTATTTATTTTCAAAATCATTTCGAATACTCAGTGCTTTGAAGATATCGATAATTGCGAAACAGGAAAACTGAAACCAGACGTTTTGACTGGTACGGTGATTCTAATGTTAAAAAAATTTAATTTCTTATACATGGAGAAATTTTCGTCGTAGTCCAAAACGCGCATCTTCTTGCGATGAACTGGTTCAAAGTCGCTTTTGTCACTTGAAGAACAACAAACACCGTTGGAATTCATATAGCGCATAAAAAAATCGCATAGAAAAGGTCCGCACGAAAACAGGTTTGACTGTAATGGAATAGGGTAGATTTTTTATCGAGATATCGAGACGACGTATTGGATTGAGGATTGATAAGCGGATTGTTGTCTTCGGGGTTGAGAGGTTAATTTGGTTTTATGAGTTAGCGGATGGTTCAATGAGAGTTTATATTTACTCTCGGAATATTTATAGAATTCTGTGTAATTATTGATGATACTTACGTCTATGTTACCTTTATTCCTGAATTTCATTGAGGTTCTAGTTCTACCAATATTTCAACCGTTCACACGTTTGCCTAATGAAAAGTTACATTCGAAACTCTGTCAATCTCAGCGCTAATTGCGGTCAATGCACGGAGAAAAATGTTAATCGCAGAATTTCATTTCTCGCTTATCTACCAGGTGAGACCGATATTTTCGTTGTATTCTTGCTTCACGTCTTCAGACGTGTACATTGGCAACAGCTTCCTTCCATTATATCTTATTAAAGCCACTATTCAATTTCTAATCGCGTGCAGCACTAAAGAAAGTACAAATTATTTTCGCTTCGTTCGTTTCAATTACATTTTACACTTTACTGCCAGATTCTATGGTAACTATTACAAAATTTTCATCGTTCGCAAAATATGCCATTTTCTTGGGGCAATTATTCGAAAATCAGCGAAAAAGGAATATTCCAATAAAATCCGTGTTCTCTTAATAAACCAAAATCGAAGATTCTGTAAACGACAATGGATCTTGTGAATGAAAATGTACCACGTCTGAAGGTTCAGTGCGCACTTTGATTTTATCTTCCTCCAAAAAGTCTCGCTGAACTCACGCTACGCCGGAGTAGCCAAAGCTTAGATATACTCTTAAGATATATTTCATCCACTGAAGAGTTCTACCGTCCACAGTAAAGCTGTTCAGGGGATGCAACAGAATTACACACTCTTAAGTAACATTTTTCGCCGTGAAGGTATCGCGACAATGACTCTGTCCTCCATTTTATTCGAGCTCTTCCGAAGCTACTTCTTCCGCGAATTATTCGAACATCACCCCCGCGATCCTCTTTACTTTCATCAGAATGGTACCTCCGTAATCGTGAACGTCTTATCATGATTACGATCTCTCCGAGTTCGAGATACAGATAAAAATATACACAAAGGGAGAAAGATCTCTCCGCCATCTAGAGTACCAACAGTAATATTAATGTATGCGTGGACGATTCGAGCAAGGATCGTCGGTGTCTGTTACTGTCGATGTATAATGCTCCGATTAATCGCAGGCGTGACATGTAAATAACGACACATCCGCATTCTCCACTTGTACATTCCGCAAATTGCCTGTTCCATAACAAACACACACACACACACACCTACACACAGACAGATAGACATACACACGTTGTGAGCATAACCCTTGTGTCATTTTTTTTATTTTTCTGTTTATATATATATATACTTTTTTTTTTAATTACCTTTTGTTCTTTGTGCTCGTGCGACCAAGCATCGTTTTGCTGCACTCACACCACCATCCACGCATAACAAGCATATTTCTTATTCACGAATCGACTTGTTTTCTCTGCATCATGATTATATATATAAATACTCTGTGTACTCGGTGTTCACGCACTCGCTGAAGGCTTGTTTTGCAATTTTGTCCTGTGATTTTCGGCGAACAGCGGAGTTTACATATTTTATATATGTATATATATGTATACACGTTATACGTATATGTATTATACATTATATGTATATACATATATATTGTTTCCTTTGTTCTTCCGCCGTCGAGGCATGACTAGCTTGCTTGCGTTCGTTTTGCACGTTACATTCTCGAGAATCCAGGTTTCCTTTTGATTTCGCTGTTTTCTTGGTTTGAAGTGAACTTGATTACCCTGGAGCACTGTTTTTTACGATCAATTATTTTAGGGCGTGCCCGTTGGATAGCGACCCCGAGCTATTGAAGAAAGACAGTTGTCTGCTTTCGGAGGGTTTGTGCTGGACGGTCGTTCCTGGAACTGTGTCGTACGGAACGTTAACTGTTACCGTCGAGATTATCTTCGAACTGTTATGATTACTGCAGTCATAACAATTACTCTATATTATTGAATTAGAAAGGTTCACTCTGAATATTACCCTTAGCTACCAGCGTCATATTCGTGACGGTCGTAACCCTGTATTTTACATAATGAAAATGAAATGAATCCTACGGATATTGTTATTAGAAATGATAAACTACGACATTATATTTAGGAACTCAATGACTCGTTTCAGTTTCATTTCTCTATTTCGTTTAGATTTATTGGATCGAAGAAAATATAATTGAAGAGACCGTCACTGAAATAAGCGCTGGTGGCAAACGTTAACACGTTGAATGCCTCACGTAGCAAAATGCACAAAACAATGTGATATCGAATTATTTCATTGAATTGTCTTATTATTGCACGTTTACCTTACCGAACGTCATCGCATTAGACAGCATTATTTGGAATATAAAAATATTGGCAAATGATCGTTTAATTGACCGAATTATAATAATTCGATTTGGTCACTGGTGACCCCACGGCATTCAACGTGTTACGTAATATTCAAAATTATGCTCCAACGTTAAGGTCCAGAGTACTGTGCCTACTCTGGTAGATTCGAGTTTCATTGATTAAATACTCGAATGCAACATTCCTCGCGGTAGTTTCAGGTCTGACTTGCCAGCACAATATCCGCCATCCCCACATAGTCTAATAACTAGCTTCCCCTGCAATTTCTCTTCACCGTACTGATTACAACCGCAACAATTTCACTAGGCCCCTTATAGCTGGAGATCGCAGACCGTAAGTTCCGCTGACAGTGTCCCCACGATCTCCTTAAGTAACCAATGAATGCGCAGGTAATCAGTGTTAGGAATCAGCGAAGGTAGACGACGGCAGTCGTGCGTTTCACTGTCCCAGACGTCCAGCCTCCGCAGCCACGGTAGCTAAACTGATCGTCGACGTTTTTCCAGATGACGAGGACGCCCAGGTGTCGGCGGTTTAATCGGTCGCCGAGGGAAGTTCCGGTCGCGTCGACACGGAACCACCGACCAGGCCTGGTCTCCTCCGTCGAGGAGGACAACGGGATCCCCTCCTTCGCCGTCGTCACACCAAGTGCCAGAATTTAAGTAATTTTCGCCGCGAGAACACAGAGTCGCAGTGATTCGACCGGACTCGTGCTACACTTCGAGTGCCCCGGGGAAGCTGCGTGCCCGCCGAAGCATCCGAAGGACGACGGCACGGGTGCGAAGGGGAAGGGACATTCACAATCGACACGCACAGCGAACAAGGAAACTCCTGGAGAAGCTTCTCGGACGCGGAACGAACGAGGCGCTCGTCTTCCAGAACCGCGGGTGAACGAACCGGGGGTTCGCCGGAAATCTCGAGCATTTCATCCGTAAGCCCGCCGCGGGCACACGCGAGGGAAAGACCGCAAGACAAAGAAGCTCGACCGGAACTATAATTCGATGATGACGTTCACAACGAGGAGAGGCGATTGGCGGAAAGATGGAAAACAATGAATCCCAGTCTGTTCGAGTCGGACTGACGGGCGAACTTCTTCTGTTTGACGAAGAGAGGGCGCGATAGTTCGCGGGACATAGGGCGCGCGAAAGAGACAGTAAGAGTAAAGTAATATTCTATATAAATGTGTAATAAATCGAGTCCAAAGATGTTATATATACCGCGTATCGTCGCAGGGAGTACGAATGACGGCGTGTCCTGTATTATATACTTTTTAGGATTAATCCCAAACGACACACACTCTTATACACGTACAGACACACGTACACACACCACCACGTACACGTACATATATACACTTTACCCCGTTCGTAGATTAAGCATAAATTTGGTGTACATAGTGTAGCGTTTAATCGTAATCCGTAACGAACCGACGAGAAGGATTAACAATGCGAGACAGAGAGGAAATTCAGTGCAAAGAGCGGATCGGATACGCGCCCAAGACTCTCGAACACAAAAGATCGGAGCGCGTCGACGTTTATTCGTTAGCGTCACCGTTCACGGGTTTAACGTCGATCGTTCTTCTTTTTCTTCTTCCCTTTCCCCCCATCTTTTTTAATTGATCAATGCCGTGCACGACGTCTGCCGGTGTCTTAAAATTTCCTTTCCCCCCTGTTCTTTGTTTTTTTTTACAAAATGATTTTTAAACGCTTCGTTCTTCGCGAACCCGTCTCAGGGAAGAACGGACGCTTCATCCAACGGCCGGCAGAAGCACGGAAACACGTTTATCACGCTTGTCTTGTTTCGCTGGTGGTTCGACCGACAACGGCGGACACGGAGGAAAAAAAGAAAAGAAACGATTCAGTTTCCGTAATGTGACAACCAACCGATATGGGAGGTCCGATTCCACGGCTTCGATGTGTGTTGAATTTTTACCGTTGACGCGAGATCAAGTACAAAGTATTTTTCAAAGACTAAACCGAGCGGCGTTGCGAGATAGGTACGGGATCGGATGTACTGTTCCTGGACTTTTTGGAATTCTTTAAATTAAGGCGGCTACGGCGCATGTAGCGGCCGTAGGTGTGCGTGTTCGGCGTTTATTCGTGTGTGCGAAGATTGAAGTAGAAAAGTGGAAATCGACGAAAGAGAGAGAGAGAGAGAGAGAGAGATAGTGTGTATGAGAGTGAGAAACAAAAGTACGCGAGTGTATGCATGCGTGAAAGGCACAGAGAAAGAGAGAGAAAGCACATTCTTGAGAAAACGCGCGAGCGAGCAAGCGCGCGAAGTCTTAAGAGAGATCGATACACAACAAGGTATTAGCGTTTCAGGATATATTAATTACGAGATGACGAAAAAGCAAATCTATATAATGCATCGCGTATGCTCAACTTATTTTTACTGAATCTATTAACGGAAAAAGAAAACGAATTTTAGATCTGGCTATAACTTATATATATTATATATCTCGATATTTCTCGACCCGCTTTGTCGCCGATCGAGGAAACGCGGACGCCGCCCGCGGGCGGCGACCCGTCGAACTCATATTTTCCGAAATTTTATCAGTATCACGGTACGTTTTAGTTTTATATAAATATATATAAATATATAAATAATGAATATACCTATATGTATATCCGCGCCGTACGAGCAAAGCGAAAACACTAGAAAGAGAGAGAGAAAGAGAGAGAAAGATAAAGCTGAAAGAACCGTGAGTGGCGTTAGGCCGTGGTGGTCCACTTCGAAACGAAACGTGGATGGGAAAAGAAAACGACAAGAAACGTGCAACAGGAATCGTGGAGGTGACGGACCACCGAGAAAAAGAGAAAAAGAGAGAGAGAGAGAGAGTGAGTGGGAAAGATCATGTCTGTCGACGACAGACAGAGGCGCGCGGCTGGTTTTATTATTCTCGAAGGTAAAATATCGTTTCTCTTCGCCCGTCTCACTTCTATCCGTATCGTAAAATAAGGAGAACACGTTCGAAAGGAAACAAAAGGAAGAAAAAACGATTCGCGATTTCTCGTCCGTTTATTGTGCACAAGCCTCGAGTCCATTATCGATCGAAGAATCAAGGAATGTAGTCGCGAGAGTCGCGCGCGCAGGAGAACGAAAACGCGGTGATGGCCTAAGAACCGTTCGTGGCCAGGAAAAAGGCATCAACTGTCTCCTCGCGCGGGAATGATCTGCCAAAAGAACGCGTGCGTAAACGTGGAAGCAAGGAGTCTCTACCGAGGATCGACACGGTCGCGATTCTTCGATTATTATCATCCCCTGTGGTTATCGAGCGTTCGCCATTGACATTCCACACACACCCACACATACACACATACACAACATATATACACATTGTGTCTTGCCGTTGAACCGTGGCCGACAATGCTTCCCTTCAGAGATCGTTCACGGATTTATTAACACTTTCCACCGAAGCTGTCAAAAGACACCTTTCGAAATTTTAACTTAAAATCAGTTTCCAAGCTTAGTCATATATTCTGAATGGACTTTTCGACTTTTCCAATAACGATTATAAAACTGACTATAGGAAATGTCCAAAATTCAATGAAGGAAAAATTATTCTACCGAGAAAATAATTTTCAGTTAAAATTTCAAACGGTGTCATCCACCTTCGGTAGAAATAGCGTTAAAACACCGCGCGCCTGAGAGACACCATCAGACACTCTGTCCAACGAGAACCGTCGGCGAATATAAATAGAAACATGCGGTAGCTAAGTTAGGTCTGACTGAGATAACCTATATGCCGGCTAATCTAACTAATGCGCTTAGCTCGTGAATGTTTCGCGTATGTTCACCGTCTCGTTTCATTGGACGGAGACACAGACACGTTCCGAACACCGTGCCGATCCTCGGCCACGTCCGTCATGTCCCGGAGGACGCCGAAGGAGGCGACACGTCCAAAACAGCGTTCTCCATTCGGTCCCCGGCGCACCGCGCGGACCCAGTAAAAACATTTACTGCATATTCATATTAATATCTCTTTGTACATATCCTAACGACTTTTAAAAATATTCTTAATCCAACACGTTCTCGAAGAAACTGTTTTGAAGTCATTGTATCCAAGCGTTTTTTCTCATCGATTCGAAAGGGAACGAAAGCTTTCTTCGCGGACCCGAGCGCAGGAGGGAGAGACTCGAACACCGAGAGCTAGAATTCAGAATGTGAACACGACCGACACAACCCTTCTTTTTTCTTCGTTCTTCTCTGTTTCGCCGTTCGAAACGATCATCGCAACCCCTGTCCAACCCTCTCTTTGCGTTCCTCCTTTCGACCGGTCCAACGATATCTTCCTTCCGACCATTTTTATTCCTCTGTTTCTCGGCAACTTCGGCGGTTCAAGGATACGATCCATTCCAGGAAGCATTTAGCGACGCCCTCGCGCGAAACCACGCGATTCCGTGCCTCTTTAATGATCGTTCGAGACAGGACCGAGGAATCAGTCGATCGCGACACTGTTTCTCTTCCTCTACGTGGTTCGATGAACTTTGAGTCGGAACTTAGAGGACGATGAACAGAGTAGTGATCGGATGGGATCGTGACTTTTAATTTTGTTATCGTGAGTTGTTTTAATTATTTCAAATATTGTCGACGCTTGAGAAACTATTGAGGGAATTGTTGAAGAGGAACGGAAGCGTTTGACATAAAACGCAAGATTTAGCGAGAAGGTTAGTTAGTCTTGAATTGCTGAAGCTCAGAAGCGTTTCTTCTACATGATCATCTTTTTCTTCTTCTTCTTCTTCTTCTTCTTCTTCCCTTAATTTTATGAAACTGATCCACCTTGTCGTAGAGTCTGTGTAACTGCGAGCGCGTGATGATTGAGTGTGTTTATCCGAGAGTAAACGGGAGAAAGCGAGAGAAAAAGAGATACACGTGGATAATAATATGCCTTAAACTTTCTTCTTCCACGCGAGCCCAACCCCTGACTTCATTTATTTTTATTTATACCCCACCCCAACCCTCCCCCTTGCCCTGATTTTCTCCTGTTGTTTTAATTATTTATATTGAACTTCGTGATGAGGAGAGTGACTGCGAGTCGCGGCGTTTCAAGCCGCGAGCAACGCGAGAGAAAAAAATACAGGAAACCTTTTTTGTATTTAATTTGTTTAATAAAACTTGGATCATAGTACAACGTTTCGACTGGTTTGGTTTCGAGATACAAACACATACGTTCTCACATACAAATACACACACACACAGACAGACACGCACACACGCAATCTCGTCCCTGTGTTCTTTTTCTCTATCGAAGGAACTAACTTCATTCGTTATTCCTCCCGTTTTTTCGCGAATCCCGTTCTCTTTTCATGATTTCGCGACGGAAACGACAAATGGGACAAAACAGTACAAACGGAGGAAAGATGATTTTTAAGTGGAAAAATGGGAGAGAGAGCGAGCGAGCGAGCGAGAGAGAGAGAGAGAAAGAAAGAGAGAAATGCGAGCGAAGTTCTGCGCAAAGCACGTTTGTTAAACGAACATTTATCTTAGTTTTGTACATAAAACGCGCATCAGACGCGCACATTTCGCGTTTTCACTTGATTTCTCCTTTCGACAGATCTCCGAGTACGGTATGTATCATTGACTTAGAAGCATCTCCGCCTTTGCTTTTCAACATTTCAGAATTGAGCGTCGGCGATGTTCGTTATACACTGTGCCCCGATACTGCGTCCGATTTCTGATCACTGGATCAGAGTAATCGTTTCATTCGATGACGATTGTAGTTCAATTATATCTTCTTTTACTCTGGAACGTCGTTACAAAGCACTATCGCGCTTCGAATTTCTCGTAGGGTCTCTAATTTTGCGAACACTAATACGCTGTCGCTTCAAAACGAAAATTTTATCGAGTTCCCGGGAAGTAGCGCATAGTTAATTCACTAGCGAATTGCGGCCGCTTTACATCGATTGCGTGGGAAAAGTGAATAACGGGGTTGACGATTCGATGGAACCGAGGATCGAGAACGTTGATTCCTAAACTACGAAACATATTAAAATTATAACGTTCGGATCGACGTGTAAACTGAGACCTTGGTGTCGTAACGAAAATTGTTTCAGATTTGATGAAATCGTTTTTTCTTTTTTTTTTTTAACTCTTTGTATCGTAAAGAATTTTATTGGTTATTTATTCGTGTGTTTATTCGTGAAATGCGCTTGTCGCGAGAATGACGTAACGGAAAGTCAATGAGGGATGCCGTACGGAAGAGAAGAATCCGTGGGAACGAAACTGGTGGTGATACTACTGCTACTATTTTGTACGATACAATGTTTTTGTATATCTGTCTACCGTATGCATAGGAACAAAGTCTACCGATTATAATAGGTGGTTATAAAATTGTATCGAACACGTATTAAACGATTTGTAGCATGACGGACACAAATTCCGGTTGTATTTACCAAGAGTCACACATAGATGTTGTTCCCATTAATGTACACCTGTAAAATCCCTGTCGAACAATATATGAGCTACTAAAGGATTGGTAAAGAGTTCTTTGTACTTTATTCGTGTCCCAAGTCCAGTTGAAGGATATCAAATATAATAAAGTTTATATATAAAGAGAAATGGTAGAAATATTGTATAAATAGAGATTGACCATTCTAATTCTGAAAAGTGTTAAGGGTGTTAATTAAAGTTTCATTTTTCACCTTGGAACTCTAAAATGCAGCTAAGAAAAATGTTAAAAGAAAATTGGACTCGGTGAAACTTACAATCAAAATTCCCGCAAAATTAGCGCCATCTGGAAACAAATGCTTGAACTGTGAATATAAAATTAAATTACCGATTACTTGATAATAATAAATTATATAAATAATAATTATAATATTAATAAATTACTTGAAAAACCGATTACTTATTACTGAATAATTAAATTACCGATTGCTGATGAATTAGCGACGCGATTCGAAATTATTCCCAGATACTTTACCAATAGAATACAAATAAATGCTAATAAAGGAATAAAGAAATAAAAAATGTGTTCTCTCTTATTCTCTTGCCAGAATATTTAATTTCTCGAACGTCGGACACGAAATCCGACGAGATGTCTAGTTAATTTAATTTCTCGTCGATAATTGTATCATTAAATGATTTGCTCTGAATGTTACCACGTGAAACGTGATGACGAGTTTCTCCGTCTTGCCACAGATGGCGCCACTATAAAATGTTAGATTCATTCTATAAATCAGCAAAGCTATTTAAACTTACTTTATAATCTTTAGATGTGAACAAAATACTTGAAACAGTGTTAAAGTAATTAATTTAGTCTGGAATGCAGAGTATATCCTTAACAAGTTGAATGTCATGGAGGCCGGTGAACAAATCGAATTATTATAGTTCACTCAGTTAAACTATAATTATTTGAGAAGATTTCTATATTATAAATAATGCTACCTAATGCGGTAACGTTCAGCTAGAACATGCAACAACAACAATGCAATTCAATCGAATTCAATGATTAATATTATATCCTTTCCATTTTGTCTATTTTCTATGAAATCGTGCAGCATTCAACATCTTGATAATACGGAGATGCATTCAAAGAAATGCATTATATATTTAACTATATATGTAGTTAAACTTTTATACAGTTCTATATAGTTTTATATAGTTTTACATAGTTTGATACTGTTTTATATAATTTTATATAGTTTTATATAGTTTTACATAGTTTGATACTGTTTTATATAATTTTATATAGATTTATATAATATTAGTTTTATATAGTTTTGTATAGTATTATATAGTTTTATATAGTAGTATATACTTTTATATAGTGTCATTAAGTTTTTATATACTTATAACTTTTATATAGTTATTTATATAGTTATATTAAGTTTTCTTTAGCTATATATTTGTACATATATTTATTATGCACATTCTATATATAATTGATATATCTATATGTATCTTTGAAGCACTGTATTTTTTCCTATTTGCTGAATGTGTAGCAAATCACCTACCACGTCGATCCCTATTTCTGATAGCGAACGGAGCATTTGTTTACACCGTCATATTTCTTTTTCAATGTAATTATGATCATTATCCGGTGGGAAGGCATTACGTCCTCTTCTTGATCTGTACATACACAGCAACCGAATTACGGAAGTCCACAAGGTGTTCGATCTTATCCTTACGCCCCGTGTGTGCATTCTGCTCGCAGGATCGCCACGTGGCGACCACCTGTTGCTTTAGGCAGGAACCAGCTGACAATACAAACTTAGCGCACTCATCGAAGCGTAAAATTACAACTTCGGTGCCACCGTCTTTTCAAACGTTCTTTCCCCATGCTAAATATCAGCCGAAGGGACTCGACTTCGAGACATGTGAACGTTGCAAAATCATGCTTCGCACAGACGCTAACGCCAGCTCTAGAACTGCTACATGTACGAAAACTCCTGATTTCCTCTCTTACAATTATTGGAAAAATTGCACTTGCTTCTCTGAGCGATGACTAAACCATTCGTTTTACTAATCCTTAACACTAGAACTACCAGATGGGTCAAAGTAAACCATTTTGGGTGTCTTCTTTCACAATTATATAAAAGGCACAGACGATTTTCTCAGAAATTATTCAAGAAATTGGTTTGGATAAGTACAATCTAGAATATAACGAAATTGAAAACTCGATAAATGTATTTTTATAAGTTTTATAAGAAAACGTAGAACAATCAGTTTTACTGGTCGGCAGTTCTAGTGTTAACACTAGATTTACAGTTTCTTCTATTGTCCTTAGAAGAATTGTTATCCGTTCAGATCATAGAAATTAGAGATTTAAGAGTAGACAATTATACATATTTGCAGAACTGCGTTAATAAGAATCGACCCAAACACGTGCCAAATAATGCTTATAAAATTCAATATGAGTTAACCAGTTAACAATGGAATTTAGTTGCAAAAACCTCTCGCTCTGCGCGCAATAAAATCGAAAAATGGAGCGTGTGCTCGTCGAACGCAGGACGAACGCACGTAGAGTATATTTTAATGAGAGATCAAAGCGAAACAAAGAAGAATTACATGTTTATGTGAAAAAATAAAGAATTCATCTCTGAAAGAATTAGTATCATGTTAAGCTTTACGATGACGTGTATACTCGTCAAACACAGTTAACCCTTTGCACTCGAAAGGTGACTCGCAGTCACCATTCGCTTTGCCGCAGTAAAATTAGAAAATTTGATATTTAACATTGAACTGTGTATAATGCATTGGTGAAATATTGGGATAAAAAAGCTTCATATCTCAATATTCCTGTGATTTCTCTTTGAATTCATTAAAAAAAACCATCGTCTTCGTCTAGTTAGAGAATGTTAAGTATTTCTAACGGAACACTTCCGAGTGCAAAGGGTTAACTGGTTGACACTAGAACTACCATTTAATACGATTAATATGCAATTCCTATAAAGATTGTAACGATAGATTATTTTCAGTTTCTTCAAACTATTTTCAAAATCATTTCGAATATTCAGTGCTTCGAGGATATCAATAATTGTCAAACAAAACAATAACCAGTCATTTTGGCTGGTCCGGTAGTTCTAGCGTTAACAACGGATCATCGAGAACTTCGCCGAAGATATCCGAAATTCTAAATCCGAATCGGTTGCCGCGTGTTTCTCGGTTAGCAGGTTAAAAGCAGCGTGAATTTCTTGAGCCAACGCCTCGTCCCTTTCTCCGCGCGACCTCCATTCGTCACGAGTCGGTTTCCCGACGCCGCGCGATCGGATCGGCGTCGCGCGACAGAATCCCGGTCCCGGCTCGATCCCGAGGGACCCGGGATCTATCGCGATCACCTACGTCCTCCCCCCTCCCGCCGGGCTTTTTGCACTGTATACACACTCCGCCTCCTACCATCGTTTCGCCATTTCCCTCTCTCCGCGTGCCGATGCACGATGCAGGGGAGAAAGACACGCCGCCTTCTGACCGGCTCGTAGTTGCTCGAAAACCTCTCTTACCTGTGCCGTGCGCTCGCTTTACACTTCGACGAGCTTCCGATCGTTCTCGGATGCTCCTCCATCCACGATAGAACTCGCCGCGCTGTCTCGACACCGCGCGACTCGGAACCTGATCCGCGATCGGCGACGATTGCGACCGTTAGAGGACTGTGATTACCAGTGACCGTCAAAGAACCACAACCGCTAGAGGATAGCCGATCTCGTTCCCTCGATACCTGTCGATATCATTTCCGGTTGCACGTGCCGTCGCCGTTCGTTCGTTTGGAAACGGAATCAGTTCGATCGGTCGGTCGATCCACCGGAAGCATGCTCGGAGACGCGCGTTCCCGCGCGCGCCTGCTCGCCGGTCAAACGTGCAAACACGGTCGAATGTTTTGATCCTGCGGATCGAATCGCTGCGCGGATCCGAGGCGGGAATGAGACTTTAATCGTAAAGCTGAGATCACTGGTCTAATCATAGTGTTCCATGATAAAGATATTTTGAGAATTGTTAATAGATCGTTGCACTGAGGCAAACTTAGGGGACGACTGCTTCAAGAGGACTCTAGAGACAAGGTTCCCTTCGAAACCGAGCGAAGTTCAGTCGATTGGAACGTCGATTCATCGGAAGAGCCTGCCAAGTGTCCTCCATCGTCGCTCCGTTTCAACGGAGAGGACTCCAGCGAAGACGCCGGCCAGAGGTCGGAGCCAATTGTCCTAGATCCCCGAAAGCGGTTGAAACGTCGCGAGCGGGTCTCCGCCGGAATTACGGCGGAGCGCAGCCGGCGATCACTCCAATTCGAATCGGCGATTCCGGCGAGAAGGCTACTGGGCCGCAATCTCCGCGGCCGGATTCCAAATTGGAAATCGAGGCGGCGAGTGACCAAGTTTGGCCGGCGACGGCCCGTATCCGTATCGGCCGCGAAAGTGTAATCCGAACCGCTCGGATTGGCTAATCCCGGCTTGCGGCTAGGAACATCGGCCGCAGATCTTATCCGCGGCGTTCCGCGGTGGCTCCCTTCGAAACCGCAAATAAATTGCCGCCGTCAGGACCGGGCGAATACGTAATATCGTTTGATGAAATCTGCCGTGGCGACGTTCTCGACAAATTGCCGGGCACTCGACGGCTGCCTGCCGGCCCGTCGACCGCTCGAGAGCCGTCGAAAGGATCAACAGGTTCCCCGGCGATAGAGGACTCGCCGCGCTGTCCCGATAGCGGCCGACTTGGGACTCGAACCGCGATCGGTGACGACTCCGTCCACGATTCGAGCACCCGTTGATTGAGATCGCGGGGCACTGTGATCGTCAAAGAATTGAGACATCGGGAGAATTGTGACTCGCGGAGGATTGTGATCGTCGCAGAATCGAGATACTTGGAGGATTGTGATTCAAAGTATCGAGGCAGTGAGAGAATTGTGATTCTCGCAGAATCGAGACATTGGGAGAATTGTGACTCGCAGAGGATTGTGATCGTCGCAGAATCGAGATACTTGGAGGATTGTGATTCAAAGTATCGAGGCAGTGAGAGAATTGTGATTCTCGCAGAATCGAGACATTGGGAGAATTGTGACTCGCAGAGGATTGTGATCGTCGCAGAATCGAGATATTTGGAGGATTTTGATTCAAAGTATCGAGACAGTGAGAGAATTGTGATCCTCGCAGAATCGAGATCGTTGGAGAATTGTGACTCGCAGAGGATTGAGACAGTGAGAGGATTGTGATTGTCGCAGAATTGAGATACTTGGAGGATTGTGATTCAAAGTATCGAGACAGTGAGAGAATTGTGATCCTCGCAGAATCGAGATCGTTGGAGAATTGTGATTCTCGCAGAATCGAGATAATTGGAGAATTGTGACTCGCAGAGGATTGAGACAGTGAGAGTATTGTGATTGTCGCAGAATTGAGATACTTGGAGAATTGTGTTCAGAGTATCGAGACAGTGAGAGAATTGTGGTTCTCGCAGAATCGAGATAATTGGAGAATTGTGACTCGCAGAGGATTGAGACAGTGAGAGGATTGTGATTCTCGCAGAATCGGGATACTTGGAGAACTGTGATCGAAGAACTGAGACAGCGGAGGAATCGTTATGGTTATAAAATTACGATTTTCGGAATTGTGAACGTCGAAGGATTCCGATTCCTAGAGTATTGTGATCAGACAACAACAGAGTCTGAGAAGTGAGAGAACTGTGACCATTGGAACATTGCAGTCGTCAAAGAAGAGGGCTCGCCGTTTGAAAGTCCCTTCTCAGCGAACTCGAACTCGTCGATCGAGAGTGATCCAGCAAGATGGAGTTTCCGGGAAAGTGAATGATTCCGCAGTTCTCAAATGAACCATAATGAAAATACGCTCGTGAACTTTTCGACTCTTAAGGAAAACTTCAACATTAGGAAAATTTGTTTTCGAAGTTTCAATCATAGAAACATGGAGCGAGATTCAGTACAAAGATCGAGATAAGATCGAGACTCAGAATAAGTGTAGTCCTAGATTATAACACATAAACCATGAACTTTATGGAGTTATTCGCGAGTCGATGAGGCTCGACGTAACAATAAATCATCGTGTACAGATACCACCGCCGATAAACCGTAATTTGTCAGCGAGCGTATAGGTAAATGAATAGCGCAGCGCGCAGACGTTGACAATCCGCTGGAGGACTTCAATCACCGAAGATCACAGACAAGATGATTCACTTGAAAAATTCGCTGTTACGTAAATGAACGATCTACATATTAAACAATCCCCTTCTCAGTTTTCAGTTATGAAACTCTCTCGAATCACTTTCACAAACTATCAACCTAAAACCCTAACGCCGGTTTAAACGTTCAACAATTCCAAAGTGAAACGAGCGAAACAGATCCAAGTCCTATCAAACGAATCTAATCAATATCAAAGCCTCGATTTCACGAAGGTCCCAGAACCGAATCGGAGAGCCTCGAATATCCCCATTCTCAAGCAATTATCCTCATAATTTCAGTGTCCATGACAAGAACTCCGAGAAAGTGTCCCGAGACTCGAGGAACAGTGCAACAGGGGATCAAGATAGCGCGGTACGAGCGCGCAGTAAAATTGGACGACTCCCGACAGACACAATTCCCCGTGAAATAAAAGGGGGAGCCGAGCGAGCGGTTGGAGGAGTGAATTGAAAAGAGGTTCAAGTTCTCTCGAGCGCGTCCAGCCGGCTGAGAACTTTCGTCGATTGTCTTCCTGAAGATCTCCTGGCCGAGTGATTCATCGAGGCCGCCGGTTGAGCGGGTCAGGGACGCGGGTTCTGAGGCTTCAGGTCGGCGCACGTCCAACCTGGATTTCTTGCGCGATTTAACGTGTCGGGGCTTCGGGTAGACTGGGCCGGCCGCTCAGAATTATCTTCGCGGGCTGACGGGAAAGTTACACGGCGGACGGACGATAACGAACGCGGCACGTTCGATTAATCGCGCGTTTATCGAGCGACTCCGGCGCTCGTTAGAGGGTACCGTGGACCACGTGCAGGCGGAGACCGTTCGATCCGATCGAATATCCGAGCCGCGGAAAGTGAGAATCACAGTGCGCGTGTGTGTACATGTTGTACGTGTGTGCCGGTGGTAGTGTTGAGGAGAAGTGGACCGTTCGTTGAAGTGGAAAGGGAATACACAGGAAGAATAGGAGCGAGGTGACTGGCCGGAGGAACTCGGGAACGCTAGTTGGTGAGTGCTTGTTAGATAAATTCGATGCTACCTGGAGTATCCCCGGAGGATGCCGGCGGGACTCGAACTTTCGAATCTGGGATCGTTTGCTTGACGAGCGTTTGTTTGTCGAGTGGACGATGTAATTATCTTGTCGAAGCTTACGAGTTTGCGCAACGGGCTGGTGGGGTTTGATTGAGGATCGAGTACGGGATTTCGTGGTGTTCAGTTGTTGGGTTTTGGATGAAGTTAAGTGCTAGGTTTTAGGAAACTTTGAACGTGAATATTTGGATGAAGTTAAGCACTCACTTTTCCTAAACTTCGAAAATAAACATTTGAGTAAAGTCTAATACTCACTTTCCTAAACTTCAATGGTGAAAATTTGAATAAAGCCAAGTACCCACTTTTCCTGAATTCCAAAGGTGAACGTTAGAATAAAATCTAATACACACTTTTTCTATTCTTCAATGGTGAGAATTTGAATAAAGCCAAGTACCCACTTTTCCTAAATTTCAAAAGTGAACATTTGAATAAAGTCAAGTACTCGGTTTTCCTAAATTACAAAGGTGAACATTTGAATAAAGTCAAGTACTCGCTTCGCCTAAATTTCGAAAATAAACATTTGAATAAAGTCTAGTACTCACATTTCCCACTCTTCAATGGTGAGAAATTGCATAAAGCCAAGTACCCACTTTTCCTAAATTTCAAAAGTGAACATTTGAATAAAGTCAAATACTCGGTTTTTCTGAACTTCTGCGATGAACATTTGAGTGAAATTAATTACTATATATTAAACTGAACGCGGTAAAATGTGTAGTAAAGTAAGTGAAATTCTATTCGATCGTATCACTGATATATTTGATCATTAAGACTTAAGAAATACGAATTCGATGTTTATCAGAGATCTACGAGGTACAAGAAAATTGGAAGCATAATATCCTAATGTAATACTTAAACTAGACCAAAATTGAACCATTACGGATCTAGTGATCGAAGAACCTACTATGTATGCTAAACGAAAGATTACAGTTGATACACGCCATCCGAATAATTCTCAGTTCCGACATATCCGGGCAAATCTTCCTCTAATCGGGGCTACTTTCTCGCCACATCCTCCATTAATCGTGACACGATCGAATCGTAAAATAGGAGCATCACGACCGCTCGACGCGCCGTACCGGGTCTCGTTTAATTACCAAGTTAATCTTCCGACGAGGCAGGGCCGCGCGTTTCCGCAGTCAGTCAACGACAACCTGTTTCATATTTTCGCGAGCGCAGATAAGGTTACACTTTCCAACGTGACGGCGCGCGCCTCGTTTTTCCTTTTCGTTCGCTTTTACGCCACTTTCCTAGACAGATCCACTCGATCCTTGAATTATGCCATCAACTGCGGCTAGCTGACCTCCTTAGTGGCTGATCGTTAGACACTCTCCTCTGGTTTCTATCACTCGAACCGACATTGCCACTTCGATACACGATTTTATGCTCTACAAACGAATCACAGCTTCGGTTTATAATCCAAACGAAATAGTTAACAAAATTATAGCTAGAATTCATTTCTTCTAAATAAAAATTAAACACTACTATCAATACTTTTTTCAAAATATACCTACACGTTTCAAGTCAACAAATATGAGTAAAGTACCTCTTCTCTTAGATAAAGAATAAATCAACAATAATCAGCTATCAGTATAATCCAAATAAAATATTAATAGTAAAATTATATCTAGAATTCATTTCTTCTAAATAAAAATCAAATGCTACCATCAATACTTCCTTCGAAATATGTCTACACAAATACTTCAAGCTAATGAATAAGAATAAAGCACCTTTCTTAGATAAAGGATAAATTAACAATAATCAGCTATCAATATAATCCAAATAAAATAGTCAATAGTAAAATTATATCTAAAATTCATTTCTTCTAAATAAAAATCAAATGCTACTATGAATACTTCCTTCAAAATATGTCTACACAAATACTTCAAGCTAATGAATAAGAGTAAAGCATATCTGCTCTTAGATGAGGGATAAATCAACAATAACCCAAATAAAATAGTTAAAAGTAAAATTATATCTAGAATTAATTTCTTCCAAATAAAAATCAAACACCACTATCGATACTGTCTTCGAACTATATCTACACAACTATTTCAAGCCAACGAATCAGAACGAAGCACCTCTCTCAGACGAAGGATAAACCACCAATAACCAGTTTCGCATCTCCCAGCTCTCAAATAAACTCATAATCCAATTAAACCTACGATACACCATCGGGAACGTGTTCCGAAACAAATTAGAAGCATGCCCAGCTGTCGACAGGCAAGGATGAAATTTCAATTCAATCTACAAACGCTCTCGATCATTCAGCAACGCCAGATGATCCAAAGAAAGACGTTCGCAGCCCGAGCGGAGGGGAAACTCTCGGCTAAGAAGAAACGTCGAGTAACTTCAGAACGATTTACGAACCGCCTAGCGCGAGCAAATCGACCGGAGAAACTGCATCCTCCTCGGGATCGGCGCCGCGGAAAGAGCGAAAGCGTTCCGCGAAGGGAAGATCGTTTCATCGTTGCGCCGCTCTAGCTGGGATCGGTTCGATCAGTCAGTTCGATGATCGGTTGTTGCGGAATAGGTGGTTCTTCGGCGCGCACCTCTTCTTTTTCCTCTTCCATTTTCAATCCTAGAGATTCGATCGCTCGATCACGACAGGTGACGGGCCAGCGTTGCCGAAGGGACACAACCGGCGGGATCTACGATCGGTTCGCTGCCGCCCGGCCAGATAAAGATTTCACGCCGGCCGGTAACTCTAGGTAACGACAGCCGGCCTCTTCCTTGTAAGAGCTGCGAGCTACATTTTACGCAGCGGAGTATAACTGATGGATTGGCGTTGATTGCTCCTCGAGCGGGTTTATTAACTTCTTTCCCGCAACTTCGTTAGAACGGGATCCGCGCAATTAAGCTTGTGCTGCCAGCGAGAAAACGATCCGCGATTTTTCGGCTGCGCCGCCTTCTCGTTCCGTTCGTTTCCTTCTTTTATTACCGATGTTGCGCGTCGATTGAATCCTTGTTCGCCGTGGTTTCGAAAAGGATTATTGGAAAGTGAAATTTTAGGAAGCGCGAATGAAGTTGATGTTGCTGGTTAGGCGTGGGACGATGGGGCAAATCGGTTTGTATTCATTGTGGGTAATTGGCAGGAACAGTTGATTGCTGATCTTGAGTTTTGTTTGTTGGTTTTGAAGCGTCTCGATGATTGGGATGGTAGTGATATTCTTTTGTGGAAGGGATTGCGATGTTTAATAGATTGTAATATTTAGTTTCTTTTTTGAAGGACTTGATGGCGGTATCGGATATTTTGTTTTCTCAAATAAAAGACTGTGATGTTATTCATTTTCTTTTAAAGATGGATTTTCATGAAGAATTGTTATGAGGAAAATGTAGTAAGATAGAAAAGATAGTAATATTAACACTAGAATTACCGAGCATTTAACGCGAGTAACCTTTTGCACTCGGAAGCTTTTCATAAGAAACATTCGACACTTTCGACGAGACGTAGACACTATTTGAAACGTAAATTAAGAAACAAAGCTATTCTATATAAATATTTCACATATAGATGCATTACATAAAACTTAATATTATATATAACACTTTGTAATTTTGTTATATCAAATCGAATGGTGACTAAGAGTCACCTCTCGAGTGCAAAGGGTTAAAGGTTATAAAAATATATAACAATGGATTATTATAAAAATTATAACAATGGATTATTTTCAGTTTCAAACATTCGTTATAATATTCAACGGATACTATTTATTTTCATTACGAATATTCGACGCCTTATCAATAATTGCGAAACAAACAAATCGATGCCAGTCATTTTGACTGCTACGTAGCTCTAGTGTCAACACATTACCGGTTAATTCTTAGAAAACCGGCCGATTTCTCAATGAGATCAACTTATTCGTGATGTATCACTATGTGCAGAATATTCAAATATCTTATTATTTCATAAGTATTAAACAAGTAATCAGTTCTAATAAAATTTAATATTTCTTTAACACGTTGTATGCCATACCAAAATTACTGTAATTCACTCAATTGAACGACGATTATTTAGAAATACTTCTATATTATAAATTATGCTACCTAACGTGGTGCGATAATAACAACGCGATTCAATCAAATGATTTAATATTATATCTTTTCCATTTTGCGTATTTCGCTCTATGAAATCGCGCGACGTTCAACGCGTTAAATGGCGTGGTAGTTCGTAAAATTACAGAAACAGGTTCAAATAAAAACGAGATTGCTCGTTTCCGGTACGCAATGTGTTAACAGGAATCATTTACCAACGTATCTAACGTTACCGAACACTTATCGATCGATTCAATCGAAATCGAAAGATTTTCCACGTGTTTCACCGGTTTCCAATAGAACCGAAGTCGCGCGAAAGTTCGAGGCCATTATGTTTCACCGTGTCTTACGGGATTCGTTGAATTATAGTCACCTAGACGAGGAAACGTTCCGATCGTTAGCGCTTCGGATACGGTCATAAAACGCGGACTTTCGCATCTCGTTGTCGTTTTCGCATGCATCTGCCGTGGCCCAATGGTACATACACGGAACTGCCGCGCTCCCCGTTCAACAGATTTACGCCGCGCCGGGAATTACCCGGAGAAAACTTACTCTTTCGCGCGATGAACGCGGCCTGTCAGCTAATTCCTCAACTTTCAGCGCCGGGGACGGGCGCTGCGTTAGGAAAAAGCGAGACGAATAAACCGCGATTCGTTTTATTCAAATTGCACCGGTTGAACGCCTCCTGTCAGCTGATAATCGACTTTCGTTGGCATTAGGGCCGCCTCGGCGCTCGCAAAAACCGAAGCAAATGGAGTTTCTAATAGAGGCAACTTGACGTCTATTTCTTCATCTTCGCGGACGTCGGAGTTCCTTCGGTTTTTGGAGAAATTGAAATCGATTGCTTATTCGCTGCAGATGATCTTAGGTTTGTTAACCCTTTACGGCAGTTTTCCGGCGACAGTACCAACTAGTCGAAACGAATTGATTTTTTATATATTAAATGTTAATTCAATGTTAATTTTTATGTTAGCTTTTTATATATATGAAAGTTATTTTTCTATTGGTGGTTTATTATAGATGTACGGGTATTGAAAATTTGTTGAATGTGTTTTGTTGAATATAAATTCTGTGAAGAATAATAAATATAAATAAGTGTTTTTTTAACTTCTTCTTTAAACGAAGATTGCTTAAAGTATAGGAAACTTTCTGCAGATTCTGCCAAATTACATATCGAATTATTAAATAATAGATAATAAGGAAACTATGTACTGATTTCTTGCTGTTAGTTAACCCTTAGCACTTTACGTTGTTTTGTAATATATCAATAACTGCAACTAATTTTTATAGTATTCTTAGGGAAAATTAGAAATGCTATAACATTTCTTCTTTTATTTTCCTTGTTAGTAGAAAATTCGGATGTGTGGAAAATCGAATAATTTTAGGGTTTCTTTAAGATTCATTAAAATATTTAATATTATAACTGGTGCAATATCGGAGCCTACAGAGTTCAAAGGGTTAAATCATCTGTTTGCAACTTAGTATTACAATCATGAAAGTCTGATCTCGATAAAATGTCGACATTCATCCGTAAAGGGTTGAATATCGAAGGAATTTTTGAAAGAAGCTTTAGATATTCTTCTTTAATCATTTTTTCCCAATTTCGTCACTATTCTAGGGTAATGAAAACCTAAAGCGACTTCGCAGAAGATAGGTTTGTTTATGTCTACCCACTTTCCATCGGGTCTTATATGTGCAGAAAATTTCAAGTACGCCACTCGGTGCACTGTACTTCTGAGTACAGCGTTTCGCAAGGTCCCAGTCGGTGTTCCGATATGGGACACGGTTGATCAACATGGATGTCAGAAAAAGAGAAGCGGTGATTGTCCACGCGTCGTTTTCTTTTCGAAACGGTTTCCTTTCGCGAAACTGCTTGCGCATCTTTGAATCAACGTAATAAGTTTTTTCCTTATTTTGATTTATCAACAAAAAGTCTGGTGAAAATCTCCCTTCGTCCGTTACCGTCTACTCTATACATTTAAATGTAATCCAGTAATATCTAATATAAAAATCGTGTTATCCAAATTTAGTTATCATCGCAATCACAAATTCTGAACTATAGTTATTCAGAATTTCCATTAAAATTATAATTAATCACCAAAATGAAGTTCTCATTATTACCGTTAACTACCAAAAAGAAACTTTGACTGTCCTTGTCAGTCAGCAAAATAAAATTTTCATGTTAATACTGATTAAAATAAAACTTCCATTACAATGAATCACCAAAATTTAGTTATCATCGCAATCACAAATTCTGAACTATAGTTATTCAGAATTTCCATTAAAATTATAATTAACCACCAAAATGAAGTTCTCATTATTACCGTTAACTACCAAAAAGAAACTTTGACTCCTCGTCAGTCAGCAAAATAAAATTTTCATGTTAATACTGATTAAAATAAAACTTCCATTACAATGAATCACCAAAATGAAATTTTCATTATTACCATTACTCATCAAAAAGAAACTTCGATTGTCCTCGTCAGTCACCGAAATAAAATTCTCATGTTATCACTAATTACTAAAACTTCGATGTCAATGAATCGCCGAAATGAAATTCTCATTGCTCCTATTCCCACAAAAGAAACTTCAATTCTCCTTATCAATCAGCAAAGTAAAATTTTCACTAATTACTAAATCTAAAACTTCAATGATAATTACCCAACAGAACGAAATCACCAGAATAAAAATACCAATTAAAGCGATCCCTGATTCCACTCGAACATTTTCAATGCTCCCACGGAAGCAGCTGAACGACCTGTCCCGAAATGTATCAAGATCGACTCGGTAAATCAATGGTACACACGCGAGCCGACGAACAAGTCGACTATTCCACGGTCCTCCGTCTCCGCGGGATCGAGAGGAAACGAGCCAGTCGGTCGGTCCTTTTCAATATCATTCAGATGTAAATGCGGCTAGACGCATCACCGCTACTGCGGGACTCGGCCGGGAACCGCGGCAGAGAAAACGGAAGCGGCGTCGAATTCCGAGGGTACGCCGGCCGCATTTGCATCCTCGTCTCCCGACGCGAGTGATCCCCGGGGAATTCAGCACCGTTAGCACCGTGCGAACCAGCGATAAAGATAAAAGCGACTCCTTGGCACTGGGGGAACCTGTGACGGGATTGAATCAAACCAGGCGCGCCAGCAGGTTCTTCAGGGTGCGTTGGGAATCCGGCGCTCCTGCGCAGACCCCACCGAAATCTCGTTGTTTCCCAACGATTTGGTTGTTATTCACCCTTTGCACTTGAGTTTTTCACTCGAAATTGTAAGGTGTCGGGAAAAATTCGGCAGACTTGGGCCACTGTTCAAACGAGTCTTAATATTTCGGTTGGCTTTAATGAATAGAAAAATGGTCGGCTCACGAAAAATGAATACATAAAAACGCAATAAAACGAAAATACGTTCCCGACTACGGCTCGAAGAATGAAAGACAATACGTTGCTAAGTTAACCCTTTGCACTCGAGGGGTGACTCAGTCACCATTTCAATATAACAAAATTACAAAATGTTATGTATAATATTAAGTTTCGGATAGTGCATAAACATATGAAATATTTATATAAAATAACTTTGTTTCTTAATTTACGTATGTTTCCTCATCAGTTCGTTTCAAGTAATCTCGTCTACGTCTCGCAGGAACGTGTCGAGTATTTCTAGTAAAAAACTTCCAAGTGCACAAGGTTAATAAATATAAATATTTTGTAACTTTCAACGAATTATTAGTGCATGTTTCCTCGATGCTCCCAGCGGACTTGATCTCGGAATTCTATCGTCACGCTCCTAATTCGACGGAACAGCAGAAGCATCAAGATGTCGGCGCGCCCGGATAACGTACCGTATTATATAACATAATAGTTTTGTCTCACCATTTTTCTTTCGTATCCGTTCAACATCGCCGCATGCATAATGAATGCTCCCCGTAAACGCGTAATCGTACATTGTAACACTGCGCAGGTTACTATTATTTCGCGTACGCGCAGGATAATAATAAACGCGCTCGTTCGAAATGCACACATTCGCGCGATGCGCATCGCTGCCTCTCTCTCGTTGTTGCCTCGTAACGTGCGGCACGATTCGGCGGACGGTTTGATTGTTAATTGCATTCGGCATCGAGGTTATTATTAACAACAGCTTTACTGAACGCGTCGATTTGACGAGTACTGTATTTACTAAACATCGTTTCGTGTATTTGTATCAATTTGTGGATGCACGAGTACGAAAAGGAAAGGAACTGTGACTATAACAATCTTCGTTAACTCTAATTCGACTCATTTAACCCTTTGCGGATGGACGACGGCATTTCGGTGAGATGAAATGTTCAGATTTGGAAGACTGAGTCGTGGAAAAATGATCTAATTAGGCGGACAGTAAAAGATCAGCACGTAGTTTTCTTTCTTTCTGTTAATCAAGTGATTGATATATAATTTAGCTTCGTATGTTGAAGGTTTTGTATGTTTCGAGGAATCTTCGTCCGCAAAGGGTTAAAGATTCGAGTAAAAGTTCTGTTTCATGGAAGCAAGAAGAACATTTAACACTAGAACCACTGTCAAAGTAACAAATTTCTAATTTCTTCCTGTAGAATTACTACAAAGGTATAGACACTTCTTTAAGGAACGTTTAATCGCTGGCACATTGATGTAACGTTTTAGATATATATAAAACAAATTTAAAGTAAAATTACAAAATCGAATTCCTTCTGTTTCATAAGTTGCAAATGTCGGTTCGATTGATGTAACACGTTGAATGCCGCACGATTTCATAGAGCAAAATACACAAAATGGAAAAGATATAATATTAAATCATTTGTTTGAATTGCGTTATTATTATTGCACACTGACATAGCTGAATGGCACCGCATTAGGCAGCATTATTTATAATATAGAAATGTCTTCAAATAATCATCGTTTAATTGAATGAACTATAGTAATTCGATTTGGTTGGCATTCAACATGTTAAAGATATATGAATATTATCACCGACGCTCGCGTTTCTAGTAGTCGAAATTTAACCAGCGTACAATGTGTTAATAAATTTACGTTTATAGATTTCATAAACGAATGTTCAAGTACTCGGTAGTTCTACTGTAAATGCAAGTATTTCTAGCTCAAGACTAATCACACAATCGAAAAGAAAAAATGAACAAAAGTAAGAGGTCTCGCATTCGATTAGCTAAGCGTTAATCGTCTGTTTTCAAATTCTTAATTTCTAATAATAGAATGAATTGTACAATAAGTGGCCGTAAACCTAGCGTCGATTTATTTAATTTATTCGAATCAGCGGGGATTCGATAAATCCTTCAAATTTTCGAAACCTGCCAGTCGCGTCGACGTCTGCGCACCGCTCGGTGTTACGTCGATAATTGGTGTAATTAATTAAGAGCAAAACAACGGACTGTTCGTTTCTGTTTAGCCTCCGCGCGATACTTACGTCGGAATTGAACTCGCCCCTCGAACAACGCCGGCTTAACGAGGTAATTCGAAATCATGAAGATACCTCGGCGACAGGCTTTTCGTGAAACGTGTAATTGACGTCCGCGGGCTAATAGAATCCGCCGGAGGCGGTAATTAACGAGTTACTTATTTCGTGTAAGGCTGCAATTAACGAGACCGGCGAAAATTGAAAGGAACGCTAACTGTCTCATCCTTCAATTTTATTGAGACATTAAACGCGAATATCGTTTTGCTTTCGTTTCGATAATACCCTCGTTTTATTCTGTTGCGTTTAGTTGCTTGTACTGCGGACGCCGAGGAAGATTAACGTTCTAGAATATCCACGTTTTAATTACGTAGTTAATCTGTTTAATAGGAAGTTCTACTATTTGAGCACGTTGTAAACTTAGTAAATATCGTGGAACGATTGGAATGAATTTTCATAAAATCTTTCTGTCGAATCCAACGTCACGTGAGTAACATTCGAAATATTGTCTTTCAATTTAGTGACACTACGAATGATTTAATTAAATATTGCTGACACGTCTGTCTTTAACACTAACCGTACCGACACTTTTCCAACCAGTTGGATAGATGGCTAGAAAATAAAGGTAAATTAGATAATAAATTCTTAGTGGGAACAGAAACAAAAGGGAAGGCGAACATTAGAAAACTGATTAACCCCTTGCCATAAAATGACGAGTGAGATTTCTGGATTAATTTAACAAACTGAATATTATTTATTCCCTGCGGATCAAAGCAAACAACTATTTTGCTATTACCAACGTATTATCTTCAAATGATATTTCCACTTAAATTAGAACAGAAAATTTCGTTGCATTTCTTCCAAGTTGTCAATAGTAAAATGCTACACAGGGTCAGCAGCGAAAGTAAATAATCCGCCAAGTGGTTAATAAAACAATATTGAAATTGATAAATCAACGAAAAAGCATTTTAACTCTTTGCACTCAACAAAATAAAATTCTAAATTCGATAAATTTTATATAGTGTATCGATACATGAACAACGAAATAAAATAGTTCTGTCACTTAATTTATGCAAGGTATTTCTATGTCAGCTGTGAAAAATATTGATATTTCATCAGAATATACTGAATAGTTGATGAGAAAATTATTCTCGAGTGCAAAGGGTTAAATCCGGTCATTTGACCGGTACGGTTAGTGTTAAGGGCTGAATCGTCACAGACACACAGAGCAACGTACGAACCGACTGTCCTACAGAAACTGATTGCTACAGAAATATTCGAATCGAACGAACAACCGTCTTCCGAATCCCCACCACGTGTTAAGGGTTCTTCACCCCTTGCAGCGTCGACAGTCGTGTCGGTAAGGCTTTATTCCACGAAAATCGATACGCTTCACGGAAATTTATGGCACACGTGTACTAAACAACATTTCAGTCACTCTAGTTTCTAGTCTTTTATAAACTTCAACTAACAAAATGACTCCACACACGGAATATCTAATCGAGCTACCCGTAGTCGGTAAAGCTTCACTTTTATCATCGGTCGATGAAAAAAGCTTCGACGCTTTGAAAAGAAATCGTCGAGTCTCCGAATTCCGACAATATTAATCAATACCCTAAACAATACATAAACTAATAAAGAACTCTATAAACTATCAATACCATTAATTACCAGTATCTCATAAACTCACGATCTCCAATTTCCAAATTCCTTCAAGCCCTTTCTCCTCGTTCCATAAAATCATGCTCACTCTCAAACGACCTATATTTCAATATTCCAACTAACCAGTTCCATTTTCCAACAAAATTTAATTATACATACAGAATGCAATTAACGATTACATTAATACAGACTGAAATCTATTACACGGGAGAAGTGAACGCTGTAATGACTATCTCGATTTTCCCGGCAGGAAATCCGGGAAATCGATTTCCCGGATCGACCGACATTTCCCGCGGCACGTGTTCGATTTCCCGCGCGCGCGGCGCCCGCGCGAACGATTAACGTCGCGGCGAAGTGTGCACAATTTTCTCGGCGAGGAGTCGCTTCACGATAAGCCGTGTGTATCGTGCTTGTCCGTCAACGATCTATCATCGGTTCGCGTCTCCCCTTTTACCATTTCCCGGCGGCCCGTCTTTCGCTCCTATTACAGATATATCAGTCCGTATTGATTATGCCAGCGGTGTAGTCCGAGCGACGTGTTACTATCGACCGGCGATAGAGGTGTGGGTGGAACGTGGACGTTCCAGTTTTCCCGACCCGTATTACCTGTTCCTTTTCATCGTGAAAATTTCTCGCCGCTGCCAGCCGTGGCCTACGCTACCTGTTCCGTGAATAGGTCGATTAAAATGTCATTTTCTTCTAATGTCGCGTCGCGGGAAATTTATCCGGCGATCATTTTTCAGCTCTAGGCAACCGTTGCTTGGAGTTTTAACCGTACTAATGCGTTTGTTTGTTTGTTCTTCGGTAATACGAACAAAAACGACGTAACCTAGATAACTTCTAAGTTGACTCTGTGAATGATTTTTCATGGCTTGGACAAGTCTGAATAAAGAAAGAGAACTGCGTTTCTGAGTATGATTTTGAAAAAGTGCGCGACAATGGGGTAATGGAGATTCGTTTTCGAATTCAGTGTTATTTTGTGGTAATGTATGTTTAATGTAGACGGTGAGTGACGAGATACAGGTTTTTAGGAATGAACTGCAGAGGTAACTGTAGTTGATCGTCGAGTGTTCTTTTACGGTTCTTTGAATAGTATTTCGAAGTGGGTTCGATAAGAAGACAAGATTTAGGAACTGAATATTAACCTTTGGCGCTCGAGAGGTGACTCACTTTCTACCTGATTTCACGCTGTAAAACTATAAAATTTGATATTTAATATCATGCCTTACATAACGCTTCAATTTGAGAAATATTGAAATAAAATAGCTTTATTCCTCAATGCAATTTGCACTAGAAATATTTGAACATTTTCTGATGAGGTAAAGGCGATATTTCGTGGAACTAACTCGTAGAGAATTCATACGTACATTATCGCCTTTATCTCATCAGAGACTGTTAAAACATTTCTAGTGAAAAACTTCCGAGTGCGAAGGATCAAGATATCAATAACTGCGAAACAAAATATCGCTTTCACCTCATCAGAAAACGTGAAAATATTTCCACAGGAAAACTTCCGAGTTAAAAGGTTAATCGAATCGTCCCGCAACAGACTCGATCACAGTAAATTACAAAATATCAACTGCTAACGTTCCATACACCGTGAAACTCCAATTCCGCGACAGATTCAAACTCAAATAACACAAACAAATCTCCAAAATACAAAACGTTCCCCACCCAACAAAATCCACCAAAGAAATTTCCCGAAATTACAAGAATGCGTATCAGAGGGCAAGAAGCGTCCTCGGCCGTCGAGTGGTCATCCTCAAAGAGGCTAGAAGGGTCGGGGCAGCAGAAAGGGTTGGAGCAGGGTGATTTCAAACAATTTTGCAACAGCCGGGCACGCGACAAATTACCGCAGGCGTCGTTCCGAGGGTGGAAAGTAGAGGAAAAGGGAACGAGGAAGTTGGGTCCCGGCCGGCGTACAGCGAAAGGGGTGGGGGGTTGTCGCGTACAGGGGATCGCGGATGCCCGAAGTCTGTCCGGAGGGGTGGGGGGCGGTCGACACGAAAAAAGGGGCGCAGCCGCGGCGGACGGCCACCCCCGCGGGCACGTTTGCTGGCGCGCCGCCTCGTCAGTCCCGGTCAGTCGTCGGCGGCCGAAAGTCGTGCGCACCAGGGAGAGAGAGATGAGGGCGGAAAGAAAAACAAGTGAGAAACTCGCGGCGACAGGTGAGCGAAGTAGGGGAGAGGGGATCGGGGAGAATAGGAGACGCGGTAAGGTATCGTGTTAACCCGTTGACTGTCAAGATCCACTTTTCGGCGTCGGTTTAATAGTTTAACTCTTTGAACTCGAGGAGCCATTTAAAATTTATCATTGCGAACTGTGAAACTTTATTATTAAATATGTTATAACGTTTATATCTATCGATAAAAAACAATGAAATATATCTATGACTTTTCACACGTATATCATTTATATGTTAATATGCTTCTTCTATTAAAATTGCTTGGAATTGCTGGTGACACCAATGAGAAAAAGTTTCGAGTGCAAAGGGTTAATATCTGGGGCTGGGATTTGCAATGGGAAATGTATAATTGGTATTTCTTGGTAGATTGTCAATATAGAATGTTGGTAAATTATGGGTTTCGAGGTATATTGATGGTTTAGATGAATTTAGTACTTCTGTAGGGGTGTAATGGTTTTTAACGGTTTTGGGAGGGATAGTTTGAGGGTACTGGAATTTGGTAGATTTGTGTATTTGTTTAGGTTGAATTGTGTTGTTGAATTGGTAGATGCGATTGAATCGGTAATATTAGTTGGACATGTTGGGGTTCATTAGGGGAAAGTGTTTGGATCGATTACTGAGTTTGAAAGATGTTAACCGACCGCCGGCGGACCACATGGCAGTCAGCGTGTTAAGGGTGGATCTGCACTATCGAGGTAGCACGGTTGGCTTGATCGAGGGAGCGAGCTGCGGGATTGATCGAAGAATTTTTATGGACTGCTTGACTGTATAGTGTAGATTCACTCTGAAGTGGTTGATGAGTAATAGAAAGTCGTCAGTTTAAGGGATGAAGGCGTTGAGCAACCGAGATCGAGGTAAGATGGTAGAAACGGAAGAACAAGTTAAAGTAAGAATAATAAACTATAAATTTATTGAATCGACTATAGAATTCAATGTTAAATAATATTAGAATGAAACAAAGCGTGTCTCTTTCGTTACCGGAGTCTCAAAATTTCACATGTTTAAACTACAACCTCCCCAAAAACTTGCGAATCTGTCATTTGTTTGGTACACCATAGTAACTATCAACCAGCAAAAATTAAATACTACATCAAACTACCAAAACAGAAATACTCAAAATGAAACACCAGAATTCCACCCTCAGCTCCAAACTTCCCTCAGATTCTCAAATCTAATATTCCATTCAAGACATAATCTCCACTATCTAAAACCACAGACAACTCCGTAGGCTCAAGAATTACATAACAGTACGTAACACTTCCATCCTACTTGAACCTATCTCTCATCAAATAAAAACAGCACACATTTTATTGTTCGATACTCAACTGTGCATACTAATTCTTCGTGCGACACGAATTCGCGTAATTTTCTAGGAAGCCCGAGGACACTGCTCTTAGACAGGGGTTACCTGCAATTTTTCCGAATGTAGCCGGCTCTGCGCGGTAGTTCGAACGGAGAGAGAGAGAGAGAGAGGGAGAGAGAGAGAGAGAGAGAAAGAGAGACAGAGAGAGAGACGGTGAGTGGGAGACAGCGAAGAGGGAGTTCGTCGCAGGAGAGGCTCGAGGGCCCCGTCGCATCGGTATCGTGGTTTCCGTGGAACTGGACGGAACCGAGCGGAACCGAACGGTACGCCGCACATGGAGGGACGACACAAAGCGACCGGTACCGAAGTCTCACGATGGGGTCCGTCCGGTTTTTCGTGTTCAGTTCGTGTGCCGAGCTCGGCCCGTGCACCGTTTCTCATTTCGTTTCGCGTTCCCCGCGCCGGA
The DNA here is from genome assembly GCF_051020985.1 of Nomia melanderi. Classification (NCBI taxonomy): domain Eukaryota; kingdom Metazoa; phylum Arthropoda; class Insecta; order Hymenoptera; family Halictidae; genus Nomia; species Nomia melanderi. Next base: position 11,451,409 of record NC_135007.1, read on the forward strand.
ATCCCGTGAACTGTTCCCCCGGTCGGGCATTTTTGAACCCTTCAGTGCTGCAGTCGGTTCCTCAGGCCACTGACGAATTGTCAATCGATGACAAAACGCGAACGGAACACGCGAACCACCTCGATGACCGAATACTTTGGTGTAACCGAAAGGTAAACGGAGCTTCGACGTTGCACTCGGCGCACGGGAAAAATGGAAATTGACGGAAATTTCGAGAGGTTCGATAGGTCGACTGCGACGCTTAAGGGTTGAGACGCGTCTCTAACGGATCGGACGAATACGAGATACGTGAGTTTAAGTTTGGAGTTGTTTGACGACTTCGTGGTACGAAGTGTTGGTTTTTTATTTTGAGGATCGCGTCTACGAGGTTCGATTCGATTGCTCTGTATGGTAATCGATTTTTGAAATAGTTGGGTCACACCGAAGTGGTTTTGTACGATGCAATTATCATGTCGCGAACGATCGCAGTAGAAATTGTTAGTTGGAATGGAATCGAATGTTGAGTCTGTATCGACGTGGGACTAAAGGGTTGTTTAACGGGTTTCATCTGTGAACGGGGCTTAGCTGTTCGATTTTCCTCGGTTTTTCGTTCGGTGCGCGCTTCTGTATTTCTTTTTGTTCGCGGTAATTCGAGCGCGAACGTTTCGGAGAAACCGAGTCTCTTGCGGAGTTTCTAGTTGTTTAGGAAGACTTGTTATACGCTTGTTTAACCGGTGCTCGTTTCTTTCAATTCTTTCGGGAATACGATCGTGGATTTTGGTTCTTTGATCGACGCTTCTGCCAGGTACACATGTTTACTGTGCCAGACAAAGAGTCTATAAATAGTCTCGAGTATAGCGAGTCAGATTTTGTGAATTTCTTTGTCAGTTCCTTTTTAGTTTTGTACCTTTATCTGGACGGCTGAAAGTTTTATCTGTCTCGAATAGTTCTATCTTATCTCGAATAGTTGCGCGTTTGAATGGTAATGAAACATTTGTACGATAAAACCTCGTCCGTTGGCGATAATTACTGCAACGTTTAACAGATTAAACAGTAATTTAAGCGTGTAGCTCTATCGCTGCAAGCAAAGAGGGGTTGGAAACGCGTGGCACACAGACACGTGGCGCAAACGCGTTGAGTTATTGGTTTCGCATTCTATGATGAATCGAGCGTTCACTTTGTCCACTTTATTTTGTATTAAACCTTCTTAAATCGATAGGTTTCATTTCAGATCATTGACACTAACCATACCGGGAACCAATCAAATGACAGGATTTCAAATTCTGTGTTTCATCATTTAATTTCATGACAATTCCTATATCATCCGATTAATTGATTTTCCAATTTTCATCCTTCCTTTTATTTCTAACTAAAATTTATCTAATTTGTTCATCTCTATTTTGTAGCTAGCTATTCGACTAGTTACGGTAAGAAAAGTGTCAGTATGTTTAGTGTTAAATAATTATTAAATCGACTTGCTTTAATTCAGAAATTATCACGTAAAAATAATGTACTATTCATTCGAGTATTTTAACTATCATTTTAACGATCCATTATTAATAATTCTTTGTAAATCGATGTTTCAGCCCATTAGTGTATTCCAATAATTGACGCTAATTTCTCGAAACGCACAATTAACAATTTCACTAGAATCCAATCGCTCGTGGTGCGGTTTATCAGTTGACGGACTAAACGAATTTTTCGAATGCTTCTTTTTTTCCACCGTGCGCGAACAAAAGAACTCATCTTACTCACCGTCGTCTGCTGACGCTATAAATTCCCCCCACGGCACCGCGGGCTTCGACGCCAGCTGAAACAATCCATTTTCCTCGCTCGTCCTCGCACATTGCAGTTTCGCCGATCCTCGTCGATAATTCTCGCGATGCTTATTCGGCGCCGGTATCGCTGCAACGCGATTCGTTTCGTCCGCCGTTGTTGCAATCGCGACGAAACCTCGCGTGTAAGTCGACACCGCTGTGAAAACAGGAAACACCGGTGGAAGAAAATATTGAGACGTCTCGATAGAATTTTTATTCAACCCGAAGGTTATTTATTCTTCTTAAATTCTAATTCAAATATAGAAGTCTAACTCCAAACTTCAAATTCCAAATTTTATATGACAAATTCGAAATTCAAATCGAAAATTTAATCGAAATAGAATTTTTATTTAACCCGAGCGTTATTTATTCTTCTTAAATTCTAATTCGGATATGGAAGTCAAATGAAATGTTCAATTCAACATCTACGAGTTAAACATTAAGAACTCCGAACTTCAAATTTCAAATTTTATAAGATAAATTCGAAATTTAATTGAAAATGTTAATTTTAAATTTTATGTTACATTTTAAAGTTCCATTTTACATTTCACTTGAAACAGAAGGCTGAATATGTTTGGATTATTAAAATATTTGAAGGTATTCGTTGGAAATCGAAGATTCAAGTTTGAATCGCCGATTTTTGAAGTGACATTTAGTACGTTCAACGGAAGTTCCGTCTGAGAAATATTTGCTCGCCAGTTAGTAACGTAACAGAGATCAGAAGTGAATCGTCGGAGTGTCCTACTTCCGAGACGTATAACCGTGAACAAGGCGACGCGAACGGCATTTGACGTATTGCAGGAAGCAAAGAGTTTATAGCTCCGGGAAAGAATATTTTTGTAAACTGTACCGCGAACTCGTTATCGTCGTTCGTTCCCTGATATTAAATGACCCTATTTCCGCGGCTGTTTTTCCACGGGCGTGATAATTCTACCGATCGCGGCCTGATTCCGATTGGAGCACTCCGATTCGGAGTGGCTTGAAATTCGAGCAGCGGAAAATTAGATTTCCGGATGCTTGATTATCCGAATTATCGGCTTCGAATTAATGTATATCAAATTACATCAGTCAACTGATAACTTCGAATTCCCATCGACGCTTCAATTATTGTCATTTTAATATTCCGTCTCGTTTCAAGTAAAAATTCTAAAGATTACTCTGAATATAATGGATGTTTTTACGAACACTTAGATTTTAGCAGTTCGACAGTTGATTTATTTCTTGGCATGCTATTCGGAGCTGCCATTCGATTCGATGGAAACCGATCCCGTGAAATTGTAGGACGAAATCGCATCATTGACTTTCAATCCGAGACCCATTTGGTTCTCCTGACTAAATCATCCACAATTTGGGTCGACGTGTTTCGCAAATCGCTTGTGAAATCGTGGCGCCCACACAGAAACCACTGGAAGACTACCTTTGTCTCGTTTCCTTTTCCTTTTTGAATTTCGTTTGTATAGGTTTCATTCGACGCTGTGCGACTCGGTAAACATTCGACGTTGCTCAACGTTATTATTCATTAGTCTTATCCAAAGTTCCGCGATGAACGTGATAAATGAACGAATAAAAAGAAGCGAAGCGTATCAAACCGTCTCTGTCATCTTTGTTTTCTGTAATTCACTGAAATCTAATAATTCAATAGAAAGTCGAAATTATCTAAACTATACATACGCGGATTTATTAATTTATTTTGTAGTTAACGTCTATTACAAACGAAGAATCTTCGATTTTTATTTTACTCGGATCATTCGAAATTTTCTATTCACTGCAGCCATGCTTTTTCACCGATTACGAGAGAAATACGATTTCATTGCTTCAGGTTAACGGACAGGAATTATTCCGAATAACGATTTCCTCGAGCGAGAGTCACGTGTTTCGCGTAAATAGTAGAGCGATACGAAAGAGAAAGGGATATCGTATTGTGCAAGCTCTGACGTCCGTACGAGGGAAAAGTGGAGGAAGCGAAGATCAAGGACACCGGGAAGGTTCTGGCGGGTCTTGGCACTGGAAGAATTCACAGATGTGTAGTGTATAATCGTGGATCTTGCAATGCCATCACTTGCTGGATACCGATTCATCGTGGAGGCCAGTCGTGATGAATTGTGTCGCGATTGGATACACAGAATTGTATGGAACTCATTAGAGAAGTCTAAAGAAATGATTACCTTGACAAAAATTAAGAATATTTGAGTTCTACTTCGAATATAACAAATTCCTTGACACTAAAACTACCAAATGGGTCAAAAAGACAGATGTTTTTCTGAGAAATCATTAAAGAAATTTATTTAGCAATACGCAATACGAATTATACATCGATTAAAGCTCCAATAGATGCACTCTTGGAGTTTATATAGAGGAATTTCAGAAAGTTCATTTAATTATTCGGTAGTTTTAATGGATCAAATGAAATTTATTTGAAGATTAGATCTCGCGAAATCTGAAATGAAAGTAGAAATTCGTCCATAGTTCATAGCTAGTTATCCTACATCCAAGATTCATCGATCTATGCCTGATTTGACGTAATTAACGAGACCACGAGGTAATTGATTGGAGATTGACTATTTAATTCTTCGCAATAATTCATGTTTCGATGCAGCGTGCTTTATTTCCTTATTGCGGAGGCTTGAATGATTCATGGAACTCGGACGAACGAAAATGCACCGGGGAAATATCGATTATAACCTCCTCGTTGCATCCATAATCGATTCTTTAGAAATTATTATCCGCTTTTTCGAGCGAGGGGATTATCGATGATCTAGATTAGCTCGTTCGTTGTGTCCTATCGATTATTGGAAGCTTAAAGGGACTTTACACAGAACGGTGATTTGTAATTGAGTTTTAAGCTCATTAAGACATCCGGGGCTAATAATACGGAGGAAATTGCATTTTTTACGGGACGTTTGTTAATCAATTTGAGCATACTTCCTTTAATTACAGGAATTGTAATTTGCGGACGGTGATCGATGGCAACTGGTTTAACAAGAAATCCACGAACGGTGTTTACATGCATAAACAAATGAGATTAATCATGAAATAAACAACGATACCGTAATAAAGTGAACAATGTATGTGTACTATGCCAAACGAAACGAGCAATAAAGATACCATTACTCAAATGCATGTGTATTTTATTTCTTCCCTATACTCTTAAAATGATCTAGCTTAGTACATTCTCATGAACATAAAATTAAGAACTCAGACATCAATAGAACTCAATATTATCAAATCTACCAGAAATACCTATATTCAAACATCTCTCACAAATGTTAAATCAATAGCAATATCCCTAGACAGCATACAACAAACGAAAACACTCTCAATCGCTACACGTGACATCCCCAACAAATTCCTCTTTAATCCCATTCCTCCTCGACTCACCCCCACCCCCGTCAACGTCCCCAATCTAATTACGCAGCGCACGTGCCAGAAAAAAATGTAAATCTCTCTCCGCTCCAATTTCCCCCGAAACAGAAATTTCCCAGAAACAATAACGAAAGTCGTACAAACAGGAGTGGCCGTTATCTTGATCCCGAGATCCCCAGGAAGAAGGCACTGTCCCCTAAATGGTTTCATTATCGTCGGAGTGGCAGTGTAATCTCTTCATTTTTACGGTTCACGAAATTTACGGAACACGCCCCGGGAGGGTTGCCGCCTCCAATATCAAGGTTATGAGGAACGTCTCCGGAGTTTCTCGCGATTGTTCAGCTGACGCGTCCAGCCAGCGACGAAAGGAGGAACAGGGCCGAGCCGCGCACCTCGGAGCGTGCCGCGCGGAATTTCATTATGCATAGGCGCCCACATTTTCTGGGAGGCGCACCTGTCGCAGATAAGGAGGCCCCTATCGCGACAGGTTGCAAATGCGAGGGCTGCCCGGTGAAATTAACGTTTCTTTTTTGTGCCCGGGACTTTACTGCCGCGGATTAAATGTCACGCGACTCCTGAGAGGATAAGGAAGCGACAGCTGCGAGATGTTGCTCCGGTTCCGGAGGTTCTACCTGTATTATTAATTCCTCGCGGATAGATTATTAGGTCAGAGGCTCGCTGCGGATTAGGGGTAGACAGCTTTGTGCCGGAAGATTCGCGGATCTCGCGTTATTCCTCGGACTCGAGCGGAACGCGAAGGATTGAACGACGGGAATTTGAAATGTGAAAACGTCACGTGCGTTGGGATCGTAATGGCTCGGAAAGAGCGTATAGATTGCTCGTTATTACAGTAATCGCGGCTGGTTATCGCGGTGGGGTAGTTAACGCGAGGTTACCGGAGAACGGGAGGGTACGGAATAATCTGGTCAGTTGCATGAGATTTCTCGGGTTCTATCATTGTTCTATTGATTCCTGCCGATGGAACAGATTGATAAGCCGTCGTTGAAAAACGAGTGTACGACGTATGGACACGTAATTTGTATTACCTTTAGCTTCCTTTCGTAAGTGTCCATAAGAGCCCAGCGAACTCTAACCTCTCCCACTTTACCTGATTAAAGTGTTCCACTTCTTTCATTATCGCTGGAAGCATCTTTCATATTCAATCTATGAGCCTATCGCAAAAGTGCGACAATATCCTGTCGCAATCTCAAGTGTTCTAATTCTTTCGTTATCATCGCGAACATCTATGTTCAATCTATAAACCTGCGAAAATATCAGTATCCTATCGCAACCTTCGAATCGTTAAGATTCCTACGAGCCAGCATCGTCGTCAGTATAACCAAAAGTCAAAAGAAACGTCTACAATGACGCTACTCCGATTTCTATGGAAAAGTCCCTTTGTCGACGGATTATAGGGTAGTTTGCCGAACACGCTTTCCACAAATTAGCCGCCACGACGAAATTTCATTGGAGCAGCGTTGGTTCGATCGTCGGAGCGAGGGGCCACGTAAAAGAACGTTAACGGCGGGTTGCAGGGATCGGCTGGAATACCAGCGCAGGCCGCGATACCGGCGTGGCACGGCGGCATCGACGATGGAATCGGAAGTCGGTGCCGTGCCGGGCTATTTATCGACCCCGTTGCCATGCCAGCCCCACGTGTACACAAGAACACCACCCGCCACCATTATGGATCACGCTGCCGCTCGGCCGGCCGGCCGGCCCGTGCGCCTATCGTTGCACGCTACCACCTGCGTTTCGTTTGTGCGTCGCCGAGCGGCCGTGCATCCACGAAATTACGCGGACAGGTTCGCACGACCGTGATCCACGGATCGATCGGGAACAACGAGGATGCGCCTTCATCCTTTACCTGCTCATGTCAATTTTCCCTTTGACGGGAATGTTTCCTGTAATGGCTTTAAGCTTTGGAATTGGGTAACTTTGTAATCTGATTATTTGGATAATTGGGGACTGATGCGTGGGTGTGTTTTTATTCTTTTCTGTATATGACAATTTTCCCTTTGACGGAGACATTTTTTCCTTTGTTTTCTGGACAGATTTGACTCTTTGAATGTTTCTTGTAATGGCTTTAAGCTTTGGAATTGAGTAACTTAGTAATTTGATTATTTGGATAATTGGGGATTGATGTGTGGATGTATTTTTATCCTTTTCTGTTTATGTCAATTTTCCCTTTGATGGAGACATTTTTTCCTTTGTTTTCTGAGGAGATTTGACTCTTTGAACGTTGACTCGTTGAATGTTTCGTGTAATGGCTTTAAGCTTTGGAATTGAGTAACTTAGTAATTTGATTATTTGGATAATTGGGGATTGATGCGTGGATGTGTTTTTATTTTTTTCTGTATATGAAAATTTTGCCCTTTGACGGAGACATTTTTTCCTTTGTTTTGTGATGGGATTTGAGTCTTTACGGTTGAATGTTTAGTGTAATGGGATCTCTGAGCTTCGATTTTTGGCATTGATAGATTTAAATTTATAATTTCATTGTTTGGGGGATTGATGTGTGGGTGTGCTTTCATTCTTTTCTACTCGTGTCAACTTTCCATTTGACGGAAACCTTTTTTTCCTTCGTTTTGTGAGAGGATTTAACTCTTACGGATAAATGTTCGTGTAATGGGAACTTTGAGCTTTGATATTTGAAACTGAGAATCGTAAATCGGTGATTTAATTACTTAGATAATTTGGGATTGATATATTGAAAGATACAAATAAATACACAACTGGGAGTTGATATGTGAATGGGCCTCCTTCCTTTCTTTGCTCGTGTCAGCTTTCCCTTCGACAGCGATTTTTCCCCTCTTTCTTCCCTGTGGCGATTGAACCCTTCACCCACATCCGTAGAAGCAAGTTTTAACTTCCAGCTTGTTTTATTTCTTCAAAATTCTGTAAGCTGTAACCGTCCCGGCGGAAAGTTACCAAAAGTTTGCGAACGGGAATTTAATAAAGTCGCGAAGCTTGTTTGCAAAACATTAAACTTCTGCGCCCGGAAGTTTCGAATTTTCCCCGCGCTGGCTCTCAGTTTCAGTAACCAAACAGTGGTGTATATTCTCAAATTAAACGCACGTCGAAAGTCAACCTTCCCGTTTTCCATCTTGAAACGCAAGTTTCGAACTTGGTTAATCGAATAAGAAAAACTGTAACACCGTAATAAATTCAAACTAACTCTACACCAAGAAGGAATGAATATTTTAAATGAGTTTAAATTTTAATTCAAACCTAACACTTTCTTCGTCCATCGAAACTATTCCCCTAATCCAGAGTCGTCACGCTTTAAAAATTCAATCAATCTACACAATCATAAGCTTCACCCTATAATAAAAAAGAAACAAAAATACTTCCCACTTCAAAGGGCTAACTAAGTTATCCCAACAAAGACTGAACCCACTCAGCAATAAAAAGAAAGGCAACACGATGTCCATTACAGTTGAGCGCAATAATCGAAGAAACGAGCAGTACGGCGGCAATTCGAGAAGTTCTCGCTATGAAATACCCAACAATGGAACACGGTAGAACCGTCCGGTGCCCATGAAAAACTGAGCAGCAATCCGAATTCCAAACGATCCTCGCGTCGCAGTTTTTCCGTTGCGCGAGCCTCGCCGGCCGGCGTGCCTCTGTGCATATATCTACGTACCTATAGGAAGTGACGTGGACCTTATGTTAGCGGTATACACACGAAGTTCACTTTAATTCGAAGTCGTGCACGCTGCCCGGCAAATGTGACAACCGGGACGAGGTCAGGGAGGAGTTCGTTTTATTCAGAGATCCGACCGGTTCATTGGCCGCCATTGTGGAATCGCCTTTCATGCGGCTTTTCTGCGCGGCGGAATGAATGAGAAACCAGAATGGACGCTGTTCGCGAAATAAAGAGGAGAAAAAAGGCAGCGAACCGGCGGGAAAAGGAAAAAAACGATATTAAGAGAGCCGAAAAAGTTCGGCGGACGGCGCTCGAGATTGAGAGGTGTTTTCGAAGTTCTTTTCAGACGGCTCGAACGGGGATTCTGGAAGACTGAGAAATTCAATAAAATCGTTTCAATGGATCTTCCGAGAACGGATCTCGGAATAAGGAACGAAGAGACGTGAATGAACGTCCATTTACACTCGAGTTGTTCCCGCCAGGATTTCCACGATTTATGTGATACACTTTCGTGATTTGCGGTCCGCGCGCGGGTTTGCGCGGGCGCGCTTCCCTCGGTGTCGTTCATGAATTCGAGAAACGGTGGAAATATAAATAATAACACGGCGGAATGGCACTGCGAACGGTGAGAAAGATGAATCGGTTTCTGTTCGGTAGCTTTCGGATCTATAATCCGTGAAATCGTTCTTCCAGGTGATGCAGTCCGCCGATCACGGAACTTTCGCTTCTAAACCGTGATTTAACGATACAGGCGATCCACAATTCGTCCGAACTATAATTTTGATTGGTGCTTCGAGGAGTTGCAATTAAGGAATAATTCTGTTAATAGAATTTAAACACATATTTTCTCTTGTCACTTAAGTAGCTACTAAAGTCTTAAATTGGAAAGGTGCCATTAATTACCACTCACCACGAGTAATACTCTAAACGACTCCAATAAATAAACGGTCAGAACAATATTGATCGCTCCAATTTCCAAAGCTAATCACCGAAACGTTCAAGTCAACCATATAAATTCCATTCCACACGAATTTCAACGGTGTACTCTGTCCGGTGATCGATCGATCGTTTGTCCAGCGATATTTTTAACCGTTTCGTGTTCCGCGTGACTGTCCTTAACCTCCTCCCACGTGCAGAGACACGCGACGAACTTGTTCCCATCAGTTCGGTTCGCGCAAATTTTTGATGACCGCAACACGGATGGGTTGCGATTGTTCTCGGATGCCTGCACCCTGCAATTTATCGCGTCACATTCGAGATCTGATAATGCGCGACGGAAAGAGTTCCCGGCACGTTCATCTGGCGCGTTAGCGCGGGCATCAATCGTTGAAAAATCCGAGGACAGTCTTGAGTAACGCTCTAACAGTCAACCAAATTTGGCAGACGTAGCTTTCTAGATTTCATCTCTTCGGAACGAGAATTTTAAAAATATTCGAACCTCTTTTAAATATTAGAGAAAAAAACTATGCTCTCATCAATTATTATTACTATTATTATTATTATATTTTCTGTTACAGTTGTGACAATCCAATAGGGCCATTGGCAACTACATTGGGTTTGTCTCCCAAAATGAAGTATTAGTAACTAATTAAATTAAATCTGACATTTTGACCTAAGAATTTGAAAACATTGGAGCATGAGTGAATTGAATAATCGAATTTTTTTATAATATCGTTTTATGCGACGACATTTGGTCTTAAAGGGTTGGAAAATTAATTCTATTAGATCTACGAGACGAAGGTCAAGCGAGTAATCGTAATAAATTGTAAGAAACCGTACAGTTTCTGTTTCGTTAAGAACCATCATTGAGCTAACAATCCTTCGGCATTAGCTTCAATGTTTCGGCAAAAATAACAGCACCCGACGACAATAAATAACTCTCGATACGCAGGGAACGCGTTAACGCGTGCGTCACGGAAGAAAGCGGTGACTTTTCTTTTTTCCCTTGACCGGCGGACTTTCTCCGACGACTTTTTCCATTTTCACGCTCCTGGATCCACCGGGCGGAGTTTTCGCTACCCCGAGCCTCGACGTTAACGCACACACAGGCGCGCACACCCGTTATATTAGGCGCGCGTGCATAATCCTGGAAATAAACACGCGATGCACGAGCACACGACTTTATGCACGAACTTTCGTGTCGAGATGAGGTGAACGATATTTTTTACAATTTTTCACGGTTTTTCCCCTGCGGCTGATCGTTATTTATTCATCGTTGAAGATATCTGCGTTCTATTTGTTGTACGTATCGACGGTTTGAATAATTAATTGGTACCTCCCTTGAGCGCGTTATTATTTCTAACACGAAGCATTGAAGATTCGACTTTCGATACCGTGAAACTGCTTCTAGAAACTTCCACTTGTTCTCCGACATTCCTCCATCGTAATCGACGATTCATTCTCTCTGAATTGCATAAGGTAACGCATTAAAAATTCATTTTATTCATTACGAATCCCACTATCAGGCAGCACAAAAGAACTTCCTGGCGGAATAATGTTTCTCCGTTTCGTCCGTACGAAAATGGTCTAAATGCATCGTAGATTTAATACCCGCTATAAATATCGCTTAATCACGACAGTCCCATCAAACGAGCGTCGTCCGAAGAATTACTCGAGTAATCTCCTATGAATAATTCTTAAACACCCCTTACATCCTGTAACGTCTCCGAGGCAGCCCGCCCCGGGCGGACCGCTTCGTGTAACAAACAGGCTGTTTAGCATGTCCCGGCGCGCGGGCGACGTGCGAGTTTTCGAAAACGTCCGCCGGCAGGTACTCGCAGGTACGGGCCTAGGATCGGAATAGGAATAACGCAGGTGACCAACCGTACAAAAGCAGGTGGGTCCATAATTCCGCTTGCGCCCGATGCTCCCTGCTTCCGTCTCGTGGCACACCAACCGTAAATTTACGATTCTGCCTGTCTGGGGCGTGACCGACTGCTCGAAATGTCCAACGTTGAAACGCAACGGGCAGGCCTCGGCCAATTAAAAATAATCGCCGTTATTATTGTTTACCCTTGACCCTGGCCACGAGGCTGACAACGCCGGAGGCACGGCGCGCGGCGAATCGACGCGTTTCTGAACGGCGAGAATTTTAAATGGCATTTTTTCACGCTCTTTTGGCGTTTATTGATGCAATCACTTTTACGGCCGTGAATACCGTACAATGTGCATCGTTCGGATGAATATTTTTCTCCGCGTTACGTAACGGATTGCGACAGCCTTCTGAGAGGAATATAAAGTTATTTCGAATATAATGTTTCAGGGGAACATGTTGAAATACATTGTGCAAGTCGCGCGATGGTTATAGCTGTTAGTTATGGTACTTTCACGTTACATTCGTTAGTTATGAATTATAGTTATGACGCATTTGTGATGTACGGAAATGTATAGTGTATTTTATACAGGAATATAGACATTCGTGTAAATATGAATTATTTTCAGAATCCACCGTGCGTTTCTTCGTTTCTCGCTTCGAGCTGTTTCCCCGTGCGGCTGAATTTTCGACAGAGCTCCTTTTTTGCGAGCCGATCGATGGAATAACGTAACCGGGGGTAAAATTATTTAATCGCGCGTGATTCAAGGCCCCCGCGGCACGAGAAGTCCTCCGAGGGCCGCGCGTTTCGTGTAATCGCGATCGCGCTCGCCGGAAATGTTTCGGATTTCGTGCCTCGGCTTGCTCCTGGAATTATTAATCACCCTTTGGCGTGTATTACGGCATCGTGGCTCTATTGTTCGGCCGACGGAACAACCACCGGCGAAAAAGAAAACAAGAGGAGGATAACGCTTGCTGAACCTGGAAGCGGAGTCTGAATGAACTGCGCGACCACGCGGCCGTACTTCCGGTTTATTCGCCTCTGTCCCCCCTTCCTCCTTCACACTCTTTCTCTCTATCTCTCTCTCTCTCTCTTTCTCTTGGTTTCTCTCTCCTCTCCCGTGATCGTTTCTGCAGCTTACACTCAAGAACAGATAGGACACAGCACGAATATCAGATGATAGATGGTCTCGGGGAATTACCGTTGGACTAGTTTTTCCATTCGATAAATGTTCACCGGGTCATAGAAGAAAAAATAATTAGCGGAATGGCTGCGTTCTATGCTCTAATTGCAACCCGCATTTATGTAAATAATATATAAGCAGCTACATTGTTTTCTCAGGGAAACCTTGAGCTACAAACAATTAAACATTGAGGCTAAAGATATATGACACCTGTCCACGTTCGACATGCGATGAATGAATAGTAACGCTTGACAATTATTTTACTTAAATATAATATTGCTAGTATTTGTTGAAACAGTCTGTTTACAATTTTGTTCTAATTTTCAGTTCCTCTATTTCCCAATCAAGAAAATAATCTCTACAACCCTCTCTTAACCAACTAAATAACACCAAACATACTATAAAATGTCAGACATAATACAAAATGTTCCTAAACACACGAACAAAATTATTCTAATCTTCAATTCCTCAATTCTCCAATCAAGAAAATAATCTCTACAACCCTCCCTCAACGAATAAAATAACACCAAGCATACTACAAAATGTCAGACATAATACAAAATGTTCCTAAACACACGAACAAAATTATTCTAATCTTCAATTCCTCAATTCTCCAATCAAGAATATAAACTCTACAACCCTCCGTCAACCAATAAAATACCACCAAGCATACTACAAAATGTCAGACATAGTACAAAACGTTCTAAATCACACGAACAAACTAATCTACATTTTCCCGATCCTCAATTTCCACATTATCGCCGGAGAACATAACCTCTACAATCCTCAGCGAATCGATACAGGAACATACATCGTTTCCCTAATCAAGTGCAGAAGCCAAGATGATTTCGCGTTTCCCCCATTCACATTGTCATACCTCGTAATTGAGTAAATCGATTCCCATCGTAAGGCATAAATAAATTGCCGCGGAGCCACCCTCTGTCTTGCCGCTCTCTCTCTCTCTCTCTCTCTCCCTCTTTCGCCGTCGCGTGCGCCATGCTTACCTACACACACGGGACGCTTGGTACGCGCGCGCCACAATTCCGGCGTCGCAGAAAATGATTGATGGACTTTTTCGTCGGCGCTTTCTCGGCGGAGGCGTATCGATTCGCCACTCATCCCTATGTATTTATTCCCCGTATGCGTCCACGCGTGCAAACCGTACGGCTCGATTTACATAAGACGCCGCTCCGTGTGTCCGTGCGTCCTCCCACCGCCCCCCGGAAGGCCGGCGAGCGCCGGGGTGTCGGGGGAAAATGTTTTCGTAATTGAGCTTGGGAACCACTCACGGAAAGGTAACTATTATAGACCGAGTACGTTCTGTCGAGCGCTTAGGAGCTACAAAGAAAATAATACGGTACGTTTATTGCCTCGAAATATCTCGGCAGCGCTCGGGCAATTTTCTTCGCGGCACTGTTCGGCGCCTCATCCTTTCCGCGTTGTGTCGGGAACTATCTGGAACAGCGGAGATTTTGTGAGCCTTTACCGCGTCGTTTTCATCGTTCCCTTTTGGTGCGAGCAACTCTGGTCTTTTTATTAGAATTTGATTTATTTGCTCTTTCAAGATATCGCTTTAATTGGGACTGCTGGAGTCTGCCTTTGTGTAGACGACAGGATTTTGGTATATATAAATGTTACATGTTCCCTTTATTATCATGGAACTGTTTCATAAAGTATAAACTTTCTTTAATTGGCAGTTCGAACGAAAAAATTCATTTCATGGTTCCAAGTTACTCTCCTAATCGCTCTGGACTTTCACCGACCACACGCGTCCAGTGCATCACACACGAACGACCCATTTGAGATAACGATCTAATCCAATAGGAACAGCCGCGTATAAAAAAAAAGATCGATAAACAGCGGGCTCGTGCGTTCCCCAGAAACAGGAAGCAACGTTAAACTTCAGCTGTACTTAAGCCTGGCGAAGTTCCCCGCGATTACAAAATTCCAGAGAAATTCTGCCGATCGGTGAAGCGGCCGCGATGTTCGGAGAAACTCCGTTCGCTTCGTTTGAGAAACTTTGTTCGGGCGTGCTGCCGATCGGCGTTGTTAAAATTCGCGAGGAAAGGTGCTCGCGGGAAACGCGAGTTTCCGTGCGCGCGAGCCGCGCCGCGCCGCCGGCCGATAAATGAACGAGCGGAAAGCAGCCCCTCGGCTCGTCACGTTTCCAGGAACATTTCGTCACGATCGATACGACCTGCCATTACTGGCTGCCGGATAGGCTCTCGCTGCCGCGAGTTCTGCGCTCTCCCTCCGTTCCGCGGCTCTTCCGCGTCGGCCCTCTCGCTCGCGCGACGCGCGGTAATAAGGGTTGCGCCGCGGCACCGCGTTCAAATCACAAGGAGGAACGATTTTCGTCCTTGTTTCCGGCCGACCACTTCCTCGGCCATCACCGGTCCGAGCTACCCCCGCCGGTTTCAGACTTATGGTTTATGGCCGGAGAGTATTTGCGGAAAAGGCGGTAAGACGGAAACCTCAAATTTTTGAAGGGGAAAGTTAACCGATGTCACGTTGAACGTATCGTTCGCTACGTTGAGATGAAGTTATTTTTCAGGATTGTTAGTGGTATCGATGACTACTTACAGAAATTGTGTTTGAATAATGAAAATTGAAATTCTACAATTTTGGAGTTTGCCACTTTTTGAGAGAATTGTTTAGAAGATGATTGGATTGAGTAAAGTGCATCGGAAGTTTGAATCTGTTTCAGTGGACTGATATGATTCAAATATGTATTGTGCGGATAGATCGAAGGTTTCCGGTGGTCGCGTCAATTCCTTCGTCCTTGGGAATAACGGCGTCGTCAAAGTTGCTGCGCCGAGCTCTAAAGACTTCTTCCCCCTTTACCTTGATCTTTTCGGCGAATGTACACGCGGATAGTAAAAAGTCACTAGTTTCTGTTCGGTAATACGTTAGTGGAACAATGTTGCTCTGTATTTTGAAGTATGACGTGTTTAGCATTGCGGGGAAAGTTGAAACGGAAGAAAGTTTAGGGTGAAATGTCAATGCTATTTTACTCCACGTTTGAACTGAGCGTTCGCTTTGTATTCACTCTGCAGCCCCAAGATTTCTGATGTAACTATGCTGTTTATGAGGTTCTTGAACTCGTATTCTTTGGCTCTAGTTTTCCGCGGAAAATATACGTCATGTAGCGTTTGAGAAATTGAAGTAACTTTAGAAGAATGTCGAGTCATAGCTTTCGATCGTCAAAAACAGGTCTTTGCAATTCAACAGAGTTTCCAGAATATAGAATCCAAACAAAATACAATGTCAATAATTAAAGGATAATCTAGTTATCACTCGATAACCAACTGAATATATAAACGTTATTTTTTTAAGACCAAGTGGGTACCGTAAAATGGTTCCTGGTATTGCGGCTTTGAATAATATAATATAAACGCACATCCAAGTCCGCAGACGTTCTTCCGAAGCTAGTACCGATTTTCGTTCTCCACAACCCCCAGCGGTGCAAACGCCACCGCCTAAACGAAGTCTCGTGCAAACCAACTCCCGTACATACATATAGGAGTAAACTATTGATCCGTGAGTAGTCACGCGATTCCCTCGTACAACGCCACTCAAGCCTTTCTTGTGCCTTTTTCCTACCGCCCCCTTGCTCGCGCTACCCTCGGCGCTACCCCGTTCGGAACCTCCTCATTTCGTACGGAGTCGAACGTCCGGAGTCGCCCGCGAAGTCGCCTTCTTTGGCATTCCGCGCCCTTCCTTAGTCGCTGCCAAATTATTCCAGTAAAAATTCCCGAAACGCCTCCGTTGCACCGTTACACAACTAATTTCTTCTCGAATCAACTATATCCAAATTTCCTTACATTATACACTACAATAAAATACTTTCAGTAACTCCTCCGTCAACCTTAGAAATAGCTCACAAATTCCTACCACTGAATAACTACGCGATCTGACTCAATTGACAAAGCTCAACTAACACAATCCAATTAAAGTTGTACTGATCGTTCTCCGCAAATCCATAACCCGATAATTGCGCCCGCCTCGAGCTCACCGTCACCAATCAAGACTACAGAGTCGGGGATCGAACTGCGAAATCATCCTCGCAGCCGGACTTGTGAACAAGCCCGCTGCAGAATCATGATCGTCATACCTCGGCGTCATTTCCGTTCCCGAATCACGCCCAGGCTCGGTACGTCCCGGTTACAAGCAGAAAACGCGCGCAACGGCCCCCCGAGCCGTCCTATCCAATTAAGCTCCTCAAACAGGAAGCACCGCGAGGTGTGGACAGAGTGCAATATCGGGCCGCGGGAATATGACCTCGCCCTTTTATTTCATTTCGCTCGGCGGCGTCATCGCCTAGGCCTCACCTCTTTCGCGAGGGTTCGAGGATCGGGTGGCATCGCCGCGGAAACCGGGGGAGAAAAAAAGGCGCCGCGCCGCGCCGCGCCGCGCCGAGCCGAGCTGGTTTCACCGATTTGCCCAGCGCCATCATCACCTACCGCCACCCTTTAACTCACCCCATTCCGCCCTCCGGGCTTTATCACCTGCCATCGGCTATCTCGAGGCTCTATACCCACCTACGGGAGCGCCTCGGTTAGGTCTTATCGATAATGGTCCTATTTTTGGAATCTCCGCCCATTCTTCGCGTGACCTACCTCTTCAACCCTTACCGTCTACGTACCCGCTCCTCCCCCTTCTACGTGTCAAGTATGAAGTCAGGAGCTACGTGGTCATCGAGAGGTGGGAATCTTTTTAGACGGTTAGGTGGGATTTTCTATGAATTTTGGATTTCGTTTGTTACGTGTACATTCTGGAGAAGGGAGTAGGGTTAGGCGAGACTCTTCTTGGATTTTGCTTTTTCTTTATTATCTTCGTTCTCTGGAGAAGGATCTAGAAGGGGCACCGAGTCCTTGAGGATAGGGGTGACTCGTACGCCTCCGTTCTCTTCATCGCTGAGATGATCAGATTGCCTGCAGTAATTTATTCGAGGAACGGGCTTCTAATTGTTAACATCAGAAGCAACTTCTAAGTTTTTATAAAACGCCTATCAGCGATTTCGCGTGACTTTCATTCCAGTAAGTCGATCTACGAATGCTTATCTTCGTATTCCTCATTCCGAGCAATCTTCATTGCGTATCTTTCAGTGATTCATTACCTCCATCTGCCTCGCGATAAAATATAACATCGACATTTTGCAAAGGGTCAAACGATTATTGTCCACCGCGACGAAGCGCGTCAGACATATATCAATGCTTCCCGATAGCCGCACGCTCGATACCATTCAATACCCTGTAATTCCATATTACTCGATCACCGGTGTCCTCCATTGCTCGAACTTCTTTCCCCAGTATTCAATCACTTTTATCGTATCGACGATAAATGGTTCCGATTTCCCGCGCCGAGCATCTCGCCGCAGGAAGCGACGTCCGACGCGGAAATTGCCTGGCAAGTTCGCGCTCGCGTACACATCGGCGCGTCGCTCGGGATCTTTCGGTTCCTTCGGCGTTGCCGGGTTTAAATCAGCGTCCTCTTGATCGCGGGGGTGTTCGCAGCCGCGTTACACGGCGGGAAAGAGAGAGAGAGAGAGAGAGAGAGAGAGAGGGCGAGAGAGACAGAAGGGACGGGGGGAAAGTTCAAGTTAGCCTTACCTCTGGAAGACCGTTCGTGGCGGTTGGTCGGTTGGCGTGACTCGGTTCACGGATCGATAAGCAGCCGGAGGGCCCTCCGTTAACCAGCCTCGGGTCACGAGAATATCATTAAGCATGCCGGTGCTTTTCCGACCGAACAAACGGATCCGGGCTGGCTCCGCTCGACTTTTATCGGCCGGCCTGGCCCCTCCCCCACCCGCGATGACAATAAAAAATGAGGGAACACGGGCCTGCGGCTTTTTAGACTGGCCGCCGACGTAACACGAACGCCGCTCCTCGGCTGACCCGGCCTGCTCGCGCGATCGCCTCGGACCCCGGGGGTGGCTCGCGAACTCGAACGCACCGTTATTAACCCTTTGTTCCGCGACTTCTTTCGTAAGCGCACTCGATAAGGTAACCTTTGTTTCATGAATAATTTGAAGCAAGGAAGCGAGGAGCAATTGGCGAATCATCTACCTGTACGCGCGTTCGCTTTAGGGTACAGCTGTTGATATGAAAACAGGGTTTGAAGTTTATGTTTTAACACGTTGAATGCCACGGGGTCAACGGTGACCCCCAACCAAATCGAATTACTATAGCATACTCGATTAAACGATGATCATTTGAAAATATTTCTGTATTATACACGATACTCCCTAATGCGGTTTAGATTAACGTGCAATAATAACAATGCAACTCAATTGTATGGATTAATACTTCACTTTTTCCACTTTGCATATTTTGCTCTATGAAATCGTGCGACATTCGTGTTAATAATTGATATTTGGTTCTACTGGAAGTTAGAATTGCCAACGAGTCTTCGGTTTTTGTGCTTCTGAGAAGAATTCTGGAAACAATTTGGAACGTTGGATGACTGATTCGTAGTTGTAGGTGGACAGTTGTGTGTTGAGAGTTTTGGGTATGGTTTTTAAAATTACTCTCTATCGGCAGGTTACGAGATTTCTAGGTACGATAATTGATTCATAGAACCGAGCTGCATCAATTCCAACAGTCAATTTTCTAAATATTTACTTAAACGAACCGAGTAGTAAATGGCAGCGTATGTTGCGTTGTCCTTTTAAAAATCAGTGAGTTACTCTTTCATTCGACGAATCCGTGCGGACACTTAATACTGCTTGTCACAGATAAAAAGGTAATATCAAACACAATTTATGACATCCGTCAGCAGGAAGAGCTACCGACGACCGCAAGCGAACCGCGGCTGGGAGGTTATATTCAAGCCGCGATCGCGTTTAAACGGTCGTAAGGAAAGTCGAAAAGAAAAGAGGAAAAATGAAATTATCTGAAACGCAACCGGCGATAACGTTCGCGCACGCGGCCTGGCTCGACTCCGTTCCGCGGGCGACGCGGCGCACGCGATAAGAGCTCGTTTTCGAACGACCGCGCTTGTCCCGAGCGTAAACTCGTTAGGCATTATTCTTACAACTTCGTTTTACGATCTCGGTCGCGCGCGTAATGCCGGTTGCATGTCTCCGAGTGGACCGAATAGAGTCGAAGCGCATGGGACGCGTCGAGATACACAGCCACGGAAACGGTTCCCAGCCTGTCATTAAAACGGGCCTGTAGGAAATCGAGTCACTTTTCTATCAACACCTCTCTTTTCAACGCGCGCCGCGTGGCGACTACTGTGCACGAACCGGCGCGCGTCGATCTTCTGGTTCTACCGGTCGGGAGTAGTTAACGCTAGAACTACGTCCAATTAGTTCGGAACGGCGGGTTTTAGTTTCCTTATTTCGTGGGTATCGATATTTTCAAACTGCAATATCCGAAGTGATTATGAAAATGGTCTCGTTTAAATGCTGCGACAAATATCGAAAGAAATCGTGGAATAATGTATTGTCACGATCCTTATAAATTTACTATCAATTTTCCGTGAATTTATTGTTCAATTAATAAGCGATGCTTCCGTCTTATAGAGGCAGTCACCGGGTTCTCGATAATTGTAAAATGTCAATTACGAGTCGATTATCTTGACCCGTTTGGCAGATCTAGCGTTAAAGCTCGATTTCTCGTTACCAGCGTGAAACGCGTCGGACACCGATCAATTAAAACGTGTTCCCTCGGAATCAGCCGAGCGGAGTTTATGGAAATTGCATGGTAACGAGTGCTTATTATTTCGATTAGATTCCGATTCTCGTCACGAGAATCATTTTGATAATAGACCCGCGCGGGCATGAGAACACCTGACACGGAGTCGGGATCCCAGGTGCGAGTGTTATTAAATCGGAGGTTCATTAGGCTGTTTTTCGTTCTGATATGTTTTGCGCGATCTCGAAGGACTGTAATTACAGTGGTTACAGTTAGAATTGAATAGAATTGGATGCAAGCGTTTTTGAATAATCGTATGCGTGGCGAATCGGAGAAATGGATGGAGTCGAGGCGAAATTCTCTACGAAAGCATTAGATAATCAAGGTGGCGAGCAAATTTTCGACAGGAGATAAAATATAGGATAACCTCGCTGTCATTTCATACTTCGATCTTCCGGTGTTACCCGTACACAATGAATATCAATGAGCCGCAAGCTATTGTTCTCTCTAATAGAAAATTGTACTCTTGCACAACATGCGGATACGTACGCTTGACACGACACGTAAACATATAAACATGTCCGCACGTGTCCATACTTATCGTGTCTACGTAGCAACCTGTCTGAGCACTAACAATCATTGCTGCCAGGGTATAAGTCATAGATCCTGTAAATCGTGGTTTACCCGAGACATACACGCGCCGAATGTTAAGAAGCACCTGCGAAGGCTTGATAATGATTTACCAGCGCGCAGTTGTTGCATGAAGCCTCCACGTTTCCCTGTAAATTGCTCTATTCCCGCTACAACCAAACCCGCCTTGGTTCTAAGCTATCTTCCTAAAAGATCTGCCTTTCGTCGAGTTATCAGAGAAACGATCGTTAGAATTATCTTCTCTGAAATCGCCTATTATTCCATCGATGCTCGATCAACGAATACCTAAATTACTAAATTAAACACCCAATTCCTCAAATATCCGAGCATCATCCGCAAAGATCTAAAAGTCACCAAGCCAACCATCGCGGCAAATCCCTCTGAATGCCGAGGGTCCCTCAACCTTCCGGAAATCATCAGAAATTCACAAAGAACGGTATTCCATGGAACGCGTTCTATTTCTCTTTCCCCGAGCGAAAGGTTCGCGGGACGCTTTAAACGCGCCGGAACACCCGTGTCATGCGATTTAATGCGCAACCCCAACGTTCCCCGGCGGGACAATAAGTCCAGGATGAAAAAGGAGGAGCGGCGGAGGAAATTAAGAAGATAGGAAAGGAGCAAGTCTAATCGCTGCACGCTCGACCGGTGCACGCGTGGCGAGTCCAGATACGAAAGGAGGACCGGCGGAGGGGGGAGGAAGCGGGGCAGAAACAGCTGGCACGTAATGGCCGTTTCGCCCCCAATGATGCCTTCCAGTTTCCGCCGCGTTGTTATGAGTGGCATTAAGAACGTCTGCGGCTCGGATAATTTCGTTGCGGTCCTGCGTAATTCTCCCGGCCTCCTAGCTGCTCTTTATCTTCCACGGGTTATCGTGATACTAGAGGAGAGAACGCTAGGCGGCTAGAGATCCTGCGGTGCGTGACGCCCACCTGCCACCATCGGCCCCGTTCGACGGGCAACTACTGATAGCGACCGGCGGTCGGTCTGCTTCTTTCTTTTCTGCGCCTCGTGAAGTTGGCTATCATTCGAATGACTTTTTGCGGAGATGTTTCGAGTAATTGGTCGAACCAGTCCGTGGATGAATATTTTATCCGGGTACTTATTATTAGTTCTGTAATTACTATTAGTGGTCCGCCGTTATTTATGGAATATTCCGTCCGATCGCCGCAGGCAAATAAGGATCCGAGTTTATGGAGAAGTTCCAGGGAAATTGGAAAACTTTTTTTTTCATCTCCTTACGCGTGGACGGAGAACTACACGTGTACGCCGGGATTCCTGACGGCGAAACTTCGCGATGAGAGCGTTTGCTCTGTTTTTCGAGATAAGGGCGTTCGTGCGTGTTGCATTATTCTTGTTGAACAGTCTGTACTTTAACAGTTTCACCTTGCGCCGCGGAGTTATGTGAAACGCTGTTGATTAAAAATGGAGAGCCGCGCAACGTATAAACGTCCTTCGTCCGTTGGACGGAATACTTACGCCACGAGAAGTCACGCTGAATGCGTTATAATTAAACGGAAACTTCTACGAACACAGAAGAACGCAAGTAACAAGTATGACGAATATATACTCTGCCACGTTGAAGTTCGCCCGGACTTCTGCGGTTTCTTCGCGAAGTCGCGACGAGAACACCGGAATCGTCACGGAATGGTGTCCATCCGCATTGCGGTTCCCGAAAAAAAAGAGAGAAGTCCACGGGGGAAAGCTGAAGGGATAGGAGGATTTTAATCAATTCATACCTCGACGCAGGCGAACAACTTTTTGTCGACGTTGCGACTTTCATTTATTGTATCGCGTCACTGCAATTTCACGGTTATAACGCCGCATCAGTGAACGCGAAAGAGAATGACAGAAAAGAACGGCGAGACTCGCGGCGCTGATGAAAAAGTCGTTCATGTGCATCGAGCTTTAATCGGACCCGCTAAGTTTCGTCGGAAGATGGCTCGAAGATGGTTTCGGGAAGATTGTCGGGCTATCTTCGGCCAGGGTTCCCTTTGCCGGCGACGACTTCGGCGTAGGCATCGCGGTGCCCCGTCGCCGCAGTGCTGGCGCAGCGCCCTGACCTCAAAACATCGCCACCGATCGATAGAAAACTTCCTTTCTACCCTTTCTGTTGCGTTCTCCAGCCGGACTTCGCCGCGGCCCGAGAAGCTGCCGCAAGAAGATGAATATTGCACTAATTGTAAGACCCTTAGGAAACTCGTTCAGCCTGCTGTACAGGGTGGTCCATTTTTACACCGACGAACGGAGTCAGTATTCTACGATCAGAGACAGGGTAAACGCGCGATTCAGCGACTTTCCATCATTTTTCGTGTATCACTAATCTACTAATTCACTTCTGTCTAACTGGGTCGACTTCTTATTCTAATTTAGCAAAGAAAGAAGTGTAATGGAGTCTGACATTGGGAATTAGTGATTAATATAATTTATTTTTTGGGTGCAACGTGTGAAAATGATTATTCAGTAGCTTTATATTGAAATTGTTGCATTCGATTTCATGATACTACGGTGTTTTAAACTTTTCGAGTTTTGAATCAATAGTTTCGTATGACGTAATAACTCCGATGACATAGAAGCTAATCGCCCTCTGGAAAGCGAAGCTACTGTTCTAATCAATCGCGGTTTAAGCGTTAAGCAAAAATCAAGGAAACCTGTCATTTGGAGAAACGGCAAGAACATTCGTGATCGCTGCTTTGGCTCACCGGGAAAAAGCCTGTCGTAATCAGGATTTCCGGTGGCGGTGGATCATGAACGAGAGTGAAGCTCTCGGATTCAAGGTCGCTGAGGACTTCTTCGAGGATCATCGACCCGCGTCGCTCGAATTTCTCACGGTGTTTCGTGGTGGAGGGGGTTCTCTTGAAAATGAGGATCAGCTAACGTGTGTCTCTAAACTAGAGCTATTACTCATTATTAATTGCGTGTGCGAGATACTCGGGTACCTGATATCCATGAGACATCACGTAGAGCTAAAGTGCCAGGCTATCTTACAAGATATCCAATCATCAAACGTATTGTTACCAATCACATTTAATAATTATCTACTATTTCCTATGTTAAATATTTTTTAGTTACTTATAACTTATCCAAAGTTGTCATTGTTATACTAAACAGTGAACAAGAAATTTATAACATTAGATATTAGATAATATTAGACATAATGATATGAAATAGTAGATATTAGATTATGATATTAGATACAATATTATAATATTAGATATAATAATATTAGACATTCTAAAATTACATGCATTGTCAAAATATACACTACTTCGTAATTTCCATGTATCAATAGTACAAAGTGCAAGTTAATAATTAGAAAATATTCGTTAGAATTTTTATACAAAACTAGAGACGTCTAGTTTAAAGTAATGACTTCGCATTCTATCATTCGTCACGAAAATAAATTATATTGTAGACATCCAGATAACGCCTACAGTTAAATTACTCAATTAACACTAAAGCTACAGTTACAGTGTCTAATTTTTAATTTTCCATAAAAGTTAAAATAATACGTTTCTCGAAACTCGAAGTCTAGTCTCGTACCTGTGCAGACACGCAAATTTAATTAAAAATCTTTCTTAAGAATATTTACAAAATAAAAACTCTAAAGTGTGTCAATTTGACCCGTCCGGTAGTTTTAGCGTTAAAAGAGTCCAAAGTGGAAACATCAAGCGTAACATCCCTAACCAACAGAGAAATAATAGACACGTAGTCCCAACCATCTCGCAAGATACCCAGGTGCCCGTTTAATTTTTGCCCGCCCCGGGTTACCCGTGAGATACCCGAGTATCTCGTAAGTAACAACTTCACTCGGAACGTACCGTGATTTTTCTTAGCACCGGCCACGTGGTCCGCTATCTAAACACGGGCTCCGCGGTTTTTCGCAGCGCGCCGTTTCGCATGGGTCACGGAGTCCTGTCAGGATACACGGGCCCAGGAAGAGCACTCAACTTTATTGCCGCGAAGACTTCCTGCTGCTTTACGAGCTGCCGATACACCGCATCGTTAGAGAACGCCGGTCGAATTTTTGCTACACGATTTTCGAGCCAGTCCGTGGCCGCTCCGATCCCCTTCTGCCCGGCACCGGGAAAGAGTTACGCGACAGCCGCGATTACGGGATTTTATTACATTGTTGCGAAAAGCCGGGGGTTGCTTAATGATTTTACTACACCGTCGCAACGCCGCTTGTAATGTGCTCGATGTGGCAATTTCGAGTTGATTGTGTCTTGTCCAGTTTGCCGTTCGTTCTGCGGAGGATCAAAGGATCGAGTCGCTGCGATCGTTTCGTCATTTTTATTGTTCTCTGTTATGGGTAAGAAGGAACAGAGAGGGGTTTGTTTTAACGTCGAATGATAGTGGGTTAAGAGAGAATGATTGCTTACGGAATCACGATTTATAGAATTGTTTTCATCCGGAAGAGAAGATATGGAAGATCGAGCTGACCGTTGAAAGATTGTTCACTTGTTCTCTTATTTAGTAGAAATGAAAGTTTAAGGATAATCAGGGGTGGAGATGTATACTTTAGTGAAATAGTAATTAATGAAACAGTTCGCAAACTTAAAGCTCCGCGAATATCGTTGCAAATCGATTCACGGCGACTGCATCTATCGCCACCCTTAAATTGGATCACTAATTCACCGTAAATAACGTTTCCCAAGTGCCACGAATTGACGTTACTTTACCCGCGCGCCCAGAACGAATGTCAGCGAGGTACGCCTGTTTTATTGCGAGTCAGCAAACGAGAGAGGAATGACTTCCTTCTAGTTTACGAGGTGCCAATATATATAGCACCCCGATAAATCTATAGAAACGTCGTTCTTCTTTCGAGCACTGTTCGATAGCTTTTGTTCTAGCGTCCCTTCTAATGCTATTCATTATTTTACTCACTGATTTACAATCTCACAAGCTACACTGTGTAGAAGAGTCGGAACTGAAACCTCAATTTTTCCAAGGAAACTCCATGCATTCCATCGAATAGAAAGACTTTCCAAATATCCAATATCTTCAAAACCTCCACCAAAAGGACGAACTTTATTAACGTTACACTGTATCGAATTAACGCTTTCCATTAAAAGAGGAAGACCTCGAGAGCAATTAAGACAGCATATCTCGAGTAAGAACGTTTAATTACCACCGATCAATGCGCGAAGGATTGGCGTAATGCCTTCCGAGACATCTGCATCTACAGTCTGTTAACCCAATTTTACGACTCTACACTCATAAATATGAATGCACACGTAGGCATACCGGACACTGGAAAAGTCAACGACACGGGCGAATAAATTGATCAATGAAAATAAATTACTTTAACCATTCACCGCTAGGGACTCATTACGCGCTCGTTACGCGCGGATTGATTAATACGGTCCTCCGGGGCTCGCGTCGCTCCTCCGGGGCCTTAAAAGAAAGGACGACCGCGGAAACGGTCCCGGCGGGATATCGTCGGGACGTCATTGGGAGAATAAACGGGAGAACGATCGTGCTCGATGGATTCTCTAACGAAGAAAAATCCACCTGGAAAGCAACGTCGGATCAATATTGCTTTATGCTCGCGTACGGCGACACCGGTGCTTGTATGCTCGTTTTATTACGGCGTGTACACACGGCGAAGGTACGACTTCCTCTTGGTTTACGAGGTGTCGATACCGCGCCCCGTGTAAACGTATATAAAGCGAGTTTACTCTGGCCTCGCGCGCCTCGCGCCACCCGGACCATGTACCCGATCCCGCCGCGATCGAATGTCCTGTCGTACCGCGCCGAGGAAAGTGAAAAGAAAGGACACTTATCGGCCGACCTTTGCCCGTATCCTTAACCTTTCCTGCGGCCCTGCAGTCGCCGCGGCTTGACGACCCATTTTGACTGGGTTCTTTTCGCTCGCGGATATAAATAGAATTGAAAATTCCCTTGATTGTCGTGGGTGTACGCCATTGCTTGGGAAGGTTTCGTCAGGCGTTCGGTGTTCAGACGAGGGAAGAGTGTGAGGTAATACAGGGTGTGCTTCGTGGAAGTGTCTTCTGCAGTGTAGTAAACATAAACGGTTTGAATTATCGATAAAACTTATCTATCTTCGAGTATTTCTTTTGCAGCTGCGAGGTGGAGGTTGAGGAATTGGTTAATTGAATTAAATCAGTTGGACCTCAGTTGCACTTTTGGTCATTTGGAGAACTTTTTGTGACTGATTAGTTCTAGTGTTAAAGGAGTCTATGAATAAGTCCGTTTTACTTAGGTGATACAAATCTAATGAAATAAGGTTCAATTGAAGTATATTTTCTTCGATCTAATAAATATTCTAAAGAAAATAGAAAAATGAAACTGAAACGTGTCATTGAGTTTCTATATATAGGATTAATTTCATTTTCATTATGTAAAATATAGAATTAAGGCCGAGATATGTGACGCTGGTAGCGAATGTATTAACTTGGTAAAACGAGTTTATGGATTAATCGTGATTTGACACTAAGTATAGACTCAATTGCGATTATTCGATATTTCTATGCAAAGATTATACCTTTCTATAATCAGTGCTACAAGTGATTGGCAAGTGGATCCACCCTCGAAGATCACTGGCAAGCGACGGACTTGTCAATCCTCCAAGAACCCACCCTCTCCTCTGCTCCGCCTCGAATTTCCATCGTATCTTCCCGAAATCCCCTCGTTCCGCGCATAGAAAATTGAAAGTCTAATTTCGAGAAGGTAGATCCGCTCGCTGCTCCATCATCCCCTTATCCGCGTCCCAGTCAGCCGGTGATTCATTGAAGATTCAAAAGTTTGGCACGCCGCCCCGCGAAGGCGCGTCGCGCATCCAGTGGAGATCCAAACAGGTATTAGTCGCGTTATACTTTTTAACGGGCGGCGTATACGCAATACCGTGGAATAAAACCTGCCGCGGGGTTTACTGGCAACCCCGGGGCCGGAGATTTATGTCCTGAAAATTGGCACCGGGTCCCCGCCGCGGAAGTTACGGCTCGCTTGCTTTTCGAGTGACTGATATTTCACTTGCGCGGAACGCGGCGAACTCTCGGCCGCGGTGTCAGCAACTTTCGAAAGACGCGTTCCTGTTGTCGTAAAAGGAAATTCATTCCCTTTTAAATTGCCGCGATCCGCGCTGCCTTTTGAATTATGCCCGCCGCCAGCTCGACTCGACGACGTCGGATCTTCCGTCAGACGGAAGAGCCATGAAATTCCCGCCGCGCGGAGTTATCGTCGGAATACTGTTCCTTTTCAACGGAACGCGTTTGTTCAGCGTTGCTCCAGGTCATTCGCGGTGGAATCATTTTTCTACGAAATTAGGAGTATCGTGTCTCGCGGTGGACTCGAATTTTTCGAGTTATTCGTGGATGAGGTTTACCAAAGGTGATGTTTGATAGAGACTGTTGGTCGTTGAATGGAAAATTTTGTGGGATTAGCTTGTTTGTAACGGAATCCAATTATTGTTGGAGTTTCTAATTGATGTATATTATGATCTCGAGCTGTGAGAATCGAGGATTTTCGTGAATATTCACCGTGCGGGTGTTATCGATAAAGGTTCACGCGAGAACTGGTGATAAGCCGAGATACTGGCATTTCCGCGGATTGTCAGAAGCTACCCTTTCCGCCGGTTCCTCCCTCTGTTGGCGAACGGGGCTGTTTTCAGGGGTGCTCGTGGCAGTCTCGAGGGTTCGTTGGCATTTAAGTGACGGGCCAATCCACGGCGCCGCACCAAAGCAACGAAACGGGATGGCGTTGAAAACCGAGGTTGTTCACCGCGTAACCGCCATTACGGAGAACCGGCAACATGACGTGACTTTTAATCTTCATTTCCCTTCCCCTCGTTATCATTACTCTGTCAGCGTCACTGACACTTTCATCCGGTCCCTTTTAATGAAATTAATCCTGTCCTTCATATCCGGTCATCTGCAGTGGAACTTTTCTTATTGTTCCCTGTATATTTACAGTGATCGATACGTGGGAACCTTTTCCATATACACAAACGAACGATTAGATTTCACGTTAAGTCAATGAGTACCACTGATATCAATATCCGAACCATTCGCAACCTAATTCAATACTTCCCTTTCGTCTACGATCGTCGCAATTTGTCAGAAACGCGAGACGTTTCTCCTGTAAATATCGTTAAAACAAATAATATTATTTATATAATTTTCGTGTATAATAGTATAAACAATCCTTCGAAATGCCGTTGCTAGCTGAATAAATTCAGAACAAACGCTGGAATCCCGGCTGTACAATCATTCAAGCAATAACAATTCCATAAAAAAACGACGGTCCGCATAAAT
This sequence comes from Nomia melanderi, assembly GCF_051020985.1. Taxonomy (NCBI): domain Eukaryota; kingdom Metazoa; phylum Arthropoda; class Insecta; order Hymenoptera; family Halictidae; genus Nomia; species Nomia melanderi. Next base: position 11,480,777 of record NC_135007.1, read on the forward strand.
TCCACCATGCAGACCCGTCGCCGTGAGACCATAATTTTCCCCGCCAGTTTTCAGGATACCGCGCGCATAAGGAAGCGGCACGCGAGTATTAAAAACTCCCGGCAAACATAAATAAACGGGAAAAATATATCGGTGATGCGGCAGCGGTCCTTAACGAGCCAATGGAACTCTCTTCCTGAAACGACTGGTTCATCTTCACTGTATTAGGGCGTATCAATCGCGAGCGGATGACTCATCACACCTGGAATGCGCCCATATTTCATCCGGATTGAACGTCCCCGCTTACGCGGCCATTTTAAATGCTAATCGGCCGACTCGCGGAATAAATGGTCTCGCCACAATCGACAACACTTTGCTCCCATTCAACGACGCCTCGGGTCCCTGTCTGATTGGCTTCCGTCGCGGCGACGCCTTCGTCGTAATCTTACGTAACGGATTGACAGGTAAACCCCCCGCCGTACCCCCACCGCGGGCCGCGGCGTGGGTGTAAGCGGACTATAAACCTCCGTTGAAATACAACGGGGTGGCTATAAATAATATCTCGATAGGGAGGCATGAGCGATTTATGGCCGATCGTGTGTGCTCGGATTATGCAAGCGTTACGAATGCCACGTCGCGCTGCACGCGTGAAAACTAATCCCGATTTCCGCGGGATTTCCTCCGCGAGAAAAACGCCCCGAGCTCCTCGGGCTTGTTTTCGCGCGGGGAATTCTGGTCGAGATTCTTTACTGCGTTTCTGATAGAATAATACAATTGTAAGAGTGTTCTATCTCTAACTGATAGGAAATATTCTTTAGTATTCGATGGTGTGATTTTATTTTTGGTTAATTTCTTAGTCTCTCTTATTATTATCGAAAGTTTCATAGAGAAAAGCTGGATGTAGAAATGTTCTCGAAGTAAAAACAATCGAATAAAATACTACATTACCAATCATCTTAAACACGCCGGTACCGCAATTGCGGAATTTTTAGCTTATCGTTGAATTAATAGTTCTACATTAATGTAACATTTTAGATATAACGCAAATCTAAAAATTACAAAATCGAATTCCTCAGTCTTTTTCGTAGGTTACAAACTTCGGTTTGATGGATGTTTAAAGATCAATATAATCACCGACGCGTTTCCAGTAGCTGAAATTTAGCCGGCCTACAATGTGTTAATTATTATTATCAAAGCATTAACCCTAATCTGACCACGATGTGAGTCACATTTGAACTTTTTATTTAAATTTTTTGATCATCTCATATTGCATTTCCAAAAGTTCTTATCATCTTGTAAAATTTCGGTCCTATAAACAAAAACAATATTTTAATCATTCCTTTTATTCTCATAAGTGACCGAGAGTCACGTACGATGAGGGTTAAATTATATTACCCGTATTTAATTATTATCGACGACTTCGTCACCCGTGTTTCGATGGATCGGATACACGAACCGTTCACAGAGACGCTTCGACCATCCCCCATCGTCCATTGATCACGCAGCGATCAGGGTTGCGAAAGGACAGAGGGAAGAATAGATCGAGCGAGGTTAGTGTCGGGCTGTCTAGGTCACGGATCGGTCGGTGTTCTTGATCGGCCGTTTATCCGAGCGCAGTCGTGACCCAGTTGCCGTTACCGGTAATGTTAATCGCCATCCTCGACCGGCACGTGCGCTGCACAGTTATGCGCTTTTTGTTTGCCGCGCGACTCGCCCTGCTCGGGAGTCAGCGCAGCGGCGCGTTGTTCTACGTTGACAATCGGGTTCATGCACCTAGCACTGTTGCTAAGGGAATCCAGTTCGGACTGGCTCGTTACCAAAATTTCCTTTGCAAATCGCTGCGAATCGTTGCGATCGTCTTCGAAGAGTCTTCGCCGTCCGCGGAATAACGACTCGAACTGGCTTATTGGCACGTCGAAAAACCGGACACGTAAAACGCTCGTAAGTGCAACTTCATTACTACCATTAATCCACGTACAGCTGACCATTAGGTGCAATTTAAATGCCTCGTTTGCTCGTGTAGGAATCGTTAACGGTCGAAATTACGAATGTAATAATATAATTAGCAATGTCAATCATATTGTCTCGCGACGTTATACTCCGCGTTTACGGCCTTCGGTGGTAATTAGTCAATCGGTGAAACAGCAAGTAATTTATGAGTCCACTTTATGGATTCTCGCAATCGATTATTTAATAGTCGATGTTTCCGTTGGTCCGTGGAAATTCAATTTCGCGAAAGTTAGGTAATCTATTTGTCTACGGTTTATGGAATGTTCGATTTTCACGGATTCTTTTTGGTTCTTGAATTTAAAGAGATCGTATCAGGAACAACGTTGAAATCGTGTCGAATGTTCATTAAGTGTTTCCGATTTAATTCCGATCTATGGCACACGCGTGCGAGACATATGCATGAAATCCACGGTCCTGTTACAAGTATTAATTTATCGCATTCCAGTTACCGCCGTTACAAGAACCAGATAAGACCCCGACCATGATAATCCGCGGATAGTACCAGGGAATCCTCCGAGCATATTAGACATGTTCCTTGTCAAACTAACGATCAATTAATTTTTTACAACGCCTGTTAACATTCGCTCGCGTTCCAGCCAGGAAGATGGCGATTCGATCGTCCACGGGGAACGGCCGCGGAGACATTAAATTATTAACCGACCCGAGTGAACGACAAACATTAACTACCATTAACAGCTTTTCCTTAAACCTCGCCGTCGAATCGGGCAATTAAAATTTCGCTCTATTTCGCCGTGCTCGGGAAAGAAAACGCGAGGCTCGTTAATGTCAGAAACTGGACCTAACGATCCGCGGAAAGAAAGAAAATAAGAAGAACTCGCTGCGAGGGTTGTCGAGCCGCGTCTTGTTAAGCAGCCTACACACGTTGGTGCATGTTCCGATGCATCCACCGCTGGATTTCACGAATCGACGTTAGAAGCGGTTAGCATCGACTCGGGAATCAGAATTCTCAATTATTCGACAACGCAAGTTTGTTCGGGCATTTCAATCTTTGGACGAATTTCATTCGGTGGGTAATAAAAAGCAGAATTATCTATAGAACAGATCATTTCTACGATCACTAGAGTCGTTTCCTTTCAGCTCTTTTAATAATTATAGAGGCTTAGAAAATTGTTTCTTTGGAGTAACCATTTTCTTGCCTATTTCTTTGAACCTTTATTCACTTTTTGCGACATTCTCCCTATTATTGATAATAATACTGAAATTACGAAATAATCCAGTATTACGAGGCACGTTCAACGTCGGTCACGCGACCAACCGAAAAGAATTGTGCAAACTGAAGGTCCCTATACACGATGAGATATTTCTTATGAAACGACGAGTTCCAGTATTTTCTGTTATTTACACAGACATATAAACGTTTCGTACAATCAGTACAAAAAGTATAAACTCAACATTTGTCTTCTGAGACATCTCTTATCCTATATAAAAGCCATAACACGACTGCCACGAGAATTTCCAGCGTTTTGATTAGTAATACTTATTCTTCAATAACAAAGGCAAATGACATCCAATAAAATTATTAATGATTTAGTATTATAGTAGTCACATTACGCTACGGTCTAGCTACTTATGTCACTAAACATTTTCATTTGAGATCAAGTTTTTTATTGTAATTGTTCTCCATCAAGCAAGTGTTAACCACTTGCGCTGGAAAGACGTGCCACTCATCGAGACGTTTCTATCCCAAAATCCTCAACGACGTCTTTCATTGATAATCTTTTTGCATTACGCCTATTGGATCACTTCGAGATGTATCACTCTATACAGAATGATCAACAAACGAAACAAGTGTACATATCAGCGTAAAATAGGTAAGAACGAAATTCATCGCGGAAGACTGCCAGATTTCTGAGTTCATCTCCAGCGCGAGCGGTTAACGCCGACGCAGGTTCCCTGAAACCTAGAAGTCGATCGGTCGCAACACGTCCCAACGTGTGTAGAGGGCTTTAGGCGTGCGTTCCTAGCGGAAATAAAAAGAGCGCGCGGAGGGCCCGGTGGATGGAAAAAGGTCGCGACAGGAAGACGCTCGGATCCGCGGCGAACGAGAGAGAGGGAGATAATGACATGCTTTATTAAGCTCGGGCATTCCAGGTGCCTTTTTGCAGGTAATTATACGCTCGCACCTAGCGAGTTACACCGGTGGCACGACGTCTAATTACTCTTAATTACGAACAAAAGCACCACCCTCAGACACCGCGATACGCGGAGCGTGATAAAGGCGGCCGGGGTTTACGGCGGACATCGTTGCGCTTTCAAAGTTCATCGGTCCGGCAAAAAAGTGTCCGCGCTGGCGCGGAATGATCGTCCGCCCGCGAACTGAACTGATACGTTCGTTCGGTGGACAGGTTCTAGGTGTTCATCATCTTACGAGCGCGATTTTAGAGTCCAGTGCACGCGGGACTTGTTTCTGGGAATGACAGTGGAACTGTCTGCTGCTGGATCATTGTTGTTTAGGGGAATGGGGGTGTCTTGGAAAGAATCTCCTGTTACTGGGAAATTAGTGAAACATGTTAGTAGCTGGTTTATGAGTTTTTCAGTGTTTGGTGAAATTCATGGTACGTTGGTAGATTGATATACTTGGGAGATGGAATTAGTTATTTTAACTTTCGAATGGCTGGTTTGTTGGTTGGATTGTTTTGTAGTAATTTGAATGGAAATAGTTGTAGAAAGTTGTAAGAGCTATAATTAGAGAAGTGAAGAGTTAATACAACTATATGTGGAATTCTGGAAAGGAGATTTTAGATGGAATGTGGATGACAGGATTTCGTTGTAAATGCAACGCGAGTTCGTTCTATATATTCAAATGTTGTTATCCATTCGATTGGAAGTCAGGTACGTTGCGCATATTCAAAGGTAACCGTAGAAATTTGAAGCCGGCTTTAAGAGTGAAACGGTACGTAAACTCCAAGACGGAACCGGGAACGATGCAAATGCTGTTCGATGAAACTTGACCCGTGAAGAGAGTCAACCAGGTGAGGGGATTAGGTATCTGGCGCAGTGGAATCGAGACCAACGCCACAGAAAACGTACTACTCGAACGATTCCATTTCCCTCTTGTTTCACGCTGAAATGTTCGTCGTTCGTTCATCGGCCGTCGCCGCCGAGCGGAACGATCTTTCGTTTTCATTCGCACGCACGTTTCCCGATGCGAGATATTTTCGGACTGCCTGGATACGAATAAACGATAGTCCGTTACTTCAGTAGAAAGTACATACGGCTGAGGAGTGAACTGTTAGTCTCTACGCGAATTGAAATTTTTTTTAGATGCTCGTTAGGGTTATTGAAATTTTGGAATTTTAAAACGATGGAGTGTTGAAACTCTGAAACTTTGAAACGTTGAAATATTGAAACTTTGAAACTTTGAAACTTTGAAGCTTTGAAACTTTGAAACTTTGTAACTTTGTAACTTTGAAACGTTAAAACGTTGAAACGTTGAAATGTTGAAATGTTGAAACTTTGAAACTTTGAAACGTTGAAACGTTGAAATGTTGAAAATTTGAAACTTCGAAACTTTGAAACTTCGAAACTTTGAAACTTTGAAACGTTGAAATGTTGAAACATTGATACATTGAAACGTTGAGACTTTGAAATTTCAAAACATTGTAACTTTATAACTTTGTAACTTTGTAACTTTGTAACTTTGTAGCTTTGTAACTTTGTAACTTTGTAACATTGTAACTTTGAAACTTTGAAACTTTGAAACTTTGAAACTTTGAAATATTGAAAAGTTGAAACTTTGAAAATGTGGAATTTCGAAATCTAAATTAAATAACGAATCACCTCTTATCTGCGAGGCATCACGAACATTCAAACAATCCACGCACAGCCTTCGTTCCACGAGCAGTGTCCTTCAAGAATAAAGTAGCACTTGGCAACACTTAATAACACCGCCGCTTAATTAACCGCATTCGAAAGAGATCTCCCGTTCATTAGATTCCGATACGCCGCGCGTGGTTTCCGGAGTAACGCGATGGCGGCCGATCACCCCGGTCAACCGGAAGTCGATCGAACTGCGCGTCGATCCTCGCTGAACTTCGTACGATCGGGAACGTTCAGCGTTATCGCGGTCTCGTCGTACAAACTCCGAAGATTTACGAACATCGTTCCGCGGATCGCAACTTTTCAGCAACGCGTATCGCCTGCGTCGTTGCCGCGCAACAACAGGAAGTTGTTTCACATGATTCCAAACGGGTGACTCATACTCACGCACCGGAGAGCTCTCTCTCTCCAGGTAATCGAACGCGATCATCGTTCGTCGATAATTCTCTCGATTAATTAATCAACATCCCATGCTCTTGGAAATCTCGCCGACTCGCAATTACGTCGTTGCGTAACGGCCACACGGCGGATGAAAATGTGCCGAGCCTCTTTTCCGTTAATTGGAGTTAATTGGTATAAGTTGCGCTTCTCCGCCGTGAATCTTATACAGTTACCAATACGCCGTCGAATTGATTAAGCTATCACTGAAATTTTCCATTTTCGTTTTTCAGCGGATTAATATGGAAATCGACGATTAACTGGAATCGACTCTTAATAAAACTACTCGATAGAGGATTAAACGGCGCGCGACGCTTACGAACGACAAAACGTCGAACTGTGCGAGGTCTCGTTCGTTTTTCCCATCTTTTCACGGTGAATGCCGTTTTGAAAGTATAATACGCGAATCGCGCGCGATCAGACGGATTGAAAACACAGCCGCATTTCGATTACACGCTATTTTTTCTCGCGGGTTCGCCGGTAGCCGAGGCGGAAGGGGGAAAAAACGCGCATGCATAGACTCATTTACATGCTCCGCTTTAACGTAACGAACTGCATCGCGTGCGCGCGGACCGCCTATGCACCTTCTCGGAACCTGGCTGGACGAGTGCACGCTATTACGGCTCCCGTAATTCCTAGAATAAATATTCCTTGCTGTTACTACTAACCTTCCTATATTTTCTGAGAAGTTCTACGCTGACATCGGATCGCGATAGCCGGACTACCTGCGGTTTGCAAATTCGATACTTCGGGGATCGGCGCAACGGGCATCTGTGCGCAGGTTTCCCCTTTTTTCCTGTGGGCTACGGTGTTTCCTGGCTCCCGAAGTACATTTTAATATTACTTAACCCCTCGCCCTATGATTTCTTCGCCAATTACACTCGACGGAGATATTTTATTCTTCACGCCTCATTAGAAAACAGAAAATTCTACACTTGTTCTATACCTACTTTTACCCGGAAGCATTACATTTAATAATAGAAAAACAATATTCAATTCATACTCGGAAGAATGAAGCGATACTTGTTACATTCTACTTGAAATTTTCACGAACCCGATACGATAGGGCAAGAGGTTAAAGTCCTATTCTACAATAGACACCAAACAAAATACATATCATCGATCAACTGAAAAATTAAGTATACGAACGATCGAAAGCCATGAATGCATCGGTAATCCCTACACTGGCAGAATGCAGCTGGAAATATTCCCAAGATCGTCGAAAATCACGATTTACCAATCAACAATCTTCGCTACTCTCGCGTTTCCACTTGGAACTCTCGCGAAGTTTCATAAAGGAAAGTACGTCTCGTCAGCGAACGTTTTACAACCCCTTCGGATAAGAATTCCTTCCTCTTCCTCTCCCGTTTCCCCCTAGTCAGGCAATTTCCCTGGATATTCCCATCGAGAAACACTTACTCGAATCTCGGCAGTAAAACAAGCTCGGCGCGGGCGTGATCCCGCGGATAGAAGCGGTCCACCTCGTTTCACGTGGTAAAACTTGATAAGCGAGCGAAACGAAAAGAGGGTTGCGAGCGATAGCGCTCTCCGGAGATCCTCCTCGCAGATAGCGGCCGGCCGGTAATAACGCGCTGGCCGGCTCGGCGCGGCGCGGCGGTCCGCGTGGCAGGTTGTTATTCCCGGTTATTATTTATCCATCGTGGGCGGCGCGGCGAGCTGTTTACACGGGGACGGTCGAAACGTCGCACGGAACGTTAATTATTATTCTCGCGGATGGACACTGGCGATCGAACATCGCCGGGACCTTTAGGTGTCCGTCGCCATTCCGGACACGTGATAATGGATGGGGAAAACGTGCACGACTGTTCTGTCAACTTCTAACAAGTGGAAGCTTCTTTTTCCTGTCCCCTGTTTTTGCACTTTAGCCGACTGGATGGTTAGCGCAGTTTCTTCGGGTACGAATTAGACAGGATTTTTCTGGGGAACGTTCTTGTACGGTGAAATAAGAATCTTAGCGATCTACCATGTTCTTGGGAGGAAACTCTAGTTTTTAGATTCTAGGTTTATGATAGTTTATCTTTCTTGAGATTTACTTGGAGTTCGTTAACCCTTTGCACTCGGAATGTTTCTCACTAGAAATGTTTAACATTTTTTGACGAGGCGAAGACGATGTTCCTTGAAGCTAACTCGAAGCGAAGTCACAAGTACGTTGAGAAACGAAGGTATTTTATTCCAATATTTCACGTATCAAGGCATTGTATAAAGTTCAACATTAAATATCAGATTTTATAGTTCTGTCAAATCAAATAGTGGCTGAGGGTCGCCTTCCGAGTGCAAAGGGTTAATAAGCAGATGTTCTTTATTTCTGATAATATAGTTGTACCTTCAGAAAGTTCGGTAAATTGCCTTCGGCTAATAATAAGCTGATAAATGAATCTTTGAATATATTGAAACGTTGAGACTTTGAAATTTCAAAACATTGTAACTTTATAACTTTTTAACTTTGTAACATTGTAACTTTGCAACTTTGCAACTTTGTAACTTTGTAACTTTGTAACTTTGTAACTTTGAAACTTTGAAACTTTGAAACTTTGAAACTTTGAAACGTTGAAACGTTGAAACGTTGAAACGTTGGCTTCAACTAATAATAAGCAATAAGAATCACAGTATCTTTGAACCCATAGCTTCATCTGAAACATTTTCCCGTGGCTTTCTAGAATGTTAGTTCTTTGTTGCCGGCTGGTAACTGGATTTTCAACCTTATAAAGATCGGCAAATTGACCCGGGTTAATAAGAACGACGGGTAACAAGGTAATGAAAAAGAAATGCTCGGTGGTCCCGATACAGGAGGCATCGGGCTGACAAAGAATTTTTCCTGCAATCGATAACGAGGCCCTCGTTGCTTCCGGAGCGTCGTGGCAACCGGTGTTTTGAGCCCGCGCGCCCACCGCCGGCGCTCTAACCCCACGCGCCTTCGACCGAACCGAATCGCGCCACCCTTCGCCGCCACGACCTTCCGCGAGTTTGATTAATGGCACGCTGGGACTCATTTCCGACGAAATTTTAACCTTTCCTTTATGCGCAGGGGACGGGGGTGGGGAGTGGATACGATCGAGAGGAATGATGTCAGGTTTACATGTTTCTTTCTCACCTCTTAATGCCTCGCCTATTACGTTGATACAAAGATAGTGACTTTTATTAGTTTACAATATTATTTAGATTTTTGTGTTTGATTCATTTTGTATGTAACTGTGTTTGTATAATATGTATTTTCATTTTATTAAAGTATTTATTGAAAGAGGTGAATATATTGATGGTTGCTTAACCCTTTGCACTCAAGAGACTCTCAGTCACCACTTGATTTGATTCGCAAAATTATAAAGTCTTGTATGTAATATTAAGCTTTGCATGATGCATCAATATATGGAATATTGAAATAAAATAACTTTCCTTCTTAATTTATATATGTTTCTTCGTTAATTAGTTTCAAAGGACATCGTCTGTATCTCATCGGAGAATATTGAATATTTCTAGTGAAAAACTTTCGAGTGCAAAGGGTTAAGTATTGACCCGCGATTGGTTATGCAGATTAGATGGTATACGAGGATGATGTGGAATGGAGTTTCGAGTGTTTCATTTAAGGTTAGATACGTTGATAAGGAACTATAAGAGAAATGTAATGATAGTTCGGTTGATATGGTCAGCGTGGTGTATACAGTTCTTTGGTAATAATAAAATACGAATGTGTCTTATCGACGGAGTGTGGCAATTAGCACAATTGCCCCTCGCACGACACGTAAAGTGGAACAATATACAATTTACTGTGTCCCATGTTCAATAAGGCGAATTCACCTTGGCTGTGCCAACAAAGGCGAAAGAAAAAGGAGGGCAGGCAACCTGATTTTATCGGCCATGAGTTAGGATGACATTGTAGCTTCATGCTTATTTCTGTACTCTTTAATGTTCGTACCACTATTCTCATATTTGTATTGATTACACCAATTAATCAGGCCTTTGATTCGGTTGCAATTAAAACACTGTTCACTGCATCGCACGAATAACGTGAGATTCCTGTTTGATTCGATCAAAGATTTATATGTATCAACGTCCACGACTATTTTCAAATATATTTCTGATATACGAAAATTTCCATTTTTCTTCATTGAAATAACAAATGACAACTAGAATGCTATTTCGAAAATTTAATAAAGAAATTATATTAAAGGCAACAATTTTTACATTTTTATACAGTGGAACCTCTTCAGTGTCATTAACCCTTAGCACTCCAGATGATTTTGTAATCTGCCAACAACTCCAAGCCGTTTTTATAGTATCTCTAGCACAAATGAAAAATATTATATTGTAGCATCTCTTAGATTTCTTTATTTTCCTTCTTAATACAAAATTTGGATGAAGATCCAGTAGTCTTGAGGTAGTTCTTCTAAATTTATTCATTAAAATATTTATAAGTATAAACGGTGTCATAGTGCAAAGGGTTAAGTTAAAGAATTGTGAATTACGTATTAGTTGACGTAGTAGAACCCTGCGAACAAAACGATGTCGCGTCTATTATGCCAGCGGTGTTCCATTTACATAACGCGCGGTTCGGCGAAATGGAACGGGCGACGAGGACAGAAGGAAAGAAAAGAGATGGAGGAAGAATTTCGCTAAATCGCTTTAATGCGCCCGGTCGCGATTCCGCCACGGTTGCGGCGGTTGATTTCGCAATAGCCACGGTGACTCATGGTGCTCCCGCATGGAAAACGAAACGAGAAAATCCCCTCTTCCCTGGGTAAAGCTCGATTACCTGATCATTCACCGTTGAACCGATTTTGACATCACTTGTGAACCGAAATTGCTTTTAATCCTATAATTTCCAGCGAAAAGGCAGAGATATAAATCAATTTCTAACACGTATCCGTTCAAGAGATCGTCGCATCAATATTTGTCAGGATTAAATCGAACCTGATCAAAAATATTCATCCGCATCTCAATTATAGAACATATTTCCTGATATTAATTTACATATGTATCTCCGTAACAGAAAACGCACTAGAAATTCAACTCGATGCTATCTTCTACGTAAAGTTGAGTGCATTACCGATAAAAAATGAGCGATTCCTTTAATTAATGTCAAGTGGCTTTGCGTCGTAAGTTAGAGGAACCCTCTAATAATCGGCTATTCGACTCCGGATGGAGGATTATAATTTGCCATTGTAAAAATCCCGGTGAGCCTGAAACATTCTACTTAAACAGACCTTGCGGAGCTGGATTATGGTCATTTCTGTGTCTGAAACGGCTCGACGGCGAGTGTTAAACGGTAGGTTTAGGACAGGTTCAAGAAAGCTGCGTCGGTGGAAGGTGTACCTACGTGGGTTAGAGACGGAAGCAGAGGTGCTCCGGAGGTAGCAACGCTAACGGGATCACCGATACGGATCATTAGCGTTCGCCGATGCACGGGAGAGGGACGTTCCACTGAGACCACGAAACGCGTCGGGTCGCGAGCAGCCACGAAATCGGTCGGGTCGTAAATGATGTTAAAATCGATCACGCCACCGGAGGTTTTAATCCTCGCATAGCGTTGCCATTTGGCAACGTACCCGCTGTATTTCCTCGCGCAGCAGACATGAAAGAGTAATAACTTAATCTAGCATTGAATCAATCACCAAAGGGATTTTATTTGATGAGATTTATAAATATATATATGGATGTATGAAGTTAGAAGAATTATTCTCTATTTGCTTATAGAATCAGTCGTAGCTTGAACTGAATATTTTTATCGATGAATTCGCGGTTATTGCGTTTTTGCTATTAAATTCATGTGTCCGACTGATGATTATATGTAAAGTATAATTGTGGTAAATATTCAAGAATGTGTATTGTGTTCCCGCATCCATAACAACGTGGAATATTTTCAGTGTTCACCGTTGCTCCCGATAAAAAGGCAACGACTCTTTTGTTTGTGCCGTCATTGTTTCAGGAAAGTGTTGCGGTTACAGTCAAGCACTCTTGCGCAACTCGCGCGACCTTCGCATTGCGCGTTTTTCTTAGCGCGTGTGAACTTATATTTCACACTTAAGCGAGTCTGCGTTTTTACGAAACGTTCGACTGTTTTTTCTGTTTCGAAGAAGAACCGTGTCGATTCAGATTGACACGATAACTTGCGATCGGATCGGGACGCGTCGAAAGTCGTTGAATATCGAGCGCAGCCTAAATCATCCTCCTCGCGTTACGCGTGCGTTTGTTAACGGTACATTTAATTACGGGGAGCACATGGTAATTCAGGAAGTAACTGTTTACTTCTTTTTCCTTCGAAAACCTATTTGAAAGCGCGGCTCGTGTACGGATGATATCGTTGCGTTCCCTTTCACTTCTTAATAGTCATGCCGAAACGATGGAAAAATTCGATCTTTACAATATACTACGTGGAAAGGAAGAAAAAGGATTCGCATTAATTGTAAAGTGCACCGTGCAGAACGTCGGATCCGGGAAAAAAATCGGGATGAAGCAAGAGAGGCGAATGAGACGGCAATACATTCTGTAACGTACATACTTTGCACGTGTAAAAGCTTATTATAAAGGTGATTACTGGATTCGAATTAAGGGTAGACTAGTTCCGTAACTGTACGATTATTTTCTGGGATAACGAAATCCGAAGGCAACAGAGAAAAAGAAACCGTAATTGCCGATATGCACCGGTTGCAACACAATCGATGACGTAGAATCACGGTGAAGGTTTCCAGGCGCAACAGCTTGTCATTTTCTTATCGATTAAACAAAAAGAGTCGTAGAGCCGACCGTTTCACTCTGCGCACTCGGCGAAACAAAATCAACCGTGAACCGCGGGCTAAGGCAGTTCTTCAATTAAACGGCTTAGCTTCGAATCATTGGTTGGAATATTAATGAAAGAAGCAGAGGGGAATCAGAAAAGAATTACACTGTTTATAATTTTATTAATCCAGTATTGGTTTAATATTTAATATTGACTATTGAACTATATAATACTGATTGATAGTAAATATCTACCAAATTGAATTTAATGATTTAATAATAATTTAATAATATAATATAATATTATAATATATAATAGATTCAATTTGGTAAATATCTACTACCAATCAATATTACATAGTTCAATAGTCAACATTAAAAGCTAAACCAATGCTGAATGAATAAAACTACAAACAGTGTAATTCTCCTCTGATTTGCCTTTGCTTCCTTCATTAATACTGTAATCGATAATCCGAGGTTGAACCGTTTAATTGAAGAACTGCTTCTTCGTTACGAATATGAAGAAATTTTTATATCGGAGTTGATAAAATGCTCGTTTCCTTAATACTGTAAAACGTAGTCAGCACAATTTATCAAGTTGATTAGACGGTACGAAAACGTGGCCAGCCTCCCGAAGATTAATTACGGATAATTACCAAATAATTCCTCTGTCGGCGGAATCGTCACAGTCGGAGCGGGTTCAAGAAGCTCCGAGTGCGTCCATTGTTTCGCCGGGACGCATTGTTGTTGCGCGTGGGTTTCGCGGCAATTTCCTTCTAATTGCATTAAGCACGGCCGTCGTAATGAAAACGAAAAAAAAGGTACTTGATTTGTAGCCGCGCTCGGCACGCAACGTTTAGAGACGTTTAATTGCACCTGGAAACGTCTGGAATTGTTCCTCGTGCCTCGTATGATTCACGGCCATCCGCGGCCAGACAATGTGTACAAACCTCTCGCGCTTTCCTCTTTAGCCTCTTCACCTTATCCCCTTTGATTAAAAGCCGTTACACGTTTTTCGGCAATTTCCCACGTGTCCTTTGATAAACGAATACCAGAAGCGCAGCCCTTTTTGCACGTGATTGCATAATCGCACAATAAGGTTGCACAACGAAGCTCTTATTAGCGATATTTCTTATTAAGTTACCAGTTACGTAATCAATTTCTAATACCTTTTGCATAGATATATAACGTGTGAAACATACCTGCGGCGTTCACGTATTTCCTGTTTCCTTGTTACAGATATTTAGAAGAAATGGGACTGGCCGAGAGAGAAGCAGAAATGCAGGAGCTAGAGACACCACGATCCGGTAGATCGCGAGATCTCTTCGGCGTGCAACTCGAGGTACACCTTAAAGTTAATTAAAACACACCGATTACTAAAAGTATAAAAAGGCTTTCATAAATTGCGACACTCATTGGCCGAATCGGTTAACTCCGTCGGGCAAGAAGTAGAAAAATGTGATTCGCTTTGAATCGGAAACCAAATAAACATTATCGAACGTATTTCAGAGCTTCGATCTAACGAACATGTGAAATACTTCGAACAGAATGATCTAGTATTATTCCGTTGGTCCCAGAAGAATTTTCATTTCCTGCCGCTGAACCCGATAACGAGAGAACTGACGTTATTTTCAATTGCATTGACGATGAAATTTGTGAAAAATTCACGGTTGACCGAATTTAAAGATCCGCTTCCATAGGATCGAAGGAGGCGTTTTCACGTTCATCTGGCGGCTTTCACGCGAGCGTTAAAAATTCGTCGAAAAGAGAATGCAGTTTCAATTTCATAATGACAGTGCAAACGATCCGCGTTCTAGATCTGCTACGGGATCACCCGCGGAGAAAGGTGAGGCCGATCGATCGATCGGTCCGTTTCGAAGAAGGAAAAGAGTCCAACGGACAGACTTTCCTCGGCTGTTTCGGTATCAAGTAGCCGTCTGTTCTAGCGGAGCCGACGCCGCACCGGTTTTCTGGGTCGCACCTCTCACCGGTCTATGGCCGCGGCGCTGGCAAAAGTGGCTATTGAATTTACAGCGTGCACCTTGTCGGGTGAATGGGTTATCGAGTCCGGATCGAACTTGTTTTTGACCTCGACAAGGATACAACGGATCGATCCGCGTTCGACGCTCCTCCAGGCGCGATCCGCTGCGGCCGCCGATCGGGAACTTTGTTAACGCGGACAGTTTGTTAACCGCCTCCGATGAAAAATGACCGTCTCGCCGCTTTCATTGTGCGCACGCAGTCCGAAGGATTTACCGACGTGGATAGATTATGTTTGTGCAATCGGTACAAGTGTTAGCACGCGTACCGCAATTCTTTTTAAGTATCGCTCCGTGGATTCGTATATTATCCAGAGTGTCGCTCAAGTTAGCTTCGAAGCGTAGAACGTAACGAAGTGTTGCAGAATTGTCCTATTTTATTCCACCGATTCGAGTACCTTTTAACGTTTCGCGGACGGATGTCGGCATTTCAGCGAGACGAAATGTTCAGATTCGGAAGACTGAGTCGTGGACGAATGATCTAATCAGTCGAACAGCAAGAGATCAGCACGTAGTTTTCTTTTTCTCTATCAATTAAGCAATTGATGTACAATTTAGCTCCGTATGTTGAAGGTTTTGTACGTTTCAAAGAATCCCCCGCGAAGGGTTAATAAGGATTGCCTGTTAACAAGGAAACGCGTTTAACGAAGAAGCATGCTCGTTACACTGTTATCTGTCTATCTGAGAAAATACCGGAGTTACTTTTTTCCAAGAGCCCGTTGCGTGTTAGACAATATTTAAAACGTTGATATCGCCACGATATATTTCACTCTTGTTCGAATGAAAATTCCGAAGGAACTTTATGATCCAATTAATTTCATAATTCCTCACGCCGCGTCTGATTCTAATGAAATTAATTTTCCCCGGTATCGCGGCCGGTGGATCGGTTTCGCAATCCGCCGGTGAACGTTACGGCGTACATATGCAAGTGTCACAACAATTGCATCGATTAGTTATGTATGCATCGTTTTACTTCGCAACCGTTTCGCGCAGCAAAAACTTCGGAGCAACAGTTTCACTTCCGGGTACCTCCGATCGATATTTAGACCCGGTTACTTTAGAAAGGCTTCTCTCCTTTCTCCCGTTGACGAGGAAACGAAAACGGGGACCCCTCCCGCGCCGGGACGCGGCCGGCTTTGTAGTCACGCATTAGTGGGCGACCGCCATTTTTCCGACTTCGCGCGCGGCACCGGACACCTGCGATCGATTTTTATCCCGGTCCCATTGCCAATCCTTCCGCGAAGGTTTTATTTTCGTCATTGCACGCTCCGGTGCGCGGAAAAATTATTTCACAATGTTTCACCTTTCTCGGAGATTGCGGCTTGCTTAACTGCGGTGATACTGTCGCTCGCTAATTCGAATTATCGAGACGTGATCGATGAATTTTACTCGAGATTAATCGGCTCGCGTGGTTTAATATTCATACGGACACTGCCAAACAAACGGGTAAATTCAATCACGGTGTATTAAACAATTAATTAAACGCCGTTCAATAGAGACTTCGATTAAAAATTATTATATATTCCCTTTCACCTTTCGAAACGTCGGATTAATATATTGTCCTCCTCGCATATCTAAAATACCGATTTCACTAAGAATAATCTACAAAATGATTTAAACGTTCATAACCTCGTTTTATGTTCCTTCCAATCGATTGAAACCATCGGATAAAAGCTTCATGTAATTCGAAATTTCGAGTTGATAATGAAAACTACGAAATTCCCAAGAGATACCTAACTGTTAACACTAGAACTACCATGGGTCAAAATGACCGATTCCTAACTGCTTTTACGATCGCGGTTGGTACAGATTCTTCTTTGAAAAATGATTAACGAAGCTGACGTAGCAATGCCTAAACTGCAGTACAAGCCAATTGAAATCTTAACAAATCCACGTTTGTATTTATAAAGAAATGTTGAGAAGTCAGTTGAAGTGCTCGGTGGTTCTAGTGTTAAACGCTACATGGAAGTCAGTATCGAGTGGACTGGAACGTTGAACGCGCTTTCGAATATGTAGAAAATAACGAGGACGCCTGGGAGAAGAATGCACCGATGCGGAGGTTCATGAATTATCGAACAAACAGATGTTATAATGGCAGGGTCGCCGGTGTTCTAATGTAAATTGATCGCACGGGAAGATAGGAACGGCGCGCGGAATGTTCCCTGCGCTTCTATCGTAATTACTGACGGGGGTTTATTAATTGCTTGGCAATATGACGCGAGCCTAATTAATCCGCGAGCGGACTCATTATAAACGACACGGCTTAATGTTCGACCCGGTGTACACGGGGTCCGATGATCGGCCACGGTTC